>NC_089844.1:23012295-23387295 GCF_035609145.1 Eleutherodactylus coqui | reverse complement strand
CCTCAGAAGCCGCGACTCAAAAGCATATCTTTGTTAAATGTCTTTTATGTACAAAAAATAGGAAAACCTAAAAGGATTTATAAACTTGGCGTGAACGAAATCGTGCGACCGGAGAGTAATGTTATCAGATGAAATAAAACAAATGGCAGAATGTATACAATATACGCTATATGTACCCAAAAATGATGCCATCAGAAAATACAACTTGTATCCGCAAAAAGCAGCCCTCAGACGGCTGAAAAATTAAAATGTTGTGGGTCCTGGAACGATGAAAAATAAAAAAAAAATTGTCATTCATGCACAAAGGGGCTCTGTCACTAAGGGGTTAAAAAAGACAGCGGCCCTTTTGAATCCCAATATATTTCCCACATTAATATACATGCGGTACAATTCTTTGTGGGTCCATATTGTATCTTCTGACACTTCGCAGTGCGGTCAGTAAGGAGGTCGGCACATACTACATGAATGTATGAGCCGTAGAGTAACAGTGCTCCCTCCAACATACAGTGGAACAGCGCCCCCTGGTGGCCAGATTACCATGGACATTCCATCACTGTAGTTTCTCCCCTGCTGGTAATGAAGGCTCGCTGCTTCTGTGTTTCACATTGCCCTCCTGTTGCCTCTGACAGAACACATACACCAATGCCGACAAGTTGTTGGAGGCCGCGGAGCAGCTCGCGCAGACCGGCGAATGTGACCCAGAGGAGATCTACAAGGCCGCCAGACATCTGGAGGTGCGGATCCAGGACTTTGTCCGAAGGGTGGAGCAGAGGAAGCTGCTGCTGGACATGTCCGTCTCATTCCACAGCCACACTAAGGAGGTAAGCTGCTGCGCAGTCTGAGATAGATCTCCTGTAAGAACAATCCTCTCCGCAGCTGTGGGGGGCACCAAAGACTCCTCCACCAGTCATCGCATGTAACGGAGGCCTGCATACACCGACAGCCAGCACTGTATATGGGAGAAATAAGAGCGCTCCGCAGTGCAGCTGCTGATGATACATTCAGTGACACCACCAGCAGAATAGTGAGTGCTGCTCTGGAGTATAATACAGGATGGAACTCCAGATCAGTACAGGATAAGTAATGTATGTACGGTGATTCCACCATCAGAATGGTGAGTGCAGCTCTGGAGTATAATACAGGATGTAACTTTGGATCAGTACAGGATAAGTAATGTATGTACACAGTGACTCCACCAGCAGAATAGTGAGTGCAGCTCTGCAGTATAATACAGATGTAACTCAGGATCAGTACTGGATAAGTAATGTATGTACACAGTGACTCCACCAGCAGAATAGTGAGTGCAGCTCTGGGGTATAATACAGGATGTAACTCAGGATCAGTACAGGATAAGTAATGTATGTACACAGTGACTCCTCCAGTAGAATAGTGAGTGCAGCTCTGGAGTATAATACAGGATGTAACTCAGGAACAGTACAGGATAAGTAATGTATGTACGGTGATTCCACCAGCAGAATAGTGAGTGCAGCTCTGCAGTATAATACAGGATGCTATTTTTTATATTAATTCTGCATCCAAACTATATAAAGTGATAGAAAGTAAATTGCAGCTCCTGAAATCTCATGTCAGTCGGCTGTATGTAGAAGATTGATCTGTCATGGCTTCCTATGCTCTGGTCCTTCTAGCTGTGAGGGCACAATATGTACATGGGCTTTATATGGGGCCGCACTGTCTGTATTTCAGGCTCCTTTTGATCTCGGTATTTTCCATGTACCTTCCAGAGTTCAGCTCCTCCCGGCTGCGATCAGGATCTGTGTCAGATATTAATATCGCCCGTGTTTTTCTCACACGCTGTTCTAGTTATTTATCTAATTTTACTGCCTGGAACCTGTGAGATAATTGTCATTAGACGTAATTAATGCCTTCTAATTAGGACATTGTCCCGTTAGGACTTTAATGAGGTTTTGATGACAGACAAGACGTAGGACATTAAAAGGTCACAGAACCTGAAAACTGGCAAATACTGAGAAATATGAGCCATATCTGCAGGTAAAAGGGGCTCAGGACGTGTATTAGTGGGGTGACTGAGATGTGATGGGAACCTCACAGTGGGAGCAGAGCTCAGGCTGTGACACGCCATCTACCCTTTTGTCATATACTGCTCATATACCAATGTATGGAAGAAATTGTGAGAAACTGTCAGCAGGTAGATTTATTATAAGGAATTTCAGTGACCTTAACTGCAGGTTCAAGGGGTGACCCACGATTGGAAATTGGTTGCAAAATCTCTGATGTCCATATCGCATCTCCTCTCTTAACTACTTTTTCTGGCATCTTCTCCCCCTTCCTTCTACTTGCTATGATGTTCTCTCTCTTTCTCTCTCTCTCTCTTTTCCGTGTCTCCTTTTTCTCGTGTCTTCTCTCTCTCTCTCTTCCTTCTCTCACTGGTATCTTCTCGCTCTTCCTTCTCTCTCCCTGGTGTCTTTTCACCTCATTCTCCTGTCGCTGGTGTCTTCTCTCACTTCCTTCTCCTCTTCCTGGTGTCTTCTCTCTCTTCCTTCTCATCTTGCTGGTGTCTTCTCTCTCTTCCTTCTCTCTCCCTGGTGTCTTTTCTCTCTTCCTTCTCCTCTCCCTGGTGTCTCCTCTCTCTTCCTTCTCCTCTCCCTGGTGTCTCCTCTCTCTTCCTTCTCCTCTCCCTGGTGTCTCCTCTCTCTTCCTGCTCCTCTTCCTGGTGTCTTCTGTCTTATCCTTCTCCTCTTCCTGGTGTCTTCTGTCTTATCCTTCTCCTCTTCCTGGTGTCTTCTGTCTTATCCTTCTCCTCTTCCTGGTGTCTTCTCTCTCTTCCTTCTCCTCTTCCTGGTGTCTTCTCTCTCTTCCTTCTCCTCTCCCTGGTGTCTCCTCTCTCTTCCTTCTCCTCTTCCTGGTGTCTTCTGTCTTATCCTTCTCCTCTTCCTGGTGTCTTCTGTCTTATCCTTCTCCTCTTCCTGGTGTCTTCTGTCTTATCCTTTTCCTCTTCCTGGTGTCTTCTCTCTCTCTTCCCTTCTCCTCTCCCCGGTGTCTTCTCTCTCTCTTCCCTTCTCCTCTCCCCGGTGTCTTCTCTCTCTCTTCCCTTCTCCTCTCCCCGGTGTCTTCTCTCTCTCTTCCCTTCTCCTCTCCCCGGTGTCTTCTCTCTCTCTTCCCTTCTCCTCTCCCCGGTGTCTTCTCTCTCTCTTCCCTTCTCCTCTCCCCGGTGTCTTCTCTCTCTCTTCCCTTCTCCTCTCCCCGGTGTCTTCTCTCTCTCTCTTCCCTTCTCCTCTCCCCGGTGTCTTCTCTCTCTCTTCCCTTCTCCTCTCCCCGGTGTCTTCTCTCTCTCTTCCCTTCTCCTCTCCCTAGTGTCTTCTCTCTCTTCCCTTCTCCTCTCCCTGGTGTCTTCTCTCTCTTCCCTTCTCCTCTCCCTGGTGTCTTCTCTCTCTCTTCCCTTCTCCTCTCCCTGGTGTCTTCTCTCTCTCTTCCCTTCTCCTCTCCCTGGTGTCTTCTCTCTCTCTTCCCTTCTCCTCTCCCTGGTGTCTTCTCTCTCTCTTCCCTTCTCCTCTCCCTGGTGTCTTCTCTCTCTCTTCCCTTCTCCTCTCCCCGGTGTCTTCTCTCTCTCTTCCCTTCTCCTCTCCCCGGTGTCTTCTCTCTCTCTTCCCTTCTCCTCTCCCCGGTGTCTTCTCTCTCTCTTCCCTTCTCCTCTCCCCGGTGTCTTCTCTCTCTCTTCCCTTCTCCTCTCCCTAGTGTCTTCTCTCTCTTCCCTTCTCCTCTCCCTGGTGTCTTCTCTCTCTTCCCTTCTCCTCTCCCTGGTGTCTTCTCTCTCTCTTCCCTTCTCCTCTCCCTGGTGTCTTCTCTCTCTCTTCCCTTCTCCTCTCCCTGGTGTCTTCTCTCTCTCTTCCCTTCTCCTCTCCCCGGTGTCTTCTCTCTCTCTTCCCTTCTCCTCTCCCCGGTGTCTTCTCTCTCTCTTCCCTTCTCCTCTCCCCGGTGTCTTCTCTCTCTCTTCCCTTCTCCTCTCCCTAGTGTCTTCTCTCTCTTCCCTTCTCCTCTCCCTGGTGTCTTCTCTCTCTTCCCTTCTCCTCTCCCTGGTGTCTTCTCTCTCTCTTCCCTTCTCCTCTCCCTGGTGTCTTCTCTCTCTCTTCCCTTCTCCTCTCCCTGGTGTCTTCTCTCTCTCTTCCCTTCTCCTCTCCCCGGTGTCTTCTCTCTCTCTTCCCTTCTCCTCTCCCCGGTGTCTTCTCTCTCTCTTCCCTTCTCCTCTCCCCGGTGTCTTCTCTCTCTCTTCCCTTCTCCTCTCCCCGGTGTCTTCTCTCTCTCTTCCCTTCTCCTCTCCCCGGTGTCTTCTCTCTCTCTTCCCTTCTCCTCTCCCCGGTGTCTTCTCTCTCTCTTCCCTTCTCCTCTCCCCGGTGTCTTCTCTCTCTCTTCCCTTCTCCTCTCCCCGGTGTCTTCTCTCTCTCTTCCCTTCTCCTCTCCCCGGTGTCTTCTCTCTCTCTTCCCTTCTCCTCTCCCCGGTGTCTTCTCCCTCTCTTCCCTTCTCCTCTCCCCGGTGTCTTCTCCCTCTCTTCCCTTCTCCTCTCCCCGGTGTCTTCTCCCTCTCTTCCCTTCTCCTCTCCCCGGTGTCTTCTCCCTCTCTTCCCTTCTCCTCTCCCCGGTGTCTTCTCCCTCTCTTCCCTTCTCCTCTCCCCGGTGTCTTCTCCCTCTCTTCCCTTCTCCTCTCCCCGGTGTCTTCTCCCTCTCTTCCCTTCTCCTCTCCCCGGTGTCTTCTCCCTCTCTTCCCTTCTCCTCTCCGCGGTGTCTTCTCCCTCTCTTCCCTTCTCCTCTCCCCGGTGTCTTCTCCCTCTCTTCCCTTCTCCTCTCCCCGGTGTCTTCTCCCTCTCTTCCCTTCTCCTCTCCCCGGTGTCTTCTCCCTCTCTTCCCTTCTCCTCTCCCCGGTGTCTTCTCCCTCTCTTCCCTTCTCCTCTCGCTGGTGTCTTCTCTCTCTTCCCTTCTCCTCTCGCTGGTGTCTTCTCTCTCTTCCCTTCTCCTATCCCCGGTGTCTTCTCCCTCTCTTCCCTTCTCCTCTCCCCGGTGTCTTCTCCCTCTCTTCCCTTCTCCTCTCCCCGGTGTCTTCTCCCTCTCTTCCCTTCTCCTCTTGCTTGTGGCCTCTGTGTCTTTATAACTTGCCCTGAGGTCTTTATTTGTGACTCCTCAGCTCTGGACTTGGATGGAAGATCTGCAGAAGGAGCTGCTGGAGGATGTATGTGCAGACTCTGTAGATGCCGTCCAGGAGCTCATCAAACAGTTCCAGCAGCAGCAAACGGCCACACTGGATGGGACCCTCAATGTCATCAAGGAGGGAGAAGATCTCATCCAACAACTCAGGTGAGCAACAGTGGTGATGATGGAGGGGGACCATGTACACGATTACCTTATGTACACACTGACCCCCATAACCTTCCATATACTGATCCTTAGACATGTGGGAGTCACAGCAACCACATGTGTGACGTGTAGTACATGGGTTGGATGTCTGTGTTTTGTGTGAGACGTGCAGAGTGGACTTAGTTCTGTATGACGAGCCGTGTGGTGCAGAGCGGAGTATGTTCTGTATGACAAGCCGTGTGGTGCAGAGCGGAGTATGTTCTGTATGACGAGCCATGTGGTGCAGAGCGGAGTATGTTCTGTATGACGAGCCATGTGGTGCAGAGCGGAGTATGTTCTGTATGACGAGCCGTGTGGTGCAGAGCGGAGTATGCTCTGTATGACGAGCCGTGTGGTGCAGAGTGGAGTATGCTCTGTATGACGAGCCGTGTGGTGCAGAGTGGAGTATGTTCTGTACGACGAGCCGTGTGGTGCAGAGTGGAGTATGTTCTGTACGACGAGCCGTGTGGTGCAGAGTGGAGTATGTTCTGTATGACGAGCCGTGTGGTGCAGAGCGGAGTATGTTCTGTACGACGAGCCGTGTGGTGCAGAGTGGAGTATGCTCTGTATGACGAGCCGTGTGGTGCAGAGCGGAGTATGTTCTGTACGACGAGCCGTGTGGTGCAGAGTGGAGTATGCTCTGTATGACGAGCCGTGTGGTGCAGAGCGGAGTATGTTCTGTACGACGAGCCGTGTGGTGCAGAGTGGAGTATGTTCTGTATGACGAGCCCTGTGGTGCAGAGTGGAGTATGCTCTGTATGACGAGCCGTGTGGTGCAGAGTGGAGTATGCTCTGTATGACGAGCCCTGTGGTGCAGAGTGGAGTATGCTCTGTATGACGAGCCCTGTGGTGCAGAGTGGAGTATGCTCTGTATGACGAGCCCTGTGGTGCAGAGTGGAGTATGCTCTGTATGACGAGCCCTGTGGTGCAGAGTGGAGTATGCTCTGTATGACAAGCCCTGTGGTGCAGAGTGGAGTATGCTCTGTATGACGAGCCGTGTGGTGCAGAGTGGAGTATGTTCTGTACGGCGAGCCGTGTGGTGCAGAGTGGAGTATGCTCTGTATGACGAGCCGTTTGGTGCAGAGTGGAGTATGCTCTGTATGACGAGCCGTGTGGTGCAGAGTGGAGTATGCTCTGTATGACGAGCCGTTTGGTGCAGAGTGGAGTATGCTCTGTATGACGAGCCGTGTGGTGCAGAGTGGAGTATGCTCTGTACGACGAGCCGTGTGGTGCAGAGATGAGTGTTCTGTACAGTGAGTCATGTAATGCTGATCTGAGTTGTGTTCTGTATAATTCCAACTTGCTGCAGAGCTGAGTTTGTCTGTGTTGAGCCATGTGGTGCAGAGCTGAGTTTGTTCCGTGCTCCACAGGGACTCGGCGGTGTCCAGCAATAAGACTCCGCACAACAGCTCCATCAGTCACATCGAGTCTGTTCTGCAGCAGCTGGACGAGGCTCAGGTCCAAATGGAAGAACTGTTCCACGAGAGAAAGATCAAGCTGGACATCTTCCTGCAGCTGCGCATCTTCGAGCAGTACACCATAGAGGTGAGTCGTGCGCCGCCACCATTTCATCTATATGACCTTTCCATCTACTTGAAGGAAGCGTCTAGAGGCGTCGACGTATTTTACAATAATTTGTGAAAAAGAAAAATGGAGGAATCGGCCACAGAATCTGTAGGTGGCAGTGATGACGTCCGTGCCGCCCCTCCTCGCCCGACGCTGCCACCAATTGTATAACGGGCCCCAGTAAAAAGTGGCGTCTGTTGCCGGACGTGTTTAATAGCGCTAATTACGCCGGCACGCCTCGTGTCTGTTCCTTGGTAATTTTGTGTAATCACATTTATTTGGATAATTAGTTTTTGCTCCTTCATCAGAAGATGACAGTATTGTGCGAGGAGGAAGCGACGGCCAGGATCTGTGCGGGGGGGGGGCGTACCGGGAAGACGGCAGTGCTAGTAATTGGGGTTCGTGAGCTGCTGTCAGTGATTTGGGGAGGGCCACTGTGGGACTGCGGACTGCGTTTTACTGGCATGGGGTCTTCTCTGTGGGCGGCTCTGGTGACTAACACATTGTGGGAGGGGGCTGCAGGGACGGTGCACTCAATAACATATAGTGGATATAGGAACGGATTATTGCAGGAGGAGGAGTGATACGTGAATGGAGACGGAGCGGCCGGGATCGTTCTACCCCCCCCCCCCCCCCCCCGCCTCCATTCACAGCGAACAGGAGGCTCTCAAACTTTGAGTTGTTCCTGTTCCCAATAGACTTTTGATTCTTAGTTTTGCTAAAGACCCCGTGACTCCAGCAGGTGAGCGATTTATCAACGATGGGCCTTTTACACGGGACGACAGTCGGGTAAACGACGGCACGAGCGCTGGCATCACGAGCGTTCACACGGAATGACAAGCCCGCGATCCAGCGATGCATTTCAGGGATACGGTCTTGTGATTGAGCGGTGAGCGTTGGTGCAGTTTTTTTGCATTTATACCTCACGATTTATCGCTCAAACTAGTTTGTTTGAACGATGTTTGAGTGATTATCATCCCATCTAAGTTGCCCATTAGTGGCCGGTCGGGGGCCGCATGTACACAGGAGGATTATCACCTAATCACTGTTTGCAGCGAGAAATCGAGCGATAATCGCCATGTGTGATACCTTCAATACTCTGTGGCGTTGCATAGGACTGCAGGTGTCATCTACCACATTATCTGTTCTCAGAGAATTATCACTGTGTTATCTGTGGGGTTACATAGGACTGCAGGTGATATCTACTACATCATCTGTCCTCAGGGAGTTATCGCTGTGTTAGCTGAGTGTTGCATAGGACTGCAGGTGACATCCACCACATTATCTGTTCTCAGAGAGTTATCACTGTTATCTGTATGGTTACATAGGACTGCAGGTGACATCTACTACATTATCTGTCCTCAGAGAGTTAACGCTGTGTTATCTGTGAGGTTACATCTACTACATTATCTGTCCTCAGAGAGTTATCACTGTGTTATCTGTGGTGTTACATAGGACTGCAGGTGACATCTACTACATTATCTGTCCTCAGGGAGTTATCGCTGTGTTAGCTGTGTGTTGCATAGGACTGCAGATGTCATCTACCACATTATCTGTTCTCAGAGAGTTATCACTGTTATCTGTATGGTTACATAGGACTGCAGGTGACATCTACTACATTATCTGTCCTCAGAGAGATATCACTGTGTTATCTGTGGGGTTACAGAGGACTGCAGGTGACATCTACTACATTATCTGTCCTCAGAGAGTTATCGCTGTGTTATCTGTGGTGTTACATAGGACTGCAGGTGACATCTACTACATTATCTGTCCTCAGGGAGTTATCGCTGTGTTAGCTGTGTGTTGCATAGGACTGCAGATGTCATCTACCACATTATCTGTTCTCAGAGAGTTATCACTGTTATCTGTATGGTTACATAGGACTGCAGGTGACATCTACTACATTATCTGTCCTCAGAGAGTTATCGCTGTGTTATCTGTGGTGTTACATAGGACTGCAGGTGACATCTACTACATTATCTGTCCTCACAGAGTTGTTATGATGCACGTGGGAAACGTGCTGGTCATATTGAGCTCTGCTACATCTGCAGAGGAGATCTGCCTGTTCATGCTGTGCTGTTCCCGTATGTACCGTTCTGTAGGTGACGGCTGAACTAGACGCCTGGAATGAAGATCTTCTCCGTCAGATGAATGACTTCAACACAGAAGACCTGACCCTCGCAGAGCAGCGGCTGCAGCGGCACAAGGAGCGAAAGCTTGCCATGAACAACATGACATTCGAAGTCATCCAGCAGGGGCAGGACCTCCACCAGTACATCATGGAGGTGCAAGCGTCAGGTAAGTGGCCGCATGTGACTGTGGGTGTCCTAGGTAGATGCAGGTGGATGATGATATTGCAAAAGCTGGAAGACTGCTTGGGAGTGGAATGGTAATAAAATGGTTCAGTGGTTGTAATATGAGTGTGGTAGGTGGATGATGGAGACAGATTGGTGGATTGGATGTGGTAATTGTGGTGTGGATGTGGGGTACACCTGCTGTGGGCATGAGGTGCTTTTTTATAAATATATTATAAAATGTGTGTGTGTGTGCATGTGGTGTAGTTGTGGTTGTAGATGTGGTGTAGTTGCGGTGTGCATGTGGTGTAGTTGTGCTGTAGTTCCGGTGTGCATGTGGTGTAGTTGTGGTTGTAGATGTGGTGTGCATGTGGTGTAGTCGTGATTGTAGATGTGGTGTAGTTGCGGTGTGCATGTGGTGTAGTTGTGGTTGTAGTTGTGGTTGTAGATGTGGTGTGGTTGTGGTTGTAGATGTGGTGTGGTTGTGGTTGTAGATGTGGTGTAGTTGTGGTTGTAGATGTGGTGTGCATGTGTTGTAGTTGTGGTTTTAGATGTGGTGTTGTTGTGCTGTAGTTGCAGTGTGCATGTGGTGTAGTTGCGGTTGTAGATGTGGTGTAGTTGTGGTTGTAGATGTGGTGTGCATGTGGTGTAGTTGTGGTGTGCATGTGGTGTAGTTGTGGGTGTAGTTGTGCTGTAGTTGCAGTGTGCATGTGGTGTAGTTGTGCTGTAGTTGCAGTGTGCATGTGGTGTAGTTGTTCTGTAGTTGCAGTGTGCATGTGGTGTAGTTGTGCTGTAGTTGCAGTGTGCATGTGGTGTAGTTGTGCTGTAGTTGCAGTGTGCATGTGGTGTAGTTGTGCTGTAGTTGCAGTGTGCATGTGGTGTAGTTGTGCTGTAGTTGCAGTGTGCATGTGGTGTAGTTGTGCTGTAGTTGCAGTGTGCATGTGGTGTAGTTGTGCTGTAGTTGCAGTGTGCATGTGGTGTAGTTGTGCTGTAGTTGCAGTGTGCATGTGGTGTAGTTGTGCTGTAGTTGCAGTGTGCATGTGGTGTAGTTGTGCTGTAGTTGCAGTGTGCATGTGGTGTAGTTGCGGTGTGCATGTGGTGTGCATGTGGTGTAGTTGCGGTGTGCATGTGGTGTGCATGTGGTGTAGTTGCGGTGTGCATGTGGTGTGCATGTGGTGTAGTTGCGGTGTGCATGTGGTGTGCATGTGGTGTAGTTGCGGTGTGCATGCGGTGTAGTTGTGGTTGTAGATGTGGTGTGCATGCGGTGTAGTTGTGCTGTAGTGGTGGTGTGCGTGTGGTGTAGTTGTGCTGTAGTGGCGGTGTGCGTGTGGTGTAGTTGTGCTGTAGTGGCGGTGTGCGTGTGATGTAGATGTGCTGTAGTTGCAGTGTGCATGCGGTGTAGTTGTGGTGTAGATGTGGTGTGCATGCGGTGTAGTTGTGCTGTAGTGGCGGTGTGCGTGTGGTGTAGATGTGCTGTAGTTGCGGTGTGCATGCGGTGTAGTTGTGCTGTAGTGGCGGTGTGCGTGTGGTGTAGTTGTGCTGTAGTGGCGGTGTGCGTGTGGTGTAGATGTGCTGTAGTGGCGGTGTGCGTGTGGTGTAGATGTGCTGTAGTGGCGGTGTGCGTGTGGTGTAGATGTGCTGTAGTTGCGGTGTGCATGCGGTGTAGTTGTGGTGTAGATGTGGTGTAGTTGTGCTGTAGTGGCGGTGTGCGTGTGGTGTAGTTGTGCTGTAGTGGCGGTGTGCGTGTGGTGTAGATGTGCTGTAGTTGTGGTGTGCATGCGGTGTAGTTGTGGTGTAGATGTGGTGTAGTTGTGCTGTAGTGGCGGTGTGCGTGTGGTGTAGATGTGCTGTAGTTGTGGTGTAGATGTGGTGTAGTTGTGCTGTAGTGGCAGTGTGCGTGTGGTGTAGATGTGCTGTAGTGGCAGTGTGCGTGTGGTGTAGATGTGCTGTAGTGGCGGTGTGCGTGTGGTGTAGATGTGCTGTAGTTGCGGTGTGCGTACGGTGTAGTTGTGCTGTAGTTGTGGTGTAGTTGTGTTGTAGTGGCGGTGTGCGTGTGGTGTAGTTGTGCTGTAGTGGCGGTGTGCATGTGGTGTAGTTGTGCTGTAGATGTGGTGTAGTTGTGCTGTAGTGGCGGTGTGCGTGTGGTGTAGATGTGCTGTAGTTGCGGTGTGCATGCGGTGTAGTTGTGCTGTAGTTGTGGTGTAGATGTGGTGTAGTTGTGCTGTAGTGGCGGTGTGCGTGTGGTGTAGTTGTGCTGTAGTGGCGGTGTGCGTGTGGTGTAGATGTGCTGTAGTTGTGGTGTGCATGCGGTGTAGTTGTGGTGTAGATGTGGTGTAGTTGTGCTGTAGTGGCGGTGTGCGTGTGGTGTAGATGTGCTGTAGTTGTGGTGTAGATGTGGTGTAGTTGTGCTGTAGTGGCAGTGTGCATGTGGTGTAGTTGTGCTGTAGTGGCAGTGTGCGTGTGGTGTAGATGTGCTGTAGTGGCAGTGTGCGTGTGGTGTAGATGTGCTGTAGTGGCGGTGTGCGTGTGGTGTAGATGTGCTGTAGTTGCGGTGTGCGTACGGTGTAGTTGTGCTGTAGTTGTGGTGTAGATGTGGTGTAGTTGTGTTGTAGTGGCGGTGTGCGTGTGGTGTAGTTGTGCTGTAGTGGCGGTGTGCATGTGGTGTAGTTGTGCTGTAGATGTGGTGTAGTTGTGCTGTAGTGGCGGTGTGCGTGCGGTGTAGTTGTGCTGTAGTTGTGGTGTAGATGTGGTGTAGTTGTGCTGTAGTGGCGGTGTGCATGCGGTGTAGTTGTGCTGTAGTTGTGGTGTAGATGTGGTGTAGTTGTGCTGTAGTGGCGGTGTGCGTGTGGTGTAGATGTGCTGTAGTTGCGGTGTGCATGCGGTGTAGTTGTGCTGTAGTTGTGGTGTAGATGTGGTGTAGTTGTGCTGTAGTGGCGGTGTGCGTGTGGTGTAGATGTGCTGTAGTTGCGGTGTGCATGCGGTGTAGTTGTGGCTGTAGATGTGTATTTGCTCTGTAGCTGTGGTGTGGATGAGATGGGTATATTACAGACTCAGTGGATTGATTCTCGGCGCCTCTGGCTGTTCCCCCTCCTCCAGGCATTGAGCTGATCTGTGAGAAGGACATAGATTTGGCCACGCAGGTACAGGAGTTACTGGAATTCCTCCATGAGAAGCAGCATGAACTGGACCTTAACGCTGATCAGACCCATAAGCGGCTGGAGCAGTGTCTACAACTGCGCCACCTACAGGCTGAAGTCAAGCAGGTCAGTACCCAACTGTAATGTGAATGTACTTTCCTGTAATGCTGCATCAGCACATAAATGGTAAGAAGGTGCGTGAATGTGAGCGCTGCTGGGTCACAGCTGTATAATAGTATAAAGATGATGTGTCTGATGGGGAACTCTGAGGATATTAGGAGGATGGAGGGTCTTATTAAACCCTTGTGGCTGATATTATGAAGACAGTCTTATTATACTCCTTTGGTCAATATTAGGAGGACTGAGGGTCTTACTACACTTCTGTGATTGATGTTGGGATGACAGGGGTTCTAATTTCACTCATGTAATTGATGATAGGACTGAGGACCTTATTACACTCTGGAATTGGGAGGACTGAGGGTCTCCTCAGACCCTTGTTGCTGATATTGGGAGGACTGAGGGTCTTATTGCACTTATGCAGTTGATATTATGATTATGGAGGGTCTTATTGCACTCCTGTAGCTTCGACATTGAGATTTACCTGCATAGCTCCAATGTCAGACAAGGTCCAACACTATGCATGACAGCTCTCCGACATCTGATAGCTGTTCTGCATAGTGTTAGAAACATATGCGATGCCCATTGGATGCAGTTATAGGATGCCTCTGTATTGCACTGTCTTACAGAGATTATCTGTATCTCTATCATTAGGTCAGAAGATCTTATTACACTCCTGTAGCTGATAATAGGAGAACGGAGGATCCTATTACAGTCTTTTGGTCAATAATAGGAGTGTTTAGGGTCTTATTACACCCCTGTGACCGATATTAGGAGATCGGAGGGTCTTATCACACCCCTGTGGCAAATATTTAAGAAGTTGAAGGGTCTTATTACACCCCTGAGACTGATAGGTCTTATCTATTGTACATGGGTTTTGGAGGTGCCCCCTCCTTCCCAATCCCACTTTCATCTTATTTGTGGATCTAGATTGATTCTTGACTCCGGGCCGGATGCGTCTGATAACCAAGGACTGAAATTGGATTTTTGGATTACGGGAAGATGAGCTTTCCTCCCTGAGGAGCGGC
Source organism: Eleutherodactylus coqui (assembly GCF_035609145.1). NCBI lineage: Eukaryota > Metazoa > Chordata > Amphibia > Anura > Eleutherodactylidae > Eleutherodactylus > Eleutherodactylus coqui. The sequence goes on along the minus strand of NC_089844.1, from coordinate 23,373,789 downwards.
TGCTTGTGATAAGGAGTGCGGGCTGTGGGGGTCCCTGCTGCCGACTCCTCTCCAGAATCCCCCCGTGCTGCTCAGATGCCCCCAGAGCCACGTCTTTGCATCGTCTCGGGGCCACCAGGCGATCGTGTTGTCAGTGAATATGAGGTCGCGGCTCCAGATGTGACATATAGATGAGGCCGGGATGTGCGGTGCAGAGGATTGTGGGTGACAGGCCGCTGCTCTGGAGTGACAACTGTCTCCTCATACGGACAGTGTTGGCATGCAGGGGTCCGGGAAAGCTGTGTGATAACCCTGATCTGACCATAATAGCGGCTCTCCAGCCTCTCATGCATCACATGACCCTGTTATATACCCCAGCGAGTCTTCTGATCATGTTACGTCCTTGAGAGTCTCTAGCAAACATGAGTTTTCACTTTGCGGGAAGTCTGTTGTCAGGATGATGATGGCTGACATGTCGCCTCTCTTCCAGGTGTTGGGATGGATTCGTAATGGGGAGTCCATGTTGAACGCCAGCCTGGTGAATGCCAGCTCCTTGTCCGAGGCCGAACAGCTGCAGAGGGAACACGAGCAGTTCCAGATGGCGATCGAGGTGAGTGGACGGGCAGCGTGCTGCGCAGGGAGGGCGGCGCTGCAGAATATTATCCATCTCCGCCATTATGTGCGTTCTTAAAGGGACAGTAACCCCACACAGCAAAGAGCTTTATAAGAAGAGCGGCTGATATCGGTCATATAGAAGTCTTGGCAGGTTCTCAGCACTGGATAAAATGTGACCACAACCTGAAATGACTGATACCAGAGAGTAATAGACTGTTTCTCTGTTACACAGTTGGCCTCTAGGACAAGCTCCAGTAGTAGATGATAAGCAGTTGCAGTGTTCATGTAAAACCTGTTATTGGGCACTATTAACATAACCAGCGGCTACTGTAGAATAACTTTGCGTTACCGGAGACTAGCGGCGCCCCTGCAGTATTGAAACGGACGCATCATGGGCCGCCTTATCGTCCCGCTTTTCTTATCGCTCTGGTCTCCTTCTCTCTCCGCACAGTCCCTCTTTCATGCCAGCTCCTTACAGAAGACACATCAGAGCGCTCTCCAGGTGCAGCAGAAAGCCGAGGCGCTGCTCCAGGCCGGCCATTACGATGCGGACGCCATCCGGGAGTGCGCAGAGAAGGTGGCCATGCACTGGCAGCAGCTGATGCTAAAGATGGAGGACAGGCTGAAGCTGGTCAACGCCTCAGTGGCCTTCTACAAAACCTCCGAACAGGTCAGTCAAAGGTTCCAGGACTGGAGACAGAGGGGTTGGGGTGTGTATGTGTGTGTGTATATATATATATTAGTCAGTCCTCGCCTGTGGGTTATTATATCTGACGGTATTGGGGGCCATGACATATAAGCCGCACCTGATTTCTCAAGGTGCCATCACAGACCGTCTTCTCTCTGCTGTAGGTTTGCAGCGTCCTCGAAAGTCTGGAGCAAGAATACCGGAGGGATGAGGATTGGTGCCGAGGACATGATAAACTGGGACCAACAACGGCGGATGTGGATCATGTGATGCCGCTGATCAGCAAACACTTGGAGCAGAAAGAAGCCTTCCTCAAGGTGAGCGGGACGAGATTGTGCTGGGTGGATATAGTGTATGTGATCCCATATATGTAAGCAAGACTTAGAAAACTACGTACAGTTGTATGGCATTAACCCCTTCTCACCCTGGGGTGTAATTGCTCGTCTTTGCTGGGAAGCAGTTCCCGTGAATGGGCATATATTTACAACTTCAATGGTAGAGCAGCAGCTGGGGGTAAATGTATGTCCTGTGCATGGTGCGAGCTCAGAAGCTGAGACGGCCGGGCTCCTGCTGCAACAGCGGAGATTGGCGAGAACACCGATCCCCACTATGAATCCCTTACATGCCGTGATCCATGTTGATTGCTGCATGTAACGGGCTCGCAGACAAAGGGCGTTCCCTTCGCGACGTTATCAGCCCTCCACCATGTAACCGCGGAGAGCCGATGGGTTGCCATAGTAAGTGGATGCCAGGCAATGACATCCAGGTTTGCCCTGACCGCTGATCGCTATCAGAAGTGACAATGCAGTACAGTTTTGCAATATATTATGAGCACAAATATTGCATAGCATCAAAAAAACCCAAAAAAAACACACTTTTTTGCGCACGTTTTGTATCATTGCATCCGTAGTGATCCATACAATAAAACGGAACACACTGCAGAACAAGAACAAAAACACAGAGACAAATCTTTTTTTGTTTATTTCGCCTCCTAAAGTAACACCATAAAAGTTATTAAAAAAGCCGTATTTACCCCAAAATGATGCCAATAAAAACTACAGCTTGTCCCCTTATAGCGCTCCGTCAACGGAAAAGTAAAAAAATTTGAATGCAGCGATGTGAAAAAATATATATATTTTAAATTTGTATTGTGCAAAAGTGGAAAAACTGTAATTGTGTGATCTTCGTAATTGTACCGACCCGCAGAAAAGTGTTTCATGTCATTTATGCTGCATGATTAACGTGATCTAAGAAAAAAATGGCAAAATTGAGTTTTTACACTCCCTGCCCTTAAAGATATACATTACATTATACGTGCTCAAAAAACGAAAACAATAGCAACTACAGCTCGCCGCGCAAAAAACAAGCCCTCATACAGCCGATGGGAAAATAAAAGGGTTCTGAGCTTTGAAAGGTGCAGATTAAAAGATCCCCCCAAAATCGTCACACCCTTTGGCCCAAAATGGGCAGCGTCACTACGAGATGCTGAAGTAGGGTGCTCTGCAGGTATCGGTCAGTGGAGTCCGATACGGTGCTTGTATCCCATATATCTGTATTTACACCCAATGCGGCGCCCCCCAGGTAACGCACAGTGTCAGGCGCAGCCCCGAGCCTTCAATCATGCCGCTCCTGCGCTTTCTCTCTTCTTATCGCCCATGTCTCTCGTCTTCAGGCCTGCACTTTGGCGCGGAGGAACGCTGAGGTTTTCTTAAAATACATTCACCGTAACAATGTCAGCATGCCGGGAGTGGCCCCACACACACGAGGGCCCGAACAACAGGTCAAAGGTGAGTCCTGTAATGTGCTATAAGGGTCTTCTCCGCAATGTTGCCCCCTGCTGGATGTGGTCTGCGCTGGGTCAGTAGTGTAGAGCCTGCAGCTCGCTGTAGAGACCAGTGACCTCCTCACTGGGCGCTGCTGATGGTCTACCTATAGAATATACCAGAGCATGAAGCGCTCGGCCTACCGTTGGCTCTAGGACATTCTGGAGTTTGTCCCTGAACTGTTAATGAGGGGAGCGCAGCGCGGGTCGGAGTGCCGCTCTTTATTGGATTAGTTGCTGTTAAGCTGCAGAACGGAGGAGATTACTGGTAATGCCCAGAAACCCGCTGCAGATCCTATTTAGGTGTCATAGAGACCGCTGGCAGGATGGGCGCCCGGCCATGGCTCACTCATATGTCAGACTGCCGGTCAGATACATGGGTGGGTGCAGATTTTACCATTCACATCCCCCCAGTAGCTGCCCAGTCTGTGCTGGTTATGTCGGGGTACCAGGAGGTGGGTATTTTAGGTGCGCAGGTTGGTAGTGCTTTGTCAGGTGACAGACTGTGGTCATTTTGCAGCCATCCTCAGTGAGCTGCTGCAGAGGGAGAACCGGGTGCTGCACTTCTGGACCCTGAAGAAGAGGCGTCTGGACCAGTGCCAGCAGTACGTGGTTTTTGAAAGGAGCGCCAAGCAGGTAGGTTGATAGAAATGGTCACCCATCGGGCATCAGCTGTCAGTTCCATCATTCCCGGTGGTAAGTAAATGCTCCCACTGTCCATGGGGAGCGCTCACTGTGAGGGACGCTCCATCGCTCCTTCCCAACTCCTGCAGGTTGTGCTGTGAAGCTCTGGGCAGTTTGCTGCTATTTTTATCTTGTTATGCCATCTGCTGGTTACAGACGGTATTACATATTTCTATAAATAAGCCCGTACTTCATTATTAGAAAGCAAAAATGCTGCAACTGGGTTCTCTACAAAATTCTATGCTAATGCACTGTATAATATATATCTATAGGGGTATATTTAGAGTTAACCCTATAGGGATCAGATCTGTTATACAGGGCTCCAAACCCAGTGGTAGCTGTTGTATAGCTGTATACAGTGAGCTCCCTTAGTGGTACCTGTACATATCTGTATACAGTGAGCTCGCCTAGTGTTGGTTGTATATATCTGTATACAGTTAGCTCCCCCTTGTGGTGGGTGTATATATCCGTATACAGTGAGCTCCCCTAGTGGTACCTGTATATATCTGTATACGGTGAGCTCCCCTAGTGGTACCTGTATATATCTGTATACAGTGAGTTCCCTTAGTGGTACCTGTATATATCTGTATACAGTGACTTCTCTTAGTGGTACTGTATATATCTGTATACAGTGACTTCCCCTAGTGGTACCTGTATATATCTGTATACAGTGAGTTCCCTTAGTGGTACCTGTATATATCTGTATACAGTGAGTTCCCTTAGTGGTACCTGTATATATCTGTATACAGTGAGTTCCCTTAGTGGTACCTGTATATATCTGTATACAGTGAGCTCCTCCTAGTGGTACCTGGATATATCTGTATACAGTGAGTTCCCTTAGTGGTACCTGTATATATCTGTATACAGTGAGTTCCCCTAGTGGTACCTGTATATATCTGTATACAGTGAGTTCCCTTAGTGGTACCTGTATATATCTGTATACAGTGAGCTCGCCTAGTGTTGGTTGCATATATCTGTATACAGTGAGCTCCTCCTAGTGGTACCTGGATATATCTGTATACAGTGAGTTCCCCTAGTGGTACCTGTATATATCTGTATACAGTGAGCTCCCCTAGTGGTACCTGTATATATCTGTATACAGTGAGTTCCCTTAGTGGTACCTGTATATATCTGTATACAGTGAGTTCCCTTAGTGGTACCTGTATATATCTGTATACAGTGAGTTCCCTTAGTGGTACCTGTATATATCTGTATACAGTGAGTTCCCTTAGTGGTACCTGTATATATCTGTATACAGTGAGTTCCCTTAGTGGTACCTGTATATATCTGTATACAGTGAGTTCCCCTAGTGGTACCTGTATATATCTGTATACAGTGAGTTCCCTTAGTGGTACCTGTATATATCTGTATACAGTGAGCTCGCCTAGTGTTGGTTGCATATATCTGTATACAGTGAGCTCCTCCTAGTGGTACCTGGATATATCTGTATACAGTGAGTTCCCCTAGTGGTACCTGTATATATCTGTATACGGTGAGCTCCCCTAGTGGTACCTGTATATATCTGTATACAGTGAGTTCCCTTAGTGGTACCTGTATATATCTGTATACAGTGAGTTCCCTTAGTGGTACCTGTATATATCTGTATACAGTGAGTTCCCTTAGTGGTACCTGTATATATCTGTATACAGTGAGTTCCCTTAGTGGTACCTGTATATATCTGTATACAGTGAGTTCCCTTAGTGGTACCTGTATATATCTGTATACAGTGAGTTCCCCTAGTGGTACCTGTATATATCTGTATACAGTGAGTTCCCTTAGTGGTACCTGTATATATCTGTATACAGTGAGCTCGCCTAGTGTTGGTTGCATATATCTGTATACAGTGAGCTCCTCCTAGTGGTACCTGGATATATCTGTACACACTCTGCTTCCTTTAGTGATGGCTGTACATAGCTATATACAGGGAGTTCATCCTGTTGGTGGCTCTATATGTCTGTATACAGTGAGCTCCCTTTAGGCCAGGCTCACACAAGCGTATTTGAATTGCGTGTTACGTGCGTGTTGTACGTGTGTGTAATTCGCGGTACATTGTGGCAATTCAAATACATTGATTTTCGCAGTTACAGTCACACTAGCATTTTTTCATATAACGAAAAACAAGGTTTTCTCCGGCGTCGCAGTAGAGCAATGTGTGATTGTTCTCAGCAGGAGAAACAAGTAATCTTGTAGATATGAGACCTTTTAATGGCTAACTAAATTCCTGATGTTACAGCGAGCTTTCAGACCTTTCAGGATCCTTTCTCAGGCATTCAGGTCTCCATTTATGATACCCTCAAGAATGGAATGAACCTCGGAGCGGGGTTCAAGAACACGAAAGGTATGAATGAGGTCAAGAGGGGTGTCATTGGGGAGAGCACTCAGGGTGTGGAGACACTTGCGGGGGTGAGTGGGTCGGGGGGTGGCATCGTCTCAGAAGGGGTGCTTTTCCCAATAATTGTTTTACAGACTTGGTAAAAAGTCATACATTGATTTGAAGGAATATTGCCATCCAATAGGGGGCGCTGTAGAGGGTTTGTTTCATCTTCCATATTTGCAGGTCTGAAGGAGAGATAGCACACAGGTCTGTGACCCCCAACACCAACTTAGATCAAAAAACTATCACATTCCTTACCAGGGGACTAATTGAGTATTTACTTCTCTGCTCATCTGGTCTGCCATTGGTTTAAGTGCAAATCAGTCTGCTGTGTCTGTGGCTTTTCATATGTGTGCATGTGTATATATACTCATATACCGCATCCAGACCTGTCTCATTATTGCCTGAGGAAGAGCCCTGTGAGGTCTGAAAGCTCGCTGTAACATCTTGTATTGTTGTTAGCCATTAAAAGCTCTTATATCTACAAGATTACTTGGTTTCTCTCACTGAGAACAATCACATTTTAGTGCGTATCATGCAAGTAAAACAAAAAAACCCGCAGTATGTCCTATTTTACTGCATATTACGTGCGAGATGCCGGCGTGAGATGCGCCGGCAAAAATCGCTGCCATACGCCACGATGCGCGAGTCCACACCACAGTAAAACCCTGTGCTATATACGCAGCGTTATACCATACACTCGTATCAGCCCCGCCTTAGTTTTGGCTCTGTAATCTGTATACAATGAGCTCCCCCTAGTGGTGGCTGTATAATTTGTATACTCTGAGCTCTCCATAGTGGAGCCTGTATACAGGGAGCTCCCCCTAGTGGTAGCTTCAGTAATCCTATGTCTGTGCAGGATGATGTGGGTTTTGTTTATTACTGGTATGACCGGGTTTCTCACGTGTTACATTGTGTCGCAGCGATTATATATATATAATTGTGTATTGTTGTGTCTTCGGCGCTGAGGACGTCTCTGTTCTTTTCTCTCTCAGGCTTTAGACTGGATCCAGGAGAATGGAGAACATTTCCTCTCTTCACACACGAGCAGTGGGGAGAGTCTGGAGGAAACTCAGGGTCTGCTGAAGGAATACGAGGACTTCCGCCTTCCTGCCAAGGTGAGGACCCCAAGGATGAAGGCGTTGCAGGAGGTGGAGAGTCTTTGCACAGAATAGAGTCCGTTATGGAAGTCTTGAGGCTCACTTCTTCAGGCCTCACTCTCAGGGGGCCATTGACCCTACAGTCTACTTTCCTGTTGCTGCTGCGCCCTCTAGTGGTCAGTATTGCAGTCCAGCGGCTGTCACGGCAGCGGTCGTATTTTATCATATGAGTGAGGAGACAGTGAATGTCACAGTGACCTCTCCTGATGGTTGAGCATCTCCGGCTGGGAGTCCCGGCGTCTACAGCTCCAGAACCGATCAGTGTCTCATAGTGTAATGATTAATGTCTTTGTTATGATGATGCTGCTTTATATAGACACAGAGATCAGCGGGGTGAGGCGCCGCCATCATTATTTGTGTCCTCTTCTCTCCTGGCAGCAAACTAAGGAGAAGGTGCGGCTCCTCATCCAGCTGGCGGACAGCTTCGTGGAGAAAGGACATGTCCACGCCACCGAGCTGAAAAAATGGGTGACCACCGTGAACAAGCATTACCGCGACTTCTCCCTACGGATGGGAAAATACCAGTGTTCATTGCAAAGGGCGCTGGGCATCAGCACTGAGGTACCCCACATATGGTGCCGCCAAGAGCATCCAATCACAACACTGCTTTCATGTCCTAACCTGCAGCTGGATTCTGCTCCAGACAACCCATCTGTAATGTGATGTAATACTGGAGAGTCGCGCCATTGCGGGGTCGAAATGAGACTATATGCAGATGGTGCAGACTGAGGTGTCTCATGGAAGTGGACTTCCTGGGGAGGTGATAACATACACATAGCTCTTGCTTCATTTGGGCCCCTGATCTTTTCTCCAGGAGCCACTTAATGGATGCACTTGCCACCTTTAGCCATATTGGTGCAACTTCTAGACTTACTAATTTAAAGGGATCTGCTTAGGTAAGGGAGATTATAATATGCCCTGTTTCCCCAAAAATGACTTACCCCGAAAATAGGCCCTAATCTAATTTTCGAAGAGGCTTGTAATATAAGCCTTACCCCGAAAATAAGCCCTAGTCACACTACATAAAAAAAAAGAATACAATACCTAGCAGGCTCGGTCCAGGTCCCTTCTGCTGCTCTCTAGAGGTTCTACGTGGTTCCCGCAGTCCTCAGCCGCTCGTACAACATCACTTCCTGATTGCAGGATTCATAAATCCAGCTTCCTGGAAATGATGGCTGTGATTGGTTCGATTGTTGCTCAGCCATTTAGTGCAGCTCTGAATAAAATAATGCGATGGCTGTGATTGGCCGCGGCTCAGCCAGTTCTTATATCCCACCTCTACAACGCGATGGCTGTTGATTGGTTCTCCCACCACTTCTCAGCCAGTCAACAGACATCGCACTATAGAGGCGGGATTTAGTAAGTGGCTAAGCCGTGGCCAATTGCAGCCATTGCATTGATTCATCGAGCACTGCTTTGATTGGCTAAGCACCGGTGGAAGTACCAATCAGCAGCCATTGTGCTGTAGAGGCGGGATTTAGTAATTGGCTGAGCCGTGGCCAATCACAGCCATCGCATTGGTTCATCCAACGCTCCATTGATTGGTTGAGCAGCGATCGAAGAACTAATCACAGCTATCGCTTCCTGGAGGCAGGGTTTATAAATCCCGTAACCAGAAAGTGGTGATGTACGAGCGGCCGAGGACTGCGGGAAGAGCGTCGGAGCTGTGGGGAGCAGCGGGAGGGACCTGGATCGAGCCCGCTAGGTAAGTATAACAAGACCCAGTGCCTCTTTTGGGGCAAAAATTAATATAAGAGGGGTCCTACTCTCAGGGAAACACAGTTTGTGTGTGTGCGTGTGTGTGTGTATGTGTATGTGTATATATAATAATGTGTGTGTGTGTGTGTGTGTGTGTGTATATGTACATACACAAACACACACGAACTGTGTTTCCCTGAAAGTAGGACCCTGTCCTATATTAATTTTTGCCCCAAAAGAGGCACTGGCTATATATATACAGTGAGATGTCATGTGGCACTATGCTGATGATATCCTCGGTTTAATGCAGTGATCACATGCCGCCATATTAGAGTATACATCGCACTGCCTGCAGGGGGCTTCCATCGTAGATTAGTGATTCATCCGCTTCTCTCTAATTGAAAGGATATCTTAACCATATGGTGCAGCGGTGGGCCGTGGACGGTCGCCTTTAATGTATAATTCATAGGACATGTTGGCAGCGATACGAGCGCTGCTTATAATTGAGTGCTGGCCTCATATTCTGCTAATCAATAATGAACAGGCGCTGCTGTCATCCTCGCTAGGAGTGCAGTGACTGCTCACTGTGGTCCAGGTGGCTGTTCTCCTGGTGACCACTAGATGGCGGGAGATCTGATCATATTAAAGGGGTATTCCAGCAATGGGGCATATTGTTTTTTCAGAAAACTGATAACAGTGGGGTCCAACCCCTGGGACCCCCGCTGATCCTAAGAATGGAGACCCATGTCACACCTATTTCACAGTTCAAGATGCATTTCTGTAGTGTAGTGGGGACTCGCTCGTCACTCAAGGGTACAGCGGCTACATTCCCCTCAGTGGTGCAGACAGATAGCAGAGCGGTGTGCTCGACTTTGTGTCTGCTCCATTGAAGTGGCAGAGGCAGGGCACATGCGCGCCCTCGGCTGCTTTCAATTGGGCAGACAGCGATAGGTGGACGCAGCACTCGGCTACGTCCGTCACTCCCACTGAAATGAATGGAGTGGCACCGATCCATTCATTTCAATGGGTTGATGAAAATAGCCAAGTGCTGTGCTTGACTATCTGTCTGCACCATTGAGAGGAATGAAACCGCTACAGCGCATGTGTGACCAGCGGTCCATTCGCTGAACTGTGAAATAGGGGGGCCATGGGTCCCTATTCTTAGGATCGGTGAGGGTCCCAAGAGTCAGACCCCCACTGATATCCATCTTCAACCATCCAGTGGATGGATGAAAACTGAAGAAATGCCCCATCACTGCAATACTCCTTTAAGATCGGAGGCGGCGGGTGCCGCGGGTCACTTATTATATCTGATCACAGGAGGGAAAGTAAAAACTGGCCATATCGGGGGAGGGGGCTGCGTCCTCGTCCGCGTCTAACGTTTGACTGATTGTTGCATTTTTGCTTCTTCAGGACAATAAAGATCTGGAACTTGACATCATTCCGGCTATTCTGACCGACCCTGAAGTGAAACTGCGAGATGCCGGCCACGAGGTCAACGAGGAGAAGAGGAAATCTGCCCGGAAAAAAGAGTGAGCGAGAATTGGCTGCATCGCCTTCACGAATACCATGCCATGGGGCCCATATCTATGCGTCCAGTGGGACCTGCGCGCCTCGGGGCCCCCAGTTTGTTGATTTACTATAGGCAATTGCAGCTTGTGGCCCTCAGTAGTTTTTTTTTTTTTTTTTTGCCATAGTTTAGTGAAGCTCTGGGCCCCCAATTTGTTTGTTTTCTAGCGTCCAGTGTGGCTTGGGGCCCCTGTTGATTCATTCACTAGGGCCCATCTTCTGTAGCAGTGATCTCTTCTTCCTCCTTTACCTCTGACTGAGGGGGTTTTGTTGTCTGGGTACAAGGATGGATTTGCTCTAATCTGTGATTCTGATACTGGTCTTTAAAAATTCTAATGATGTGGCCCGCTGGATATAACGGTATCGGCCCACCTGAGTAATAGTGTCCCGTATATCTGGAGTATAACTCCAGTATAATGGTACCTTTAGGCCGCCTGCAGACTGGCGGAAATTCCCGCCCCTGGAAGCTGCCATAGGATTGCGTTAACAAACGCAATCCTATGTGGGCGGCCGCGCAAAATCTCACGCGGCAAACAAATCGCGGCATGATCTATTTCTTTACGTCACTCACCAGCCGGCACATGAAAGAGCCGGAGCCGCGGAAGAGGTGAGTGCCCGCGCTGCTCTCTGCAGTGGCTCGGGTCGGGTCCCGCTGCGAGGATCCTCGCAGCCGGATCCGACCCGGCCGTCTGCAGGCGGCCTCACACAGAGCAACGATCATTCAGTCACTTGGAGACGTGCACAAGCGACGGCGGTTCATGTGCTTTTGCGCAGAGCGCTGCCCGCTCATTGGTTGTTTGCCGAGATATCATTCATAGAGGGATCTCCATGCTAATGTGTTTGTAAGTCGCTCACATACAAACGATTGTGACCTTACAGCAGGCGGCTTTTCACCAACCAGCGACTAATGTTTTGGGTAAAATGAATCGATGCACAACTAGTGAGCAGCTCCTCGCTCGTCAGCCTGTTGGTGGCCATGTTAACACTGAACGACTGTTGTTTGAATTTCCTCTTTCGAGCGATTATCTGGCCAATAGTCGCCCCGTGTAAATGTCCTACTACCATTATAACTCCAGTGTCTAATATCATATTTTTGTACCTTTTTCAGGTTTATAATGGCTGAGCTGCTCCAGACAGAGAAGGCCTATGTCCGAGACCTGCACGAGTGTATGGAGGTACCTGTACCCAGCCCTCTGTCTCATCTCTACCTCGCAGTCTGTCTCTTTCTCTGATCTCTCTCTATGTATCATCTACCTTAGCTTTTCTCTCTCTCCCTCTCTCGCAGACATACCTGTGGGAGATGACGAGTGGCGTGGAGGAGATCCCCGCCGGGATTGTTAATAAGGAGCACATCATCTTTGGGAACATTCAGGAGATCTATGATTTTCACAACAAGTGAGTCCTCGTCTGCTGAGACCGCAGTTTCATCGATTTATACATAAGACATGTAGGGGACCCCCTCCCCCCCAACACTGTGTGAGACACGCTGCAATGTATGGAACATTCCTGCCACCCCGGATCCGGCTAATATCTGCTGTTACACAAGAGCGATGAATGAATAGAGGTGGAGCGGAGCGGAGATCACTTCCGGCCGCCTCCAATCACAATAAACATATTCGGATTGTCCGTCCCTTTGTAGCGGTCTTCAATGACTGAGGTGTCTTGTGTGCGGAATAAGCAGTGAATAGAACCCACTGATTTCAATGGCTTCATTCACGAGTGTATTTTTTCACATGATATACAATTGTGTGAAAAATACGCAGCCCGACCTTGTTGGGGCGCAATACACACTGCAATAAGCCGCTGAAGTAACTGGGCGGCACAAATACGCAGGGAGTACGGGGAAACCCGCTTATTTGCACAACATTTCAATGAGCCGGTCTGGGTTCTTATTTGCATGTGCAAACATGCAGTGTATTTGGGCAAATGGATATTGCATTTGTACAACTGACATGCGCTTACGTCCATGGGAATGAGCCCCAATAGTGACCCCATAGTGGCCACACTACTAACAGTGACCCTCACAGTTGCCTTAGTAGTAATAGTGGCCCCTATATTGGCCCGAGTAGTAATAGTGACCACCATAGTCGTCCCAGGGATGCTGCCCAGCTAGAGCCCATTAGCAACCCTCCCATTGGATCAGGAATAGGTAATCTGGCGTTATGGGGCACAGGTTGTATTGCAGAAGGTATATCTGGATACAGAATTTTATCTTTGTTTACTGGAGACACCTTTGGTATTTGTCAGTATGGAGGTCTCTTTGTTCTTGCCGTACCATCGGAGTGGCGAATGGCGTTCTACTCTTTCAGCTCCTGTGTGAGATGAGTGTTACATGGCACACAGATGATGGCGGTGCCACCTCTTATCTTGGTCACCAAGCTTTATGCCCAAATACTGTTGACAGACAGACTTTACCAAGGATGTTGTTTTCCTCTGCTATGTCTTAGTTGTGAACTGTCCGCAAACATATCAGAAACTGTCTGGGTTGTTCAGACATCCGCGCCGCTCAGCCATATTGTTACATTTTGAAAAATAGTCCCAGTCTAACCAATGAGCTGTAAAAACACAGATCATTAATGACAACGTACTGGTGGATGATCCGCAGCGTTTGCAGCACGTGGAATCATACCCTATATGTTACATAAACCTACCCGTATACTGTTCAGTCAGTGCCGTGTGTAACAGCGAATGTGAAATAGTTGTGCAATCACTTTTGCTATTCTTTTAATTAAGCAGATTAATGGCGAGCCGACAGGATTAATTGTAGAGGCGTATGTCCAAAAAAGAAAGTACAACCGCAATTGGATTACATTATTCCCCATAACTGGAAAACCTTACGTGGCAGAAAAAAAAGAGAATTCAGCACTGAAGTTACTGTGAGCCGCCTATCTGCTTATCGGTTACCAACATTGTGTTGCACAGTGTTACCGTTCCGAACCGTACAATCCAACGAGAATCTTAATGATTGTTCAATGTAAACGGGTCCTTAGAGGGGATTTCTGGTTTATGTAAATAAAGCTAAATTAAATTTTCTACAGGTTTGAGATAGACTTTAAGTTTTTAACAATTTTGACCCTGCCTGCTTGCTGTCAGTGAATGTGGACACCGTTGTTTCCATTCAGAGGCAGTAACCCTATACATAACTAGTGCCGCTCTCAGCTGACGGATAGATACATTTGTATCAAATCTACACAATCCTCTCTGAGCTAAACATTCCAGACTGATACATTGCAACAAACTACCAGGGATTAGTTCTGTTGATGTGCTTATCTCACAGAGGATTGTGTAGACTGGATACAACTGTAACAAACCCTCAGCTGAGAGCAGGACCAGATACGAATAGTAAGTAAATGGAAACAATGATGTTCTCATTCACTGACAAGTGAAGATCTTGAAAATGAAACCCAAAGTCTATGAGAAAGTTTCAGAACTGTTTTCATTTTATGGAGTGATTAGGCTTCATTTACAAAAATCCCCTTAAATTCTCGCCTTGTTACATTGTATCTGTCAGAGGCTTCAGTGCATAAATACAGAAGTCCAGCATTTTCCTCCTCACTCACCCTGTGAGCTGACACTTCAGTGTATACTGTGATATATACCATGCTGTACAACGACAGTCACAGGTTGTTTAATTCAGTCGCTCTGCTTCTCCACAGCATCTTCTTAAAGGAACTAGAGAAATATGAGCAGCTTCCAGAGGACGTCGGACACTGCTTTGTCACATGGGTAATTATGGCGTTACTAGGTTACAGGCTATAGAGCTCTATAGGGTCAGTGATGATGAGGTATAGTGCTGTATGGGGGTATAGGGTGCTTTATAGGGTCAGTGATGGGATATAAGATGCATATAGGGTCAGTGATGCGGGAGTGAGTATAGGATGAGTATAGGGTCAGTGAGGATGGGGTATAGGGTCAGTGATGGGATATAATATGCATATAGGGTCAGTGATGCTGGGGTATAGGATGAGTATAGGGTCAGTGATGAGATATGGAACCTTATAAAGTCACTGGTGGTAGGATATAGAGCTGTGTAAGGTTACTGATGATGGGGGTGTAAAGCTGTTTATGGTAGGAGTTGGGGTGTAGAACTGTAGGATCAGTGATGATTGGTGTAGGGTCAATAATGAAGAGATATGGAGCTGTATGTGATGGGATATAGCGCTGTATGGGGTCAGTGCTAATAGGGTATAGGATGCATATAGGGTGAGTGATGATGGGTATAGAGCTGTATAAGAGGCATATAGAGTCAGTGATGGGGTATAGGATGTGTATAGGGCCAGTGATGTTGGGGTGTAAGTTGCGTATAGCACAGTAATAATGGGGTATAGGTTCAGTGATGAGAAGAAGATATAAAGCCATGTAGGTTTAGTGATGATGGGATATAGTGCTGTATAGGGTCAGTGATCATGGGGTATGGTACTGTTTAGGGTCAGTGATCATGGGGTATGAAGCTATACAGGGTCACTGATAAGGTGTAGAGCTCTATAGGGTCACTGATGATGGGATATTGGTTTAGGGTACTTTTACACAGTCTGACTGACAGATGATTAAGTGCCCGACAGCCACCCCAACGATTATCGCTCACTGAATGAAGACCGATTGCACCATATATATGTTCTGGTCATCGGCCTTAATTCAGAATAAACATGCTTCATGCACTGACAGTCGCTTGCTTTTTAGGTGAGCTGAAAACCAGCCAACTGCAACAATTGAGTGATTCTCGCTCACCTACTCTGTCAGGTCCTGTGTTTACACGGGACCACAATCGCCCATAATTGCTCTTTCAAGCAATCACTCGGGCAACTGTCAGCTATGTAAAATTACCATCAGTGATAATTATAGAGCTATAAAGGCTCAGAGATGACCAAGTATAGAGCTTTATAGGGCCGGAGATGGAGTATAGAGCTGTATAGGGCCGGAGATGATTGAGTATAGAGCTGTATAGGGCCGGAGATGATTGAGTACAGGGCTGTATAGGGCCGGAGATGATTGAGTATAGAGCTGTATAGGGACCGGAGATGATTGACTATAGTGCTGTATAGGGACCGGAGATGATTGAGTATAGAGCTGTATAGGGACCGGAGATGATTGACTATAGTGCTGTATAGGGACCGGAGATGATTGAGTACAGGGCTGTATAGGGCCGGAGATGGAGTATAGAGCTGTATAGGATCAGGTATGATCGAGTATAGAGCTGTATAGGGCTGGAGATGATTGAGTATAGAGCTGTATAGGATCAGGGATGATTGAGTATAGAGCTGTATAGGGCCAGTGGTGATCGAGTATAGAGCTGTATAGGGTTGGAGATGATCGAGTATAGAGCTGTATAGGATCAGGGATGATCGAGTATAGAGCTGTATAGGGCCGGAGATGATCGAGTATAGAGCTGTATAGGGCCAGTGATGATTGAGTATAGAGCTGTATAGGGCCAGTGATGATCGAGTATAGAGCTGTATAGGGCCAGTGATGATCGAGTATAGAGCTGTATAGGGCCAGTGATGATCGAGTATAGAGCTGTATAGGATCAGTGATGATCGAGTATAGAGCTGTATAGGATCAGTGATGATCGAGTATAGAGCCGTATAGGGCCAGTGATGATCGAGTATAGAGCCGTATAGGGCCAGTGATGATCGAGTATAGAGCTGTATGGGGCCAGTGATAATCGAGTATAGAGCTGTATAGGGCCAGTGATGATCGAGTATAGAGCTGTATAGGGCCAGTGATGATCGAGTATAGAGCTGTATGGGGCCAGTGATAATCGAGTATAGAGCTGTATAGGGCCAGTGATGATCGAGTATAGCGCTGTATGGGGCCGGAGATGATCGAGTATAGGGCTGGAGATGATTGAGTTTAGAGCTGTATAGGGTCAGAGATGATCGAGTATAGAGCTATATAGGGCTGGAGATGATCGAGTATAGTGCTATATAGGGCTGGAGATGATCGAGTATAGAGCTGTATAGGATCAGGCATGATCGAGTATAGAGCTGTATAGGGCCAGTGATGATCGAGTATAGAGCTGTATAGGGCTGGAGATGATCGAGTATAGAGCTGTATAGGATCAGGCATGATCGAGTATAGAGCTGTATAGGGCCAGTGATGATCGAGTATAGAGCTGTATAGGGCTGGAGATGATCGAGTATAGAGCTGTATAGGGCTGGAGATGATCGAGTATAGAGCTGTATAGGATCAGGCATGATCGAGTATAGAGCTGTATAGGGCCAGTGATGATCGAGTATAGAGCTGTATAGGGCTGGAGATGATCGAGTATAGAGCTGTATAGGGCTGGAGATGATCGAGTATAGAGCTGTATAGGATC
This sequence comes from Eleutherodactylus coqui, assembly GCF_035609145.1. Classification (NCBI taxonomy): domain Eukaryota; kingdom Metazoa; phylum Chordata; class Amphibia; order Anura; family Eleutherodactylidae; genus Eleutherodactylus; species Eleutherodactylus coqui. The sequence continues at coordinate 23,356,884 of NC_089844.1, read as the reverse complement.
AGGCATGATCGAGTATAGAGCTGTATAGGGCCAGTGATGATCGAGTATAGAGCTGTATAGGGCTGGAGATGATCGAGTATAGAGCTGTATAGGGCCGGAGATGATTGAGTATAGAGCTGTATAGGGCCGGAGATGGAGTATAGAGCTGTATAGGATCAGGTATGATTGAGTATAGAGCTGTATAGGGCTGGAGATGATCGAGTATAGAGCTGTATAGGGCCAGTGGTGATCGAGTATAGAGCTGTATAGGGCCGGAGATGATCGAGTATAGAGCTGTATAGGATCAGTGATGATCGAGTATAGAGCTGTATAGGGCCAGTGATGATCGAGTATAGAGCTGTATAGGATCAGTGATGATTGAGTATAGAGCTGTATAGGATCAGGAATGATTGAGTATAGAGCTGTATAGAATCAGGGATGATCGAGTATAGAGCTGTATAGGGCCAGTGATGATCGAGTATAGAGCTGTATAGGGACCGGAGATGATTGAGTATAGAGCTGTATAGGGCCAGTGGTGATCGAGTATAGAGCTGTATAGGGTTGGAGATGATTGAGTATAGAGCTGTATAGGATCAGGGATGATCGAGTATAGAGCTGTATAGGGCCGGAGATGATCGAGTATAGAGCTGTATAGGGTTGGAGATGATCGAGTATAGAGCTGTATAGGATCAGGGATGATCGAGTATAGAGCTGTATAGGGCCGGAGATGATCGAGTATAGAGCTGTATAGGATCAGGGATGATTGAGTATAGAGCTGTATAGGATCAGGGATGATTGAGTATAGAGCTGTATAGGATCAGGGATGGTCGAGTATAGAGCTGTATAGGATCAGGGATGGTCGAGTATAGAGCTGTATAGGATCAGGGATGGTCGAGTATAGAGCTGTATAGGATCAGTGATGATTGAGTATAGAGCTGTATAGGATCAGGGATGATTGAGTATAGAGCTGTATAGGATCAGGGATGATTGAGTATAGAGCTGTATAGGATCAGGGATGGTCGAGTATAGAGCTGTATAGGATCAGGGATGGTCGAGTATAGAGCTGTATAGGATCAGGGATGGTCGAGTATAGAGCTGTATAGGATCAGGGATGATTGAGAATAGAGCTGTATAGGATCAGGGATGGTCGAGTATAGAGCTGTATAGGGCCGGAGATGATTGAGTACAGGGCTGTATAGGGCCGGAGATGGAGTATAGAGCTGTATAGGATCAGGTATGATCGAGTATAGAGCTGTATAGGGCTGGAGATGATCGAGTATAGAGCTTTATAGGGCTGGAGATGATCGAGTATAGAGCTGTATAGGATCAGGCATGATCGAGTATAGAGCTGTATAGGGCCAGTGATGATCGAGTATAGAGCTGTATAGGGCCGGAGATGATCGAGTATAGAGCTGTATAGGGCCGGAGATGATTGAGTATAGAGCTGTATAGGGCCGGAGATGATCGAGTATAGAGCTGTATAGGATCAGGTATGATTGAGTATAGAGCTGTATAGCGCTGGAGATGATCGAGTATAGAGCTGTATAGGGCCAGTGGTGATCGAGTATAGAGCTGTATAGGGACCGGAGATGATTGAGTATAGAGCTGTATAGGGCCGGAGATGATTGAGTATAGAGCTGTATAGGATCAGGTATGATCGAGTATAGAGCTGTATAGGATCAGTGATGATCGAGTATAGAGCTGTATAGGATCAGTGATGATTGAGTATAGAGCTGTATAGGATCAGGGATGATTGAGTATAGAGCTGTATAGAATCAGGGATGATCGAGTATAGAGCTGTATAGGGCCAGTGATGATCGAGTATAGAGCTGTATAGGGACCGGAGATGATTGAGTATAGAGCTGTATAGGGCCAGTGATGATCGAGTATAGAGCTGTATAGGGACCGGAGATGATTGAGTATAGAGCTGTATAGGGCCAGTGGTGATCGAGTATAGAGCTGTATAGGGTTGGAGATGATTGAGTATAGAGCTGTATAGGATCAGGGATGATCGAGTATAGAGCTGTATAGGGCCGGAGATGATCGAGTATAGAGCTGTATAGGGCCGGAGATGATCGAGTATAGAGCTGTATAGGGTTGGAGATGATCGAGTATAGAGCTGTATAGGATCAGGGATGATCGAGTATAGAGCTGTATAGGGCTGGAGATGATCGAGTATAGAGCTGTATAGGGCTGTAGATGATCGAGTATAGAGCTGTATAGGATCAGGCATGATCGAGTATAGAGCTGTATAGGGCCAGTGATGATCGAGTATTGAGCTGTATAGGGCTGGAGATGATCGAGTATAGAGCTGTATAGGGCCGGAGATGATTGAGTATAGAGCTGTATAGGGCTGGAGATGATTGAGTATAGAGCTGTATAGCGCTGGAGATGATCGAGTATAGAGCTGTATAGGGCCAGTGGTGATCGAGTATAGAGCTGTATAGGGACCGGAGATGATTGAGTATAGAGCTGTATAGGGCCGGAGATGATTGAGTATAGAGCTGTATAGGATCAGGTATGATCGAGTATAGAGCTGTATAGGGCCAGTGATGATCGAGTATAGAGCTGTATAGGATCAGTGATGATTGAGTATAGAGCTGTATAGGATCAGGGATGATTGAGTATAGAGCTGTATAGAATCAGGGATGATCGAGTATAGAGCTGTATAGGGCCAGTGATGATCGAGTATAGAGCTGTATAGGGTTGGAGATGATTGAGTATAGGATCAGGGATGATCGAGTATAGAGCTGTATAGGGCCAGTGGTGATCGAGTATAGAGCTGTATAGGGACCGGAGATGATTGAGTATAGAGCTGTATAGGATCAGGGATGATCGAGTATAGAGCTGTATAGGGCCAGTGGTGATCGAGTATAGAGCTGTATAGGGACCGGAGATGATCGAGTATAGAGCTGGAGATGATTGAGTATAGAGCTGTATAGGGCCGGAGATGATTGAGTATAGAGCTGTATAGGGCCAGTGGTGATCGAGTATAGAGCTGTATAGGGACCGGAGATGATTGAGTATAGAGCTGTATAGGATCAGGGATGATCGAGTATAGAGCTGTATAGGGCCAGTGGTGATCGAGTATAGGGCTGGAGATGATTGAGTATAGAGCTGTATAGGGACCGGAGATGATTGAGTATAGAGCTGTATAGGGCCAGTGGTGATCGAGTATAGAGCTGTATAGGGACCGGAGATGATTGAGTATAGAGCTGTATAGGATCAGGGATGATCGAGTATAGAGCTGTATAGGGCCAGTGGTGATCGAGTATAGAGCTGTATAGGGACCGGAGATGATCGAGTATAGAGCTGGAGATGATTGAGTATAGAGCTGTATAGGGCCGGAGATGATTGAGTATAGAGCTGTATAGGGCCAGTGGTGATCGAGTATAGAGCTGTATAGGGACCGGAGATGATTGAGTATAGAGCTGTATAGGATCAGGGATGATCGAGTATAGAGCTGTATAGGGCCGGAGATGATCGAGTATAGAGCTGTATAGGATCAGGGATGATCGAGTATAGAGCTGTATAGGGCCGGAGATGATCGAGTATAGAGCTGTATAGGATCAGGGATGATCGAGTATAGAGCTGTATAGGGCCAGTGGTGATCGAGTATAGAGCTGTATAGGGACCGGAGATGATTGAGTATAGAGCTGTATAGGGCCGGAGATGATCGAGTATAGGGCTGGAGATGATTGAGTATAGAGCTGTATAGGGCCGGAGATGATCGAGTATAGGACCGGAGATGATTGAGTATAGAGCTGTATAGGGCCAGTGGTGATCGAGTATAGAGCTGTATAGGGACCGGAGATGATTGAGTATAGAGCTGTATAGGATCAGGGATGATCGAGTATAGAGCTGTATAGGGACCGGAGATGATTGAGTATAGAGCTGTATAGGGCCGGAGATGATCGAGTATAGGGCTGGAGATGATTGAGTATAGAGCTGTATAGGGACCGGAGATGATTGAGTATAGAGCTGTATAGGGCCAGTGGTGATCGAGTATAGAGCTGTATAGGGACCGGAGATGATTGAGTATAGAGCTGTATAGGATCAGGGATGATCGAGTATAGAGCTGTATAGGGCCAGTGGTGATCGAGTATAGGGCTGGAGATGATTGAGTATAGAGCTGTATAGGGCCGGAGATGATCGAGTATAGAGCTGTATAGGGCCAGTGATGATCGAGTATAGAGCTGTATAGGATCAGTGATGATCGAGTATAGAGCTGTATAGGGACCGGAGATGATTGAGTATAGAGCTGTATAGGGCCAGTGATGATCGAGTATAGAGCTGTATAGGATCAGTGATGATCGAGTATAGAGCTGTATAGGGACCGGAGATGATTGAGTATAGAGCTGTATAGGATCAGTGATGATCGAGTATAGAGCTGTATAGGGACCGGAGATGATGGAGTATAGAGCTGTATAGGGCCAGTGATGATCGAGTATAGAGCTGTATAGGATCAGTGATGATCGAGTATAGAGCTGTATAGGGACCGGAGATGATTGAGTATAGAGCTGTATAGGATCAGTGATGATCGAGTATAGAGCTGTATGGGGCCGGAGATGATCGAGTATAGAGTTATATAGGATCAGTGATGATCGAGTATAGAGCTGTATGGGGCCGGAGATGATCGAGTATAGAGCTATATAGGATCAGTGATGATTGAGGATAGAGCTGTATAGGGTCAGAGATGTATAATATTTCGATCTCTTCCAGGCGGACAAGTTTCAGATGTATGTGACGTACTGTAAGAACAAGCCGGACTCCAGTCAGCTGATCCTGGAGCACGCCGGCTCCTTCTTTGATGTGAGTATGATCTTCATGAGCGCGGAGTACGCGGCCGCGGGGCCCGCCTCCGACTCATCTGCTCATCTCTGCATTCCAGGAGATCCAGCAGAGACACGGACTTGCCAACTCCATCTCCTCGTATCTCATCAAACCCGTGCAAAGGATCACAAAGTATCAGCTGCTGCTCAAGGTGCGCTCCACTTGGCAACCCTGTGCCAAATCCTATATGTGAGGGGAACACACGCCACGTAACACAGAGAAACTGTGAATACTGATCATGCACTCCAGTCACAACCAGAGCTGCATCCACAATCTGCTGCCTTTCTGAAAACTCTCAGGATTCAGGGTATACATACAACTCTTGCCTCATGCTGACTCTGTACAGATTTTGCCCTCTAGTTTATCATATTAGACTCTACAGTGGTCTGCATCCCACAAATGCAACACAGAAGACTGCAATGCATTATGAATTCTAACAAGGGATTCAGCAGAATGGTGAAAGCAGCTCTTGATATATAATACCTCATGGTGACTGCAGCTTTGGCTGTGACTGGAGTGTAATGTATCTAAGGATCAGTGAACGATAAATGAAGAGAATGTGTCTCCCTCATCTGTGTTAATGTAGGTTGCATCTGTTTTCTACCCGCTTGGGTGGTTGTGGGTAGTATGCAGGACAGACCATACGTTTCCTCGCTCCTGGATGGTTCGCGGTGTTGCTTGTCGCAGCTTACGGGTTACATTGCAGAGCTCTGATGAATATGTTCTGTGCTGGTGTCTGTGTAGCTTCCACGGCCGTCGTTACATTTGCGTATCTTTGTGTCCCTTCACTAGGAGCTGCTGACCTGCTGCGAGGAGGGTAAAGGCGAGATAAAGGATGGCCTGGAGGTGATGCTTAGCGTGCCAAAGAAAGCCAATGACGCCATGCACGTCAGCATGCTGGAAGGTGACCACCCTCTATTACTGGGTCCACACCTCCAAGGGAACTACAAGTCTCAGCATGGTCTGGCTATCCCACCAGCCAGAGGCTGATCACATGACCCCCTGCGACATCATCACCCGCCAGCCTCCCTCTAACACCTACTGTTATTTTTAAGGGTTTGACGAGAACCTGGACGTTCAGGGTGAGCTCATCCTCCAGGACTCCTTCCAAGTCTGGGACCCCAAATCTCTGATCCGCAAGGGGCGGGACCGGCACCTCTTCCTGTTCGAGATCTCTCTGGTGTTTAGCAAAGAGATAAAAGACTCAACAGGGCACACAAAATATGTTTACAAGAACAAGCTACTGGTACGAACCGCGACAGATCTGAAGGGGGGTTGATATAACGTGGGGTGGGGCGTTAAAAATACTTCATGGGCTGGGGGGTAAACTATATACTATGGGGCTCTAAGGATGCTATTACACGAACGTCGTTAATGGTCATCTAAGGGTGCATTCACAGGTTGCAGAACCGCAGTATACAGTTATAGTACAGTTACAGCAGAAAATCCGCAGGGGATTATCTAATCTACATGTGAACAGGATTTTCTTTAATCCCATTCACTATAATAGTAAACGTTCCCACTATGGAAAAACGTGTGGACGCACCCGAAGGCTGGGGTCACACGGGACGGAACTCCAGCAGAATGGCCGCAATGAAAAACCGTAAGAATTCCACTGGAAAAGTGCCGCTTCAAACTCTGTGGCCTTTAGCTGCGGGTTTTGTATCGGTTTTACTGTTGGCATTCCGCTGCGGATTTTTCTCCCCACAGAGAGGAGAGAGGCCGCTGCGGAAAAGAGGAAAGTATTGACATGCTGCGGAATTGAATTCTGCGCCGCATGTCCGTTTTCGTGTGGACCAGAGTTTTGCAAAATCTCGTCCACTTCGCTGGCTAATTCCGGGATTATGAGCCGCGGGCAGAATTGCCGTGCGGACTTTCCGCACGTTAATTCTGCGGCAATTCCGCCTCATGTGAACCCAGCCTAATAGTGCTAATTGCCAAGCAGCACCTGCGCTTAGAGGTTCAGCCCAGCACTTGTCGAAAGCGCTTGACGATATACTGTGGGGGGGGGGGGGGGATGCGAGACATTAATGATACACCGTGGGTGGGGTTTGTTAATACACATTGGGGTTGGGAGGGGTGTTGATGGTACAAGTTTTAAAGTCCGGTATACAGCAAATCAAGTGCAGTGAATGGACACATTCTATGTTCGGAAGCGGAAACCCATCCTGACCTGGTTCTCCTCATAGCTGAGGGTTTGTTACAGTGTATCAAATCTAGACAACCCTCTGCAATGTAAACATCCCAGATTCCGGACTGATACTTGTTACCTACACTGATACATTGTAACAAGCTGTGCTTAGTTGAGAGTGGATTATCTACACTGCTGCAGTTGTGACAATCCCTCAGCTGTGTGAACGGATCTTTTGTCAAGGCAGATTTTTCATCCTTTGAATGTTTCCATTCACTGTCAGCAATCAGAAATGAGAAGCAGTGACCGAACAAAACAAATGTGAGCTGCATTAAACGTCCCATCCTGGTTGTTTACGGTCACATTATTGGCGCTGTTGGTGGGATGCTTCTGTGAACGAGCGTCGCTGCATTTCGGGATAAGTGTGGAGCTTGTACGGCAGGTCTCGTGCCTGCGATTCCCTTAGCTCCGCCCACTTTTACTAGAGAACCTTAAGGCTACATTAACATGGGCAAGCGCGATATCAGGCGGAGAAACCCGGCCGGATATCGCACCTGTCCACGTGGGCCGGATATCGCACCTGTCCACGTGGGCCGGATATCGCACCTGTCCACGTGTTTTACCCAAGGATGCGAGGCCTTTTTCATTCAAAAACACTTCGGATCCCTTCAGTGAAATGGCGCTCGTCCAGCGCTTGTTTCACGCGTGTCGGAGGATCGGCAAGTGTTTTCCATTGAATTTCAATGTGAAACATCACATCCTTTGGCACGGCCTGCCATGTGTTTGACTGACCCATTGAAAACAATGGACGATGCGTTCCGAGGGACTCGAAAAAATAGGACATGCGACGATTCTTTACCTCGCCGCATCGCTCATCACTCAGGTCACATTCGCACGGGTTTTGTGCGTCTCGCATCAGACAGAACTCGCGCTCCTGTGAATGTCGCCTTGCACTTGTTGCTTTCTGGTTGAACTAATGCTATGCTGCAGTCATCAATATGGCGCCTGTTTCCGTCTCCGGATTTACTGCGGCAGTTTCTCCGTTTGCCTGGTGTAGGACACGAGCTCCGTCTTGTCTGTGCGGGTGTCATGAGGGCATCATTCCGTCTTTCTTTCCTTCCGTTGTGGTTATTCTCTCTTGTTTTTCTTCCAGACCTCCGAGCTGGGGGTGACGGAACACGTGGAAGGGGACCCGTGTAAGTTCGCCTTGTGGTCGGGTCGCACGCCGTCCTCCGATAACAAAACTGTGCTGAAGGTTTGTTCCTCACGAATTTGATCAGATGCCTTCTTGGGTATTTTTTCTATACTTTACATGAGCACTGATTCATATACTCCAGTCACAACCAAAGCTGCACTCGCAGTCTCGCTACAAATTAAAGATGATGTCAGCAATGCGGAGTGTAGCGCCAGATTACAGCTGGTAAGGTCTGTATAAATGCTTAGGGCTGGCTGATCCTAAGTGACAGCAGGCAGCATGCTGCTCCGTTTGTGACTAGAGTATAAGATATGATATAGCAGCAGCATTATGACTGCAGCTCTGGATGTATCTGAAGTGGAGGGCATGTAACCGCTAAATTGTGGATGCAGCTGGACTAGCAGCTTAGGATGTGACTGAAGGATAAGACATGATATAACAGCAGAATTGTGATTTCAGCTCTAGCAGTGATTGGAGCATAAGATATAATGTTACCTCAAAATTGTAAGTGCAGCTTAGAGCATAGGGCATGAACTAACCGAATTGTGACTGCAGCTCTTGGTGTGATTAGAGCATAGGGCATGAACTAACAGAATTGTGACTGCAGCTCTGCGTATGACTGGAGTGGAAGACATGATGTAACAGCTAAATTGTAATTGCCACTGAACCAACAGGAAATCTACCTTTGGTTGTGACTGCTGCATAATATATGATAGTAACTCAGAATTGTGAATGTTGCTCTGGATGTAACTAGAGTGTAAGAAATAGAACAGCAAAGTTATAATTGCAGCTCTGGATGTGTCTGGAGTGGAGGATGTGATTGAACAGCTAAATGTAGATGAGCAGAGATTACAGCTCTGAACATGATTGAAAAATAAGACAGCAGAAATGTGACTGCAGCTGTGGATGTGACTGGAGCATAAGATATAAGGTAACCTCCGAATTGTTAATGCTGCTCTGGATGTGACTAGATTATAAAGTGATATAGCAGCAGAACTGTGGCTGCAGCTCTGGGTGTAATTAGAGTTTTGGAACGGATGTATCTCTCAGTAAATGGGACTATATGGAAGGATAGAAGTATTTGGCGGTGTCTGGTCGGGAGCCGCTTCTCTTTTGACTTCACATCCCCTTTATCTGCAGGCATCGAGCTTAGAAGTGAAGCAGGAGTGGATCAAAAACATCCGAGAGGTGATCCAAGAGAGGATGATCCACATGAAGGGAGCCTTAAAGGAGCCGATCCAACCCCCAAAGACCCCGGCCAAGCAGAGAAACAACAGCAAGAGGTAAGAGGCGTGCGACGCTGCCACCGGGGACTTCATGATAAGGGGTAACAGAGTTGTGACTGTCCAGAGGCTGGGTGGTACTAAAAGTCCCAGCACATTCCTGGTGATTGATTCCTCTGCCTTACACAATGAGATGTTTGACAGCAATCTTCCTGCCGCGGTGCCGATCATCAGAAGTGTTCCTTAGCTTCCCTCCTGCAGCGTGATCATCAGATCTGGCAGAGATATCGACCGCCTATGTTCAACCTCAGCCTATGATATATCATATTAGCGGCTCAGGGGGGAGACACTGGACCGAGTATAAGCTGTGGACTTTAGGTTCCCATGGCGGCCATACCTTGAGAGATGTCTCTGCCATTGGGGGCGTCTGTGGCCATACCCTGAGAGATGTCTCTGCCGTTGGGGACGTCTGCGGCCATACCCTGAGAGATGTCTCTGCCGTTGGGGGCGTCTGCGGCCATACCCTGAGAGATGTCTCTGCCATTGGGGACGTCTGCGGCCATACCCTGAGAGATGTCTCTGCCGTTGGCGGCGTCTGCGGCCATACCCTGAGAGATGTCTCTGCCGTTGGGGACGTCTGCGGCCATACCCTGAGAGATGTCTCTGCCGTTGGGGGCGTCTGCGGCCATACCCTGAGAGATGTCTCTGCCGTTGGGGACGTCTCCGGCCATACCCTGAGAGATGTCTCTGCCGTTGGGGACGTCTCCGGCCATACCCTGAGAGGTGTCTCTGCCGTTGGGGACGTCTCCGGCCATACCCTGAGAGATGTCTCTGCCGTTGGGGACGTCTTCTGTGTCCTTCATATTCTATAAGGATGTGAAGCGTCGGATGTATGACAGATCTTGTGTTCGCACGTCACATGACCCGGCGCCTGTCAGTGAAGCCTCGTGTGTTTATTCATCTGTTTCTGAGGAACCTACAAGAGCGGTCACCCAGCTTTCCCAGAGTCTTGAATGGTTCATCTGTCTACTTACCTAAGGATATCTCCCCCTCCAACAGTGCTGTACAGCCAGTATTATACTGGACCACAGCAAAGATGGGCGCCCTTTCTATCAGAGCCGTAGTGGTGCTCACTCAGGACGGCAGAGATGTGACGTTGATGTGAGGCATAAATGTAAGGAACGGGCGCGGTAGAGGGGCGCTTCCAATTAATGGAGTTATGATTAGTTCTGTTATGGTGAAGTCCTGGAGGGCATGAGTAGGATTCAGAGAACCAGGCTCTGCGAGGGGCAGGATGCAAGGAATCAGGGTCCTGGAATGGACAGGTTGTAGGCTGTTGGGGTCCTCAATGAGGCAGGATACAGAGAATTAGGGTCCTGGAAGGTTCAGAAGGTCAGGGTTAAAGGGGGCAGTGTCATTGAATAGGCAGGAGTTCAGGTCTTGAAGGGGGCAGGCCCCCGAGGAGGCAGAACTCAGAGGGTCAGGGTCTTGGGGTGGTCAGGGTTCAGGGGGTCAGGGTCCTGAAGGGGGGCAATAGTCCAGGAGGATGCAGGATTCAGGTGGTCAGGGTCCTGATGGCAGCGAGGTCCTGGAGGCAAGACTCAAGGGGTCAGGGTCCTAGTGTGGATGGATTCAAGAAGTAAGGGTCCTTGTAGGGGCAGGAGTGGCTCACATCATATTAAATACTTAACAGCTGATTCTTTCCCTTGCAGGGATGTACTGGAGGATCTGGACAGTCAGGGGGATGGCAGCAGCCAGCCGGACACCATCTCTATTGCTTCTCGGACATCACAGAACACTGTGGACAGTGACAAGGTAAGACCAATACAGAATCGGGAGCCTGAGCTGTCATGTGGGGGCGCTAATCACTGCTAAGTGGACCCGCTGCACACAGAAGGCGATGACTGTATATGGATGCTGCGGAAGAAGAGGTCACTACACACAGGCCAAGGGGGGGAACCACTTTTAGGGCTTCAGGTGACAACATTGTTCATCTAATCACCACAACTCTCATCATTTACATATCGGCGTGAGATGGAACTGCAGGACGAGTTTTACGGCAAAGTGACAACTTCTTCTGGGGATTCTTTTTTTTTATTTCTTTATTTTTTTTTACAAAAAATGTATTAACTTTAACTGACAACAAGCAGAGATCTTACTGGTGAGGAAATACAGAAAATATTAGAAAGTGGCATCATTTTTCCTGAGTCAGATGGCAGCTCTATGTCAGGATAATAATCCAAAGCGTTTCATTGTGCGGACAGATCGCATCCTCATTTTTCTCCGGGTCTCCTGGCTGACGCCAATTTAACAAGCAGTCCCCCCACCACCACCAAAAAGCTGGTGCAGCCAATGACAGCACCAATAATGATCTCTGAGCTCTGTCATTGACTGCAGCAGCAGGTTTACAGTATATCACAGGCTGCTGCAGCCTGAAAACAAACAGAAGAGGTGAGTATCAGATCATGGGGGACCCATTAAGATGCCGTTTATATAACTGGGCCTTCCCCTCCCCAACAGCACATGCGGAGTGTGATATAGCAGATCCATTAAATGGAAGCCCAAATAGATACAAACACGGAATAGTTTCCACTTGCGTCCACCCCCCATTGAGTACAATGTAAAAAAACAAAAATTGTCCGATTTTCCATTTTTTTGGACGGGAAAAAATGGTCCCAAACATCAGCCTTTTCCCTCCATAAAAAAATGGAAACCAGGCAGAATCGAACTGAAAAAAAAATTTAAAAAGACGCACCGATGGGGATTTTACTGGATCCGTTTTTCTTTCACTTTTCTGCTCTTAGAACAAAACAGAAAAACCGAAACCAAAACGCTGATGCGACTCAACCACATATAGCAGAGTCGGTTGTGCGATGTCGACTGTGCTGCTTATTTGCTGTGCAGCACCCTCCGTTGGATGCGTCCTCCAGCCTGTGTATAGAGAGGTGTGTGACGTATATCTTGTGTCCGCTGCTGTCGCCCGCGGCTGTGTGTAGTACGCTTCCTCCTGCCAGTTAATTGCCATCGCGGTCTCTGCTAATCACAAGACGTTCCTGACACACATGTGATGTGCTGCAGGCTCTGCGCCGGCCCCTTCTGTCACAGTTTGCAAACACTCCATAGCTGCACCCACACTGCTACAATCCGCTGCTGTGCCGCGCAGTCACTGGGGCGAGGGTGGAGGGCACCATGAAAAAGTGGCTGAATATGAGGCAAGGGAGCAAACGGGCATCAACTGTAAGTAGATGGCATGAGCTCCGTGCAATGCTCTGCAGCACTTTCTTCATATATGGGTGTTTCTCACATTCTGCAGGCTGGGTGTGGGTTATCGTTACCTGCCCCAGGGTGGTGCACGCTACCAGGGGGCACGGGGCTGTGGAGCAGTCGTGTGTGCCACCTCAGACACAGGATTAATCGTTCTGCTGCTGTTTGCTTTACATGAGAAACAGATGCCATTTACACCGAGCTTAGAGCTGGCATAACCGGTCGCCAATTAACCCTGTCATTGTCAGGCTCCGCAGACAGTGCTGTCATTGTGTCTTTTGATTCTATGGGGGTCCTGCCTGGGTCATGCATAGAAGAGAGGGGCAAAAATCTAAATGCCCCCCTCCCTTTGTGCTTGTTGAAGGGCTCAATGCTCATTCACTCCTCCCTTGTAGAAGAGAGGGGATGTAAACCTGATGGTTGAATTATCCATGAGGGTCCTGCCTGAGCTTGTGGAATAGTGACATCATCACTCTAATGACATCACTGATCTCCTCACATGCTCCCAAGTCCAGTGACCACTCATGTACACACAGCAGGGGGCTTGTTGTGCCGTCCCATCGTGATATCCTCATATAGATGTCCAGTGCCCCCTGACTCTACCCATCCCCTACCCTGATCGTGCCACCACTCCCTGTGTCCATTGCCCCTTCCTCTCATGTGTCGTGAAGTGCGTTGATTACAATCTCATGCCGGTGGTTCGTAATACACTGCAGTCCGGTGGAGTCCGCAGCTGCTGCACAACGTGTGCACCAAGGTGGACAGCAATTTAGTATTGTATAGTCGCACTCCAGCTGTGCAGGGGTTAACAGTCTGCGTCTTCAGTGTGAGGATAAAGTCCATATCGTACAGCCATCGGGCCGGGAGACGCCTTTTCTTTTACAGGAACTGGGGTAGGAGCTGAAAAAGTTTATCATACGCTCCAGGCTCTAGGCTCCTGAGACTGGATGTATGACGGACCTGCACTGATCTCTTACTGACAGAGTACTTCTGCACGTAGCGCCTCCGTTACAGCGCTGTGCACTATTTACTGATCCGGGGTCTTGCTGCATGTAGCATCTCAGCTGCAGCGCTATACACTATTTACTGACACAGGGTCCTGATGCATGTAGCATCTCAGCTGCAGCGCAGTGTACTATTTACTGACACAGGGCCCTGATGCATGCCACATCTCAGCTGCAGCTCTATACACTATTTACTGACACAGGGTCCTGATGCATGTAACCGCTCAGCTGCAGCGCAGTGTACTATTTACTGACACAGGGTCCTGATGCATGTAGCATCTCAGCTGCAGCGCAGTGTACTATTTACTGACAGGGTCCTGATGCATGTAGCATCTCAGCTGCAGCTCTATACACTATTTACTGACACAGGGTCCTGATGCATGTAGCATCAGCTGCAGCGCAGTGTACTATTTACTGACAGGGTCCTGATGCATGCCACATCTCAGCTGCAGCGCAGTGTACTATTTACTGACAGGGCCCTGATGCATGTAGCATCTCAGCTGCAGCGCAGTGTACTATTTACTGACAGGGCCCTGATGCATGTAGCATCTCAGCTGCAGCGCAGTGTACTATTTACTGACACAGGGTCCTGATGCATGTAGCATCAGCTGCAGCACAGTGTACTATTTACTGACAAGGTCCTGATGCATGTAACCGCTCAGCTGCAGCGCTATGCACTATTTACTGACCCAGGGTCTTGGGGGTTTTAGTGTCCTGTAACAAATCCCCTTATCCAGTTTTGTATTTCAGTGTCAAATCTAAATTTCAAAATGTCTCTTCCCATTCACTGACAGCAAGCAGAGATATTGAAGATAGTGAAGTAAAACAGTCTTTTAGAAAGCTGGAAAACTTTCAATATCTTGTGATGACGATGCCACATTTGCAGGAGAGTTAAATAGCTGATAACAGTGGAGAATAGAGGACTGGCGCGTACAGGAGGGTGTTGGCCGTGGCGGGATTTGCATGTTATCTTCCATTATCCAAGGGTCAGGACTTATCTGATAAGGCTGCAGCTCTGAGGAGGTTAAAGTCTGCGGCTCAGTTATCCCTCGCTGTCCGGCTTCATCAGCAACGCAGGGATGTGCGACTCTGGATGGAGGGGTGCGGAGGTATTCACCATCTCTCGTCTGTCTTGCGGCTTTCTTTATGACACATATTTAAGGAGCGAACGCCTTGATGCCTTCCGTCATCTGTCAGTGTAACAGGTTCGCTTCAGCAGTTTCTTCGGCTTCTTTCCCACTTTGCACTACAGCTTCCATAATGGAGCAGGAAAACGGAATCCACAGGCCGAACGGATCCGGCTTGCTACGGACTGCAGCGGTGCTGAATGCCCCCCGCTGATTATAATGGGGTCTGTTTAGGTTCCTTCCACCTGCTCGGCATGCTGTGCTATTTCGGCTGGGATTTTTGCAGAACTCTGTGATGGAGGCTTCAAACAGAACTTCCAGCCTTCGGCTATATACTTTTCCATCATAGATGCTGAAAAAAATAGCGCATGCTGCTCTGTATTTCCGGTAATATGACAGAAGCCATGATGGAATCGCCGCCGCTGGTTTTCGTCATTTGATGAATGCGGCATTCCTATTTGTATCGCTCTTCTGTTCCATGACAGAACGGAGCTGAAGTGTAAACAAAAATGTAAATGGCGTCTCGGCTATAATTTGCGCTCCGGAAAATGGGATGACCACCAATATGGCCGCCATTATGCATCATTACATGAGCCATAGCGGTGGTCACCCAGCCGCCCCAGACCACAGCAGTAGACGTCTCTCTTGGCCGCAGCCTCGGCTGTTGTGCCTCCTCAACCGCTTTAGTTTTGAAGATTTCATTCAGGAAACGGTTAATGTTGGCGTGCGGCTGGAGACGAGCGGCTCTGGGCCTCCGCCAGGTGAATGTTTGCGGGAGGAGAATGACATTTATCCAGGTGCCCGTGCTGCCAGAAACACGTGTCATCCCTGGATAAAGACAAGGCGAATGTGAGCAAAGAGATCGGTGCCTGCGGAACTGAAGATGATGAAGATGATGATGATGATGATCTGCATCACGAGGATTAGGCAGCACTGATATCACTGCAAACAAATCGCTAAAATGGCGCATGAACAATGATAGAGTCGCGCAGTTACTACCCATCGCCTGGCACCAGTAACACCCATGGATTCATACCCGTGCCCTTCTGCGTCGGGTGCTTAGGTTAGCGGCAGCGCGTTCTTGCCTGCTTCCTGCGGATGCCGCCTCAGTGTCGTTTCCAGCAGCAGAAAATCATCTTGATGAAGCGCCATTTTTCCGCTCACATTGAACATTTTGACTTTTGTCAGCGTCTCGTCCTTCATTGATTGAAGACTGTTTTATATTCCGGCTGATTTGCTTGCTCTTGGATCCTTCAGACCGCTGCGCCGCGCCGATCTGTGTTTTATGGCGCAATTCTGTATGCGGTTGGATAAAATCGGTGTTTTCCGTTTACCATCCTCCCGCTCAGCGGATTTGACCCCAACCTGACACACCGCATTAAAAGTTTGTGTAGTCGGACCGGAGCTGTGCTGGTGGATTTGCTCACCTGGCACCATACTAACACCCAGCGCTGTATGTCAGACCGCGGCGGTCAGGAGTCCGTTACATTGACATCTCGGCTGCCACTTGTGACCCCCTAATATGACAGAAGATGCTTTGTGAGCACGCTGCTAGGGACCCCTGGGGGACGGCAGAACCTTAACGATTTCCGCAGGAGGCGCCAGCATGTCGAAGTTTCATCAGTGTCGCTAAAACCTTGTGGAGTCTGATCATTCGTTCATCGTTGCACTTTGAGCATGCTCGGAGCGCGGCTACCATGCTCTGCCTGTTCAGCACGGCATTGAGCATCTCTGGAGCGGGCCGTCCATCATTACTGGCTCACACTCGACTGAGGACGCTTGGAGTGTTTTTACTGTGACCCATAAATTTGCAGGGATATAGGAAGATGACAAATATGGCGGCACATGGACAGTTGTACATCTTGAATCGGATCGTGTTCATCATCCATTTGCAGGCGCACTAGCGCGGTTACGCCATACATCTATCAAGACTTGGAGTAACCTGGGAGTGTAAGGGTTAATATGGCCAACGTGATTATTGTAGAAGAATCGTGTGCAGTTATGCGGGGGTTAATCACCGCCATGGAAGCATCTTATCCGTGATGTGATTGGCAGCTGGCGCTCTTATACCTGTGGCGCTCTCCGCCGACTGGCGCTCTGTTTACCTGTGGGATCATAGAACCTGTTGGCGACCCGACGCCTCGTTCGCGCTTCGGCTCCGTATTTCTGTTGTTTGAGCGAAATAAGTAAAACAACTTAAGCGATAAAATCAGCGCTTGTCGGACTCCACTGACAACAGAGGGCTCTATTGGGCGTCTGGATAAAATGGCGCAGCACGCTGAAATATTTAGTTCAAGATCCTGCACTCGATCTGTGCCAGAGGCTGAAAGCAGAGCAGTATCACAGCTGAGGGTTTGTTACATTTGTATCCAATGTAGACAATCCTCCCCAGGCTGTGATACATGTTACCTGCACTGATACATTGTAACAAACGATCAGGACTGTTGAGAGGTTTGTCCCGCAGTCGTGTGGGCCCATTCACACGGGTGTATTTTCTATCTGCATTCAGTCATTATTTTGTACGGATCCGTGGACTTCCATCGGCGTGTTCAGAAATCACTGTTACAGCGGAGTCAAAGGACACGAGAAAACGTCACGACGCCAATTACAACAGAACGTTTACTCTTATACGTTAAAGGTTCAAGACTTAAAGGACAAAGAAAAAGGAAAAAATAATAATACATTGGTACGGCGCACACCTTGGGGGTCTAGGCTAAATAAATCACCCCACTTAGATCATTGGGTACCTACCAGTTAACCCTATACTGGCATCATTGTAGATGGCAGCACTCTCCACTTCCCCTATTTCCATGCCAGTGTGAACATAGACTTGGTTCGGCCTGGTCTCCAAGTGGACAAGCCTGCTGGCTTTGGGCACAGCTACGCGGGCATCACTTTTTGACTGTGCAGTCTAGGAGGGAGGGTGCTGCTATTTGCATGCCTGTCCCCCTGTGCCGTACCTATACGCCACTTCATGTGATTGGTCCCTAATAAAGATGTTCATGCCCAATACATGATGTAAGGGGGGTGATACACTTCTTGTTACTCTAGGATTTATTTAGCCTAGACTCCCAAGGTGTCCGCCATACTAATTTATTATTATTTTATCATGTTGTTTGTCCTTTAGGCCTCATGTCCACGGGCAAAAGAAGAATTAAAATTCGCAGCGGATTTTAACTCTTCTCCTGCCCGCGGATCCGCATCCCATAGGGATGCATTGACCACCCGCGAGGTAGATAAATACCCGCGGATGGTCAATAAAAGTGATTTTAAAAAAAATGGAGCATGAAAAAATCTGGACCATGCTCCATTTTCGTGCGGGTCTCCCGCGGGCTTCTATTGAAGCCTATGGAAGCCGTCCGGATCCGCAGGAGCCAAAAATCAGAATTTACTCACCCGCAGCGGTTCTTCTCTTCGCCGCGGCGCCATCTTCTCTCCGTCGCGGACGGATCTTTTTTCTTTGGGCCGGCGCATGCGCACGGCACGTCACCGACGTCATCCTGCGTATCCGCCGGGCTTAAGAAAGAAGATCCGGCCGCGACGCAGAGAAGATGACGCCGCGGCGAAAAAGGAGATCCGGAGCGGGCGGGAGGTAAGTTTATTCTGATTTATTCTTATTTTCAGCGCTCATGTCCGCGGGGCAGGAGGGACCCACTACAGATTCTCCATGGAGAATCCGGTGCGGGCCTGATTTTCCCCGTGGACATGAGGCCTAAGTCTTGCGTTTTTAACGTATAAGAGTCAAAGTTCTGTTGTAATTGGAGTCGGTGACGTTTTCCATCGGTGTGTTCAGAAGTGCAGATTGTCTGAGTGTAAAACAATCCGCAGCGCCTCCTCCTCTGTGCCGTATGATGGACCAAAACCGCCTAGGAAAGTCTATGGGAGTGTAGTAAAACAATGCAGTGAGAACAGATGTTACATGTTCACTTCGCTGTTTACACACATAGCTGGGAAGCAGAGAAAGAAAGGACATCGATTTGCGCCATCTGCATTTTTCATGCCTGCAAAAAAAAATGCAGAGAGTAGAGATGCAACACGGACGTAAAACATGCTACTATGCGCCAGGAGCGCACGCACACGCTTAGAGATAGCCGTGCAGTTCACATGGACCAAAATTGCATACAGCCGTGTTTGTCTAAATTGATAGGTAGTAACAAACCCTCAGCTGTGAACAGGAGTGAAGGAAGTGCAGTGCTTCGGATGGAGCTGGTATACGTGTGCAATCCCAAGATTTGGCTGCTTGTATTTTAGCCTCTTTTCAGGTCGTACTTTTGCGCAGGTTCCGTCCTCCATGCAAAAAAACTGCGCAGCGACAGAGCTGGGTCGGCACCGCAGGCGGCAATCAGTAAGGTCCCATGTAGACGGGAGGACATCACCGCTAAGGTCGTTGGCACTCGTTCAGAGCGTGGGAGCGCCGGCGTGCATTCGCCTCTGTGGGAGCGCCGGCGTGCATTCGCCTCTGTGGGAGCGCCGGCGTGCATTCGCCTCTGTGGGAGCGCCGGCGTGCATTCGTCTCTGTGGCAGCGCCGGCGTGCATTCGCCTCTGTGGGAGCGCCGGCGTGCATTCGCCTCTGTGGGAGCGCCGGCGTGCATTCGTCTCTGTGGGAGCGCCGGCGTGCATTCGTCTCTGTGGGAGCGCCGGCGTGCATTCGTCTCTGTGGGAGCGCCGGCGTGCATTCGTCTCTGTGGCAGCGCCGGCGTGCATTCGTCTCTGTGGCAGCGCCGGCGTGCATTCGTCTCTGTGGCAGCGCCGGCGTGCATTCGTCTCTGTGGCAGCGCCGGCGTGCATTCGTCTCTGTGGCAGCGCCGGCGTGCATTCGTCTCTGTGGCAGCGCCGGCGTGCATTCGTCTCTGTGGGAGCGCCGGCGTGCATTCGTCTCTGTGGGAGCGCCGGCGTGCATTCGTCTCTGTGGGAGCGCCGGCGTGCATTCGTCTCTGTGGGAGCGCCGGCGTGCATTCGTCTCTGTGGGAGCGCCGGCGTGCAGTCGTCTCTGTGGCAGCGCCGGCGTGCATTCGTCTCTGTGGGAGCGCCGGCGTGCATTCGTCTCTGTGGGAGCGCCGGCGTGCATTCGTCTCTGTGGGAGCGCCGGCGTGCATTCGTCTCTGTGGGAGCGCCGGCGTGCATTCGTCTCTGTGGCAGCGCCGGCGTGCATTCGTCTCTGTGGCAGCGCCGGCGTGCATTCGTCTCTGTGGGAGCGCCGGCGTGCATTCGTCTGTGTGGCAGCGCCGGAGTGCATTCGTCTCTGTGGCAGCGCCGGAGTGCATTCGTCTCTGTGGCAGCGCCGGCGTGCATTCGTCTCTGTGGGAGCGCCGGCGTGCATTCGTCTCTGTGGCAGCGCCGGCGTGCATTCGTCTCTGTGGCAGCGCCGGCGTGCATTCGTCTGTGTGGGAGCGCCGGCGTGCATTCGCCTCTGTGGGAGCGCCGGCGTGCATTCGTCTGTGTGGGAGCGCCGGCGTGCATTCGTCCCAGTGGGAGCGCCGGCGTGCATTCGTCTCTGTGGCAGCGCCGGCGTGCATTCGTCTCTGTGGCAGCGCCGGCGTGCATTCGTCTCTGTGGCAGCGCCGGCGTGCATTCGTCTCTGTGGGAGCGCCGGCGTGCATTCGTCTCTGTGGGAGCGCCGGCGTGCATTCGTCCCTGTGGGAGCGCCAACGTGCATTCGTCCCTGTGGGAGCGCCAACGTGCATTCGTCTCTGTGGGAGCGCCGGCGTGCATTCGTCTCTGTGCTGGCTCTTTATATACGGCCGTGGATCTCCGCCCTCGGAAGTATAACAGAGGGAGATATAAAGATTCTGATTCATACTTCATACAACTATCGTAAAAGTAATCCCCCCCCCTTCCTTTTCCTCTTTATTGGATACATGGAAGTTGTTCTGCTCGCGGCTGATGTTTCTGCATGTAATCACAATCACCCACACCCATCCGACTACCAAACACAAACAGGTTAGCAGCGCCCCCTGGTGGAGCTCAGCTTGTATGTATCAACATATGTGCAAATCACAGCCCAAAATAATACCGCAGCATAGTGCCCTCTATAAGCGACTGTAGGAACTACAACCACCAAACCCTGATATAAGGCTGTGTGGTATCACCCTGTAGCTCATCGCACGGTCATCACACATGATGCAGGTACAGGGCTCAGCAGACTGTATCACACATGGTGGGATTAGATACAGGGCTCAGCAGACAGTATCACACATGATAGGATTAGATACAGGGCTCAGCAGACAGTATCACACATGGTAGGATTAGATACAGGGCTCAGCAGGCAGTATCACACATGGTAGGATTAGATACAGGGCTCATCAGGCAGTATCACACATGGTAGGATTAGATAGAGGGCTCAGCAGATGGTATAACGCATAATAGGATTAGATACAGGGCTCAGCAGACAGTATCACACAGGATGGGATTAGATACGGGGCTCAACAAGACAGTATTGCACATGATGGGCTTAGATACACACTCAGCAGCACCCTGTCCATGTTGTGTATGTCATGGCTGCACTATACCAGTGGCTATCTCACACGGGGTCTCTTCTCTTGCAGTTGTCGGGGGGCTGCGAGCTGACTACGGTGTTACAAGACTTCATCGCCATTCACAGTAATGAGCTGAGCATCCAGGTGGGACAGACGGTAGAGCTGCTGGAGAAGCCGAGTGACCGGCCTGGGTGGTGCCTGGTGAGAACGACAGACAGGAGCCCCCCGCAGGAAGGGCTGGTCCCCAGCAGTGCCCTCTGCATCTCTCACTCGCGCAGCAGCGTAGAGATGGAGTGCTTCTTCCCGGCCGGAAAAGGTAAGAGGGAGCAGACTGCACTTTATACATAGATGTGAGGTCCACAGGGGTCTGATGTCACTGGGACTCCCCACGTGTTGGTACACACTCCGTGCTAGATGTCACATTGTGTCCACTAGGTGGCACTCTTCTCCTAGACAATATGCTGTAAGGTCCAGTGAAAGAGACGCTGCCCTCCTGAGCCATATACAGGACCTTACACTGGATATATGGAGCCTCCTTCATCCCTGACAGCAAGCAGAGATCTTTAAAGTGAGGAATTCAAACCCAAAATATATAAGAAAGCTGCAGGAATTCTCGCTATCTTAATAGCTCTGAAGCCGGGGGAATGGAATCCTACTAAGAACCAGCAGAGGATATTGGAAGATGTTAAAGTGACCCCCCCCCCAGTTTCAAGACTAAATTGCGCCCCGGGACCGGCCAACTTACGGTTTCTGCTGCGAGTGTGATGCGTTTTTTGAGAAAAATGTATCGCATCTCTGCAACATGCAGTAGTCACACGTGAAAATCGATGTTATTTTAATAGGAAAGATTAAAAATAGTGCATCACGCTCGCCTAAAAATCGCATCTACATGCGTGTGTCGTGTGTTTTCATTTTTTTTTGCTACCATAGGAAAGACTGGGCGATTCTGTTTCAGAATCGCCCCAAAATAGGGCATGCGACGATTTTTCAATCTTGGACCATCAGTCTGAGAGCAAGTTGCTCATGTGAATAGACACGCAATCGGTCAGATCTTGTGCGTGAAGATCACCCCTGTGAATGCATCCTTAGGTAGATAGAAACTTGCTGCAGCCATCTTGGACGGCTGAAACTAGGCGTCCGTAATATACCCTTTGGACTTGGGACAGAATTGTCTCTCAAAACCGCAGGGTCACTTTAAGCCCAGCATTCTGAAAAGTATCAAAGAAACGGCAGAAACGGCAGACTTATAAATGCAGCTCTGGATGTGACTAGAGTATATAAGCTGTAACTCAGAATCGGTATATGGAGATCAAATCTGTTGGCTGTAATATGAAGTGTAAAGGTTGCATTAAATGGGCAGATGCCTCCAGAGCTCCTCTGATCACCTCTCTTCCTTCCCAGTTCGGAATGGTGTTGATTCCTGGCCACTTCCCGGCTGCTGGATGCCGACCCTACATGCGTTGTGATGCGCAGCCGCCTTGCAGATCTGTCTGTGTGTCAGGATCCTCTGTACATGGGGTTTATATCCGGTATCCGCTTGTATACACTGTTCTACACTTGTAGTCGGGGGTCCGGCAGCCATTCCTGCTTTCCCGCTTCTCTTGCTCTTTGGCTCACATACTTCACATTCATGAGCGGCTTTATCTCCTCAGAGCTGATTGATCAGTCATGCAGAGAACAGGCCTGGGTGCGGGGTTTGTGCCCGGGCCCCTCGCTGCTTTATTGACCTTGGCCAGGGAATATCGCTGTGATGCCAGAAACAAGACATGGAGCTTATAAGAACTCCGCACCCAGGAGAGGGAGGAGTCCCCATCCCGCCGGATGGGAAGATTATCGCTAGTGTCGTGCGTGCGATATATAATGTATAACGTCTAGATCATCCACAAAACCTCCTGGGATCCAGACTGATACATTGTAACAAAGTACTGGAGAGAGGATTGTAGACCGATACATTGTAATAAACCCTCAGCTGTGAGAATCATTAGGTTGGCATCCACTGACAACAAGCAGAAATGTTGCTTCCATTGAAACAACTTGAATCAAAACTTTTCGGACTGCCCCCCTGATATCGCGGATGTGGCCTGTGGAGCCCTCATCAACTGCAACTCCAGCACCCCCAATCCCCATCACCATCCCCTGGCTCCTGAAGAGTGTAAATTACGGAATACAAAGGGGAGCTGGGATTCACCTGTACCTTCATACTGCCCCACTTGTATCCTGTGACACCCCACACGCCCGACGTGGAGGACTCAGGAAGCAGATGCAGGGATGATCTGTGCCCTGGAAATGCCACAGCTGAGCTGACAATGATTTACCCTCCCTGTCTGCGGACAGGCTCATCCTCCCATCGCCCCCGGTTTCCACTGCTTGTTGTAACAGGTCAGGCACTCCTCGCTGGTAGCAGTGAAATCTCCTGGATCCGACGCAGTGCAGAAATTTGGTCGCCGACTCTTCGCAGCAGAAGAATTCTGCGCCACTTGTGAGGAGACCAGAATTGTGGAATCGCCTGCTTTTCTCTCCCTTCTCGCTGTTCATCCTGTTACATCTTCATTGTTTCTGGCTCTTTCCTAATACTTTGTTTTTCCTGCTCAGTTGTCCTCTCCGCTGTAGAGTCGCCAGCGTTCCCATCACACCGACTCCCACATCAGTATGGAATCACGAGGGAGAAACATAAATGATACGACTGAAATAAAAACACATTCATCACTATGTGAGCATATAGTCAAGAGTGACCCCAGTCTATGAGCAATGATATCATCGTTCTGTGCAATGACATCATTATTCTTTGGTGAGGTCATCCGTGTATAATTAGTTACATCTTTATTCTGTGCCGTGACATCATCAGTCTTTGAGCAGTAAGTTGTCATTCTGTACAGTGATGTCATCAATGTGTGTACATGGAGGTCACCAAAGTCACCATCCTTCTGTCAGGTGACAACATCAGTCTTTGAGCAGTGACGTCATCTTTCTTCCTGGGGGTATCCTCACTAATTGGGAATAGAGGTCTTCAGTCACCTCATTGATCTGTGTGCAGTGACATCATGAGTTTGAGCAGTGATGTCATCTGTCTATAAACAGTGACATCATCAGTCTCAGCAGTGACGTCAGAGACTGTGGGCAGTGATGATACTGGTCTGTATACAGCGAGATAATTGACACAATCTGTGTCACTTACTTGGAATAGAGGTCATCAGTCACAATATTGATCTGTGTGCAGTGTCCTCACCAGTCGATGGGTGGTGCTGTCATCAATCTATGAGCAGTGATATCCGTGTCCAGTGACATAGTTAAATGATGGCACGGCACAGATTAGTTAGTGACATCTTTTATCTGTGTATAGTGATGTCATCAGTGATGTCACTGCTCTCCACTGCAGCGATGTCGTTAGTCTATGAGCAGAAGTAGTGAATGGATGTGGCAGCATCCATTTCTGGATTAGTCTATGAGCAGTGACCTCCTCTTTCTTTGTAGAAAATAGAGGAAAAGGAGCCCCTCGCTTCAGCAGTCTGCAACTAACCCCCGGACTTGTGCTTGAAAAATGCGCTTGTTTTTGCTCCGAAGCGCGTTGCGCTCTATTGATTCTCCCCATTGTTGTCTGCATCTGCTTGTCACTCTATCAATAAATAAGTGAACGCTACCAGAATCATCCATTGGTTCTTTAGGGACGTTCCTGGATTTAGATGAGCCCTGGTCTGTGTTTATAGGGCTCCTCTACGAAGTAAGTCTTAATACAAATGGGAATCCAGCAGCACTCACCAAACCCAAGCATGGGGAGGTCGTAGTCCAAATCTGCAGGCCACAAGGGGGGATCCGATCCAAGTCCACAAGTTGCATCAATTCAAAGAATAGCAGCAGAATATGGCGCAGTTTCATGCATCCACCAGGATGCGTCTTGATTCCTCCATTACCACACGAAATGGCGACGTTTCGACCCTCTTACATGGGTCTTTGTCAAACTTGACAAAGACCCATGTAACGGGGGCGACACCTCTACGAAGTGTCATTCTTCACTTCACCTGCATTCTCCACTCCATCCTATGAGCACAGAAGCGCGTGGGTTCCTTTTCCTCTATTTTCTACTAACCACAACCGAGGTTTTGACCTCTAGGGGCTCCTCCCCTAACACTCTCCCTAAAAGACTAGGGATTTGTGCTCTTTTAAACACCCTACGAGACCCTTTTGGACTAACTGTATGGATTCCTGCCCCCTGACAGGCGCTCCACACTAGGTAAGTCCTTTCCCTTACTTTTTCCAACCACTTATCATTTCCCTTTAGCCACCTCCTTAGGAAGCCCTGTAGTTGGAGCGCTGGTCCACCAATCCTCTGACATCATCTTTCTTTGAGCAGTGACATCAGCAGTCTGAATATTGTCTTATTTGATCTGTGAGAGGTGACGTCTTCAGTCTGAGTAGTGACATGATTGATCGGTGTCTATACCAGTCCATAAGCAGTGACATCATCAGCTGTAAGCAGTGACATCATCAGCTGTAAGCAGTGACATCATCAGTCTTGTCAGCAGCGACCTCATATGGACTTCTGGGACTCTTCTCACATGTAATAAGACTTTCTCCTTCAGGCAGTGATTGTGCCGGTGACCTCTGCCCTGTAATGTGTGGTGGTGTTGCCGTTATGTACTTACTCGCTGAGGCGGTTACATTTACGCTAGTCTATGGTGTACGTGGCATACATCCAGATTTGTCACAATTCCTGATTTTTGCTCTGTTTTGGACCTACAGCCGTATGTTTACTATTTTCTTTTCTTTTGCGGAGAGGCCTTGTGGTGCCACAGGTAGTGCGGGTGAGTGGCGCTGTAGAGTGCGGTCACGGCAGGACGGCGCCGGGAGGGAAACTCATCCAGGACGAGGGGTTTTTGTTTTTTTTTCAAATGGAAATAAGATAAGAAATGTAAATACTGGGCCGTAACCTGCGCTGCCGAGCAACCGCCCCTCCATGTCCACGTAAATACCTCCCCGAACATCTCTGCCCCAGCGTCAAAGTGACAACCACTAATGGGCGCCTAGAGACAGACACCCAGCTTTCCACAGAACCCGATGGCAGAATGTAGGAGTATCCTCTCCGCCCGACTGCTCTGGCTTTGTGTCAGTCTTCACTGTAATTCTGGCATTTAATTGAAAAACAAAGATAATGAGGATGAACAGGGGTATAACGCTGTCTGTGGGCAACCTCTAGCTCTATTCATGCTGCTAATGAATAGAACTCCAGGACTGCAGTGAGATGGTGTCTTCTGGCAGTGGAGGGGTTACAGCAATCTGGGTTCAGTTCTTGTTGTCCGTATGGAACAGGAGGCTTTTGTTTTCTCTTGTAGTTTGCAAAAAAAGGAACCTCCTGTCCTGATTATTAGGCTCTGGTGCGCTGCCCTTCGTGATCAGACGCTGTCGACGCCACCTTGTTATGCGTTGTACAGTCAGTGACTGTATTATGCAATGACTGGTTACAGGGTGCAGCGGGTACATATATTATATCTAGTGATTGGTTACAGGGTGCAGTGGGTACATGTGTTATATCTAGTGATTGGTTACAGGGTGCAGTGGGTACATATATTATATCTAGTGATTGGTTACAGGGTGCAGTGGGTACATGTGTTATATCCAGTGACTGGTTACAGGGTGCAGCAGGTACATGTATTATATCTAGTGATTGGTTACAGGGTGCAGTGGGTGCATGTGTTATATGCAGTAACTGGTTACAGGGTCCAGTGGGTACATGTGTTATATGCAGTAACTGGTTACAGGGTGCAGCAGGTACATGTATTATATCTAGTGATTGGTTACAGGGTGCAGTGGGTGCATGTGTTATATGCAGTAACTGGTTATAGGGCTCAGTGGGTATATGTATTATATGCAGTAACTGGTTATAGGGCTCAGTGGGTATATGTATTATATGCAGTAACTAGTTATAGGACTCAGTGGGTACATGTATTATACGCAGTAACTGGTTATAGGGTGCAGTGGGTACATGTATTATATGCAGTAACTGGTTATAGGGTGCAGTGGGTACATGTATTATATCCAGTGACTAGTTATAGGTTGCAGTGGGCACATGTATTATATCTAGTGATTGGTTACAGGGTGCAGTGGGTACATGTATTATATGCAGTAACTGGTTATAGGGTGCAGTGGGTACATGTATTATATCCAGTGACTGGTAATAGGGTGCAGTGGGTACATGTATTATATGCAGTAACTGGTTATAGGGCTCAGTGGGTACATGTATTATATGCAGTAACTGGTTATAGGGCTCAGTGGGTACATGTATTATACGCAGTAACTGGTTATAGGGTGCAGTGGGTACATGTATTATATGCAGTAACTGGTTATAGGGTGCAGTGGGTACATGTATTATATCCAGTGACTAGTTATAGGTTGCAGTGGGCACATGTATTATATCTAGTGATTGGTTACAGGGTGCAGTGGGTACATGTATTATATGCAGTAACTGGTTATAGGGTGCAGTGGGTACATGTATTATATCCAGTGACTGGTAATAGGGTGCAGTGGGTACATGTATTATATGCAGTAACTGGTTATAGGGCTCAGTGGGTACATGTATTATATGCAGTAACTGGTTATAGGGCTCAGTGGGTACATGTATTATACGCAGTAACTGGTTATAGGGTGCAGTGGGTACATGTATTATATGCAGTGACTGGTTATAGGGTGCAGTGGGTACATGTATTATATCCAGTGACTGGTTATAGGGTGCAGTGGGTACATGTATTATATCCAGTGACTAGTTATAGGTTGCAGTGGGTACATGTATTATATCCAGTGACTAGTTATAGGTTGCAGTGGGTACATGTATTATATGCAGTAACTGGTTATAGGGTGCGATGGGTACATGTATTATATCCAGTGACTGGTTATAGGGTGCAGTGAGTACATGTATTATATGCATTGACTAGTTATAGTTTGCAGTGGGTACATGTACTATATGCAGTAACTGGTTATAGGGTGCAGTGGGTTTATGCAGTGCATATGCTATGACTAGTTACATGTATTATATGTGGTGACTAGTTTGTGCAGCGCCCTGGTAGCAGTGGACATAGAGGTTTATACATTGTGTGCAGTGGATATGGAAGTTCTTGCAGTGCCCTGATAGCAGGGGGCATAGAGGTTTGTACTTTGTATGCAGGGAGTATAGCAGTTCGTGCAGTGCTGTGGTCGCAAAGAGCATAGAGGTTTGTACCTTGTGTGTTGTGGTTATGGCAGTTTGTGCCGTGGGCATGGAGGTTTGTACATTGTGTCCAGTGGGTATGGCAGTTCGTGCAGTGGGCATAAAGGTTTATACATTGTCCAGTGGGTATGGCAATTCGTGCGGTGCCCAGATAGCAGTGGGTATAGACGTTTGTACATTGTGTGCAGTGGATATGGCAGTTTGTGCAGTGGGTATAGACGTTTGTACATTGTGTGCAATGGGTATGGCAGTTCATTTGGTGCCCTGGTAGCCGTGGGCATAAAGGTTTGTACATTGTGTGCAGTGGGTATGGCAGTTTGTGCAGTGGGCATAGAGGTTTATACATTATGTGCAGTGAGTATGGCAGTTCATGCAGTGCCCTGGTAGCAATGGGCATAGAGGTTTGTACATTGTGTGCCGTGGATATGGCAGTTCTTGCAGTGCCCTGGTAGCAGTGGGTATAGAGGTTTGTACATTGTGTGCAGTGAGTATGGCAGTTCGTGCAGTGCCCTGGTAGCAGTGGGCATGGAGGTTTGTGCAATATGTGCAGTGGGTTTAGGGGTTTGTGCATTGTGTGCAGTGGATATGGCCGTTTGTGCAGTGGGCATAGAGGTTTATACATTATGTGCAGTGAGTATGGCAGTTCATGCAGTGCCCTGGTAGCAATGGGCATAGAGGTTTGTACATTGTGTGCAGTGAGTATGGCAGTTCGTGCAGTGCCCTGGTAGCAGTGGGCATAGAGGTTTGTGCATTATGTGCAGTGGGTATAGGGGTTTGTGCATTGTGTGCAGTGGGTATGGCAGTTTGTGCAGTGGGCATAGAGGTTTATACATTATGTGCAGTGAGTATGGCAGTTCATGCAGTGCCCTGGTAGCAATGGGCATAGAGGTTTGTACATTGTGTGCCGTGGATATGGCAGTTCTTGCAGTGCCCTGGTAGCAGTGGGTATAGGGGTTTGTGCATTGTGTGCAGTGGATATGGCAGTTCGTGCAGTGCCCTGGTAGCAGTGGGTATAGGGGTTTGTGCATTGTGTGCAGTGGGTATGGCAGTTCGTGCAGTGCCCTGGTAGCAGTGGGTATAGGGGTTTGTGCATTGTGTGCAGTGGGTATGGCAGTTTGTGCAGTGCCCTGGTAGCAGTGGGTATAAGGGTTTTTTGTGCATTGTGTGCAGTGGGTATAGCAGTTCGTGCAGTGCCCTGGTCGCTGTGGATATAGGGGTTTGTGCATTGTGTGCAGTGGGTATGGCAGTTCGTGCAGTGCCCTGGTAGCAGTGGGTATAGGGGTTTGTGCAGTGGGTATGGCATTTCGTGCAGTGCCCTGGTAGCAGTGGGTATAGGGGTTTGTGCATTGTGTGCAGTGGGTATGGCAGTTCGTGCAGTGCCCTGGTAGCAGTGGGTATAGGGGTTTGTGCATTGTGTGCAGTGGGTATGGCAGTTTGTGCAGTGCCCTGGTAGCAGTGGGTATAAGGGTTTTTTGTGCATTGTGTGCAGTGGGTATAGCAGTTCGTGCAGTGCCCTGGTCGCTGTGGATATAGGGGTTTGTGCATTGTGTGCAGTGGGTATGGCAGTTCGTGCAGTGCCCTGGTAGCAGTGGGTATAGGGGTTTGTGCATTGTGTGCAGTGGGTATGGCAGTTCGTGCAGTGCCCTGGTAGCAGTGGGTATAGGGGTTTGTGCATTGTGTGCAGTGGGTATGGCAGTTCGTGCAGTGCCCTGGTAGCAGTCGGTATAAGGGTTTGTGCATTGTGTGTAGTGGGTATGGCAGTTCGTGCAGTGCCCTGGTAGCAGTGGGTATAAGGGTTTGTGCATTGTGTGCTGTGGGTATGGCAGTTCGTGCAGTGCCCTGGTAGCAGTGGACATAGAGGTTTGTGCATTGTGTGCAGTGGGTATGGCAGTTTGTGCAGTGCCCTGGTAGCAGTGGGAAAAAGGCTTTTTTGTGCATTGTGTGCAGTGGGTATAGGGGTTTGTGCATTGTGTGCAGCGGGTATGGCAGTTCGTGCAGTGCCCTGGTCGCAGTGGGGATAGGGGTTTATGCATTGTGTGTAGTGGGTATGGCAGTTCGTGCAGTGCCCTGGTAGCAGTGGGTATAGGGGTTTGTGCATTGTGTGCAGTGGGTATGGCAGTTCGTGCAGTGCCCTGGTCGCAGTGGGTATAGGGGTTTATGCATTGTGTGTAGTGGGTATGGCAGTTCGTGCAGTGCCCTGGTAGCAGTGGGTATAGGGGTTTGTGCATTGTGTGCAGTGGGTATGGCAGTTCGTGCAGTGCCCTGGTCGCAGTGGGTATAGGGGTTTGTGCATTGTGTGCAGTGGGTATGGCAGTTCGTGCAGTGCCCTGGTCGCAGTGGGTATAGGGGTTTGTGCATTGTGTGCAGTGGGTATGGCAGTTCGTGCAGTGCCCTGGTAGCAGTGGGTATAGGGGTTTGTGCATTGTGTGCAGTGGGTATAGCAGTTCGTGCCGTGCCCTGGTAGCAGTGGGTATAGGGGTTTGTGAATTGTGTGCAGTGGGTATAACAGTTTGTGCAGTGGGTATAGAGGTTTATATATTGTGTGCAGTGAGAATGGCAGTTCGTGCAGTGCCCTGGTCGCTGTGGGTATAGGGGTTTGTGCATTGTGTGCAGTGGGTATGGCAGTTCGTGCAGTGCCCTGGTAGCAGTGGGCATGGAGGTTTGTGCATTGTATGTAGTGGGTATGGCAGTTCGTGCAGTGCCCTGGTAGCAGTGGGTATAGGGGTTTGTGCATTGTGTGCAGTGGGTATGGCAGTTCGTGCAGTGCCCTGGTCGCAGTGGGTATAGGGGTTTGTGCATTGTGTGCAGTGGGTATGGCAGTTCGTGCTGTGCCCTGGTCGCTGTGGGTATAGGGGTTTGTGCATTGTGTGCAGTGGGTATGGCAGTTCGTGCAGTGCCCTGGTCGCTGTGGGTATAGGGGTTTGTGCATTGTGTGCAGTGGGTATGGCAGTTCGTGCAGTGCCCTGGTCGCAGTGGGTATAGGGGTTTGTGCATTGTATGTAGTGGGTATGGCAGTTCGTGCAGTGTCCTGGTCGCAGTGGGTATAGGGGTTTGTGCATTGTGTGCAGTGGGTATGGCAGTTTGTGCAGTGCCCTGGTAGCAGTGGGTATAGGGGTTTGTGCATTGTGTGCAGTGGGTATAGCAGTTTGTGCAGTGCCCTGGTCGCTGTGTCCCAGGAGTGGCTCCACCCTCCAGGCTGTGGCTCCTCCTGCCCTGCGAGGTGACCTGCTCCTCCCGTGCCTGGAGCTCGGGGTTGCTCACTGCTGGTCATGAGAGAATGAAGAGTGGAAGCCCCCGTGCCCCCCCTGTCTGCTCCCCCAGCTGGTTCTGCTCCAGATGCTGCTGCTGCTGCCTGCTGGGAGGTGAGTGCCCCTGGGCTCAGCTGGTGGGGGGCATCAATTACAGGTGTACATCATCTGATCATCTCCTCTAATTGTGGCTGTCACACATCATTAGATGTCTGGGGAGGTGTGAGGCTGCAGCTCTGGGTGCAGATAGCACCCTGCGGGCGGACAGGACCCTGCGGGCGGACAGGACCCTGCGGGCGGACAGGAGCCTGTGGGCGACTCTTCTTCCAGGTCCTCAGGTTGGGATTTTTTTGTATCTTGGTCTCCACTACATCCAGATGTTGCATCGTCTCCTGTAGGATTGGGCAGATGGAAAACAACGGCTGTGAGGAGGGGGGTCAGATTCTGAGTGCGGTGATGCAGGGACTATGTGGGGGGCTGCAGCTCCTGTGATGCTGGGGGTCAGTATCTGTGTGGGGGGCTGCAGCTCGTGTGATATTGGGGGTCAGTATCTGTGTGGGGGGCTGCAGCTCGTGTGATATTGGGGGTCAGTATCTGTGTGGGGGGCTGCAGCTCGTGTGATATTGGGGGTCAGTATCTGTGTGGGGGGCTGCAGCTCGTGTGATATTGGGGGTCAGTATCTGTGTGGGGGGCTGCAGCTCGTGTGATATTGGGGGTCAGTATCTGTGTGGGGGGCTGCAGCTCGTGTGATATTGGGGGTCAGTATCTGTGTGGGGGGCTGCAGCTCCTGTGATGCTGGGGGTCAGTATCTGTGTGGGGGGGGGGCTGCAGCTCGTGTGATATTGGGGGTCAGTATCTGTGTGGGGGCTGCAGCTCCTGTGATGCTGGGGGTCAGTATCTGTGTGTGTGTGGGGGGGGGGGGGTGCAGCTCGTGTGATATTGGGGGTCAGTATCTGTGTGGGGGCTGCAGCTCCTGTGATGCTGGGGGTCAGTATCTGTGTGTGTGGGGGGGGGGGGGGGGGCTGCAGCTCGTGTGATATTGGGGGTCAGTATCTGTGTGGGGGGCTGCAGCTCCTGTGATGCTGGGGGTCAGTATCTGTTTGAGGTGAAGCAGGGACTATGTGGGGGGGTTGCAGCTCGTGTGATATTGGGGGGCTGCAGCTCCTGTGATATTGGGGGTCAGTATCTGTGTGGGGGGCTGCAGCTCCTGTGATATTGGGGGTCAGTATCTACATGGCAGTGTCTGCCGCCCTCGCTGGGTGATACTCGCTCTTCTCATGGTAATTTGTATCTGTGCAGGGATTTATTGTTGCAGCCGTTATATGAATGGAGGGGGTCACAGAGGGGGAGGGGGCCGAAACTTTCCCTGGACTTAGAACATGCCAAGTGCAAACATGAGACGACAGGACTGCGATCTGATGTGACGTGTAGGAAGCCGGTCTGATGCTTCAGTCCAGGACTAGAATTCCTGAGCAAATGAGCCCCCATCATCTCATCCCGGTCCTCTCCATATAGCTGCCCATCACATATATGCCCGCTGGCATCCATCTATACCTGCCACCTCCGCCTCCCTATGTCTATCCGTCACCACCTCCCCTGATTAGGTCCGTTTGTCCCTGGGACACATGAACTTATTGCTGGTAGTTGACAAGTGCACGGAGGAAGCGACTCCATCCTGCCCGCTGCCAGCAGGGGCCTCGCCTGCAGAGCATTCTTCCTACCGCAGCTTTGATGCTGAGCTCTGCGCTCCCTGCTCATCAGGAAAGGTTTCCATTATTTCCACGCCCGGTCGTCCAGCGAGCGGTCGGGTGTTTTACACTAAGCGCTTTGTCTCGTTTTCTGTTCGGCTCTTTGTGTGTCTCATTGGTTTTCGCAGCTGGGTAAGAAATTTGGCTCAAACCGTGCGCCATTCACTAACCCGGAGACGTCTTACTGCCCTCTGCCTGTGTGTCAGATCCACCAGTCAGCGCCTCGCTCATTGGCGCATAACTTGGCAAGTCACCATGCTGAAAGTCACTGGCGCCCGGGTCAGCAGGTGCATGTGCTAAGAGGAGGGTCTGATCCTTCCCTAGCACTGGCGCACCGTCCGCGCGGACCGCAGCCGTTTACCAAGATTCCTGCTAACGTTGAACTTGTGTTTTTAATCCTTCGATGGCCGACCCACGACTTTTCTCCCTGGATTTGTTATGGGTTGTTCCAGGTTGGCAGTAACTCCCGCTAATCTTGCCTAGGTTATGATGTGGGCACCACTGGGTTGGCATAGTCACAGATTGATGCCCGTTGTAACATGCCCAGGAATGTGTCCTCCCTTTATCAGTTCTGCAGTATGTGACTCGCTGCAGAATATCACTCCGAAGAGCCATCTGTGCCCGATAAGCTGGCGCAGAGTTGTCAGCAGATCCGCCTGCAGCTCCACTGTGATTGGCGCTTATTTTGCTGCAGATTTAGGGCAGATTTCGGGCACGTTCACATCTGGAGCCACTGGTGTGGATCAGCGTAAAGATATAATGCAGCAGGCTGCTCTATGTTGTCTGGGAAAGAGCTTCTGGAAGCCGATTGGACCTCATTCTAGTCAGCGGGTCCATTCAGCGACGTGCGGTTCTGTATAGGGCGAATCCGCTCGGACAGGATTGAGTTTCTATGAAAACCCTAAGAGAGCCTTTGGCGCAGGCGTGAAAGCGGCTTTAATTTGCCTATGGTTAAATCTGGAGAAAAATAAAGCAGAAGTACAAACGTACCGCTCACACCGCAGTGCGCTATAATCCACGCGGAATCTACCGAGAGCAAGCGCCATTTAGTATTGTAATTGAATTTCAAAACAAAACTCTAATTTGCGACCTTCACTGCCCAGTGGTGTACAGTCTGCAGTCTATTGTTTCCTGTTATCTGCCCTCTCCTGTCTCCAGCGCTGACCTAAGCTTCTCTGAAAGGTCCTTTTACACGGAAAAATCATTCAAATAAGCAAAAGTGAAGATAACATCCAGTCTAAACGAGCCAAACCCGACCGATAAATCGCTCACTTTTCGTTCATTTTACGCAGGACTAAAAATCATTGTTGGCGCGTTCACCAATCCGGAAAATGTGAACCACGGAATGCGCCAGCAACGTACCTGCCTGCGTAATCAGGCTGAATGAACTCTGACTTCATTCACTTAAAGAATAATCGTTTGGTGTTAACCTGAAGAGCCTCACGGATTTGCTGAGGATTTTGGTGCAGATCTGATTGTACCCCTTCAGTTTCACACCACAGATTTACAGTCACCGACACTTCTGCGTTTATCCGAAGGCGATGATTTGGCGGTATGCACGCACGGATTCCTATAAGCCCCATACAGATGACTGGGACAGTTACAGGAGCGTCTGCAGGGTATGAATCCCCTCCGTGTGGCTGGAGGTGCAGCGCGGGAGAAGTCTCAGAGAGGGCTTTCGGACAGTAGCGGTGCACGTGTGTTGTTGTTGACTCCGGCGTGTCGCGCTGTGGATGGTAATGGCCGCTGTTTGCATGGGGCAGGACATTGACCTTCGCTCCTGTGTATTTGCACTGTAACTTCAAGGTCGCGGTGGAGCTGTGTGCGCCGCGCTCTGTTGTTTACTGCCTTCTCTAATACTGTACATGATGCAGACTGCAGAAGAGTGGCACTCTGGGAGTTGTAGTTCTCCAGTCGCTGCTTCTACTTCTGTGTATAAAGTGCAGCAGGTCCGACATCAGGCAGAATGCTGCAGGTTCCTCACATCAAAGCACTGGAGATGGAAGAAGCTGCAATTATGCAGGAATGGCCGTAGTCCTGTCTGACCCCAAGAGCTTACAATCCATATAGATGGCAGTGACCGACGCATATGACGCAGCAGCTTCCATCTGTGATACTATGCATGGCGCTAGATGATCAGCGGCGAGCGGACCTTGTGACCAGCGTGTAATAGGAGGTGCGGGGTACAACGCTGTAGGGTGGAGGCAGACTAGATTCAAATGGCGGATTGTATGGGGAAAGAGGGGGGGATTTCCATCAAAATCCGCCTAAATTCGCCACACAGACAGTTTCGTTTTTGAGGCGCAGTCTTTGGATTTGACACGTCTTTTAAAGTCCCATTTGATTTCTATGGCAAAGACCGACCCAGAAAACGGTAGAACTACCGCGCCACTTTTGGGAAAAAATACGTGGTCAGAACACGGACACGGCTTCCCGTTACACATCAATGGGACGCGATTTGTAAGGGTATATGAATATGCGCCACAAACCACCATATGAACGTACCCGTTGGGTCTATGTTTCTCGTACCGCGGCGTTATGTGATGGAAGGTTGTGCGGGCGCTGCCGCGCTCCTGGGAATACGGAGATACATTGTTGCCATTCTGGTAATGAACGGTATTACAAAGTATCAGCACAGACCCCATGAATAAAAAAACGGAAGCGTAACTATTGCGAGAGGGAAGCCATGTCGCGGTTTGTTCTGCAGCACGGACAGAGCGTTTCACCTGGTGGGGCTCATTCACACGGCCGTTTTGGCCTGTAATAAAAACCGCCCCATTTTCGCTGCATCTGCGGGTGTGCCACAGGTGGTTTTACTGCGTACGTACTTTTTTACGTATTGCATCTGTGTTTTATCCGTTTTTCACGCATACAAAAAAAAACCGCACGATGGCCCAGGTGATGTCTGTTGGCCACAACCCACAGAGTGCGCAAAAGAACCTGCAGTGAACATGGATGCTAAAAACAACTATCGGCCCTCGCCAACACAGCCGTGTACCGGTGACCTCGGGGGTTCATCTCCCGTTGGCCCCCTCCCCAGGAATGATGGGTGACAGTGATACACCTGCACAACCACAGAGCAGCGGGAGGCGGGTGAACCGGTCCATCCACATTCCGCTGCTCAAGTATTACGCAGCCCTGGGATCACATGATCACAAATCAGATCTCCTGTCAAGGTGCTTCCCAGGGCCGGACAGTAAGATGTTAAATGGGGTCACGTGGGAGGAGCCTACAGGACTGTTCTTCCTGAGCCACCTGGTTCTTGAACATAATACCAGAACCCCAGTAAAGACTGACACAAAGTAGAAGTGAGGGAGCGGCGGGGTGTAGCAAGTTGGATTTCTATGGCATTCAGGGTCTGTGGAAAGCTGGGTGACTGCCAGCTAGAATTCATGTAGGAGGCTCAGCAATGGCTGAGGAGCGTCCGGCCGCCATATTGTATTGGCTCTCCATACGAGCAGTCGTCTCCTCTGTCGAGCGCAGGACGTTAAACAGAATTAGGTAATTATCCGCCTGCCGCTGGCTGGTAATGTGATTTTCTGCGTTTAGAGGATTACATTTCACACTCGCTGCCAGAATATCAGATTTTACAGCGATCCCCGTAAAAGACGTAATTATCGTTTATTCCCCGCGCCGCCGTTCAACAAGACGAGAATTTACAGCCATCTGTCAGGAGTCGTCTCCATAAATCAGCGCGCCGGAATATCTCTGCTCGAGGAAATGAGACGCCGCCGCTGTCATACGACATGCCAGCACCCGTTCCCTGTCCGCCCCCGGCTCGCCCAGCACCCAGAGCGGCAAATGTGTTTAGGCCATGCTGTCCTGGCAGAGCTCTACAAGCTGGGTGACTCCCCCCGTGGGCGCATGGTGGCGGTCTTATTGGTTGCCACCCAGCTTTCCCAGGAACCAAGATACATATAAATGGTCCATCCCCATATAGCGGGGTTTCCTGTGGTCGGAGCTTCACGTATCCTGGTCAGAGACCCGCGCACGGCGCAGGCGGACTGCTTGCCCATCATCACCATCGCTAGAGAGAGGCAGCTAATAGCCCAATTAAGGAGGAGCAGAGACCCCCACGCCTCCCTGGGAGCGGTCCGCAGCATGCGCACGATCGCCTCTGTCACGTCCCGCCAGTGCACTGTAAACCAATCAGAGCAAAGCAAAAAGTTCTACAACTTTCTAATAGCCTTTGGTTCAGTTCTTCACTGTTTTCAGCACCTCTGCTTGCTGTCAGTGAATGTGCAGAATGAGTTGTTTACATTCAGAGGGTGGACGCCCGCCCTCCCTGTTGGCGTTGTTCACTGCGGATTTACACACCAAAATCCTATCACAATATCTTCACCACTGTGGCTTTTATTGACAAACTGCGCCATAGTTCATACGGCGCAAATTTTTAGATATGCAGATTCTAAAACCCGTGTTGGGAGGCGAGGGGGGATTGAAAAGTCAATTTATGCGTGAAATCAGCGCCAGGCAGCTACACACGATGTGCCTCATAGACGGAAAAGCGTGGCAGAACTCCGCGGCTCGGACTTGTGCTGGTAATAAGCTCCTGTGAGTGACGCCTGTTACCCCTCACAGCTGAGGGTTTGTTACAGTTAGTGTTTAGTGTGTGTTTACATAAACCCATTGACTTGAATCGGCGCCTTCGGTCCTTTAAATACGCCAAAAAATAGTACTTGCTGCGTTTTTTTTAATTATGGGACGAAAATACGCAAAATAACCCCAAAGCTGCATTGACCAATCATTTTGCAGCCTTTGCTATACTAGTGTAGGCCATTGCTGATCTTCTGCCACTGCCTATACTGAAGCGGACGTGCAGCCGCTGATAGAACGCTGCCCCCGGTGGTCGGGTATTGTTAGCTGTCTGGTAATCCTGTACATTTAACAGTGTATCTGAGCCTTTCTTTGGTGCATTTAGCGTCTGATCTGTCGTATACCGTATATTAACCATTTGTGCCATGTGCGTCACGTTGTAATAGTGGAGCGTAAAGTGGGCGTGGCTTGCTAATGAGTCAGCACGCAAAATGCGCGTTTTTCAGTAAAGGTCACAAAAAAAAGGTGCAAATAAGAGAAGAGATGCATCTGTACCCCGCACAGACCAGAAGACCCGCCGGACATTCAGCACGTCTGCCCTTTAGTCGCCGTGATTTCTGCAGCGACAGATTTATGAAATGGGGCGAATGACGCCAGAAATGCATCACGGAGAAATAAATTAGTGGGAAACGGCGTCCCTCTAGATACTACAACTCCCATCAGGCAGATCAGTACTATTACATAACAGCGGTGCTGCAATCAGCATAGATTATGCGCTCTACTGTCTGTCCTCGTTATTAGGGCGGTCACGCCCGCCTTGTACTGTACATTGTGTCTGTCCTGGACGCTCCCTCCACATGTGGCGGTGCGATATAACAGCCGCAGATACAGGAAACCGGGAGGTAATTAATAGCGCCTGAAAGCTGTCTGTACACATAACGATGATCTGGGGTTACACGACATGTGTCCGCCGCCGCCGCCCGTACCGTTGTGATTGGATGGTGGCCTTAAGCTCTTCGGCGCCCATTCGCTGTGAGTAGCGTTCAGACCGGTCCACACGTGGCGGGATGTCCACTACCGATCAGCCGTGGAACGCCGGCCTCCAAACCATTTTGAGGCGGGTTTTAGCGTAAATTCCCCGCGGCCTTCACCCCTTCATTGAGAGAAGGGAAACTCCGCAGCGAAGACGGCAATAACATTGACACGTATTGGATTCCGCTCCGCTAGTCGCTTCCGCGCGGGTTTTGTACTGATTATTTCCGCAGCTCATCCACTCCGCTGCTTCTGTAGATGCCGCGGTATCCCCGCCCCGTGCGGAGCCGCCTTATTGTTCCATCCATGAGGCTCTCTGTTATCGTGAATCACGCCGGCCGTGATAATATAGCTTTCACTGGTCACCATCTGTAACGTTCTGTGCTGATCTGCACGCTCACAGCGGCGGCCGGGGAGATACAATCTCATTCCTGGCTGCTAATGATTCTGATTTAATCCTGGGACAGTTATTAATAGTTGGTGAGGAGGAGTACAGAGCACCATACTGCAGCACATTATATGTTATACAACACCGCAGTACCTTATATATCGCACCATACTGCAGTACATTATGTTATACAACACTGCAGTACCTTATATATCTCACAGTACTGCAGTACATTATATGTTATACAACACCGCAGTACCTTATATATCTCACAGTACTGCAGTACATTATATGTTATACAACACCGCAGTACCTTATATATCGCACCATACTGCAGTACATTATATGTTATACAACACTGCAGTACCTTATATATCTCACAGTACTGCAGTACATTATATGTTATACAACACCGCAGTACCTTATATATCGCACCATACTGCAGTACATTATATGTTATACAACACTGCCGTACCTTATATATCACACCATACCGCAGTACATTATATGTTATACAACACCGCAGTACCTTATATATCGCACCATACTGCAGTACATTATATGTTATACAACACTGCAGTACCTTATATATCGCACCATACTGCAGTACATTATATGTTATACAACACCGCAGTACCTTATATATCGCACAGTGCTGCAGTACATTATATGTTATACAACACCGCAGTACCTTATATATCTCACCATACTGCAGCACATTATATGTTATACAACACCGCAGTACCTTATATATCGCACCATACTGCAGTACATTATATGTTATACAACACTGCAGAACCTTATATATCTCACAGTACTGCAGTACATTATATGTTATACAACACTGCAGTACCTTATATATCGCACCATACTGCAGTACATTATATGTTATACAACACCGCAGTACCTTATATATCGCACCATACTGCAGCACATTATATGTTATACAACACCGCAGTACCTTATATATCGCACCATACTGCAGTACATTATATGTTATACAACACCGCAGTACCTTATATATCGCACCATACTGCAGTACATTATATGTTATACAACACCGCAGTACCTTATATATCGCACCATACTGCAGTACATTATATGTTATACAACACCGCAGTACCTTATATATCGCACCATACTGCAGCACATTATATGTTATACAACACTGCAGTACCTTATATATCGCACCATACTGCAGCACATTATATGTTATACAACACCGCAGTACCTTATATATCGCACCATACTGCAGCACATTATATGTTATACAACACCGCAGTACCTTATATATCGCACCATACTGCAGCACATTATATGTTATACAACACCGCAGTACCTTATATATCGCACCATACTGCAGTACATTATATGTTATACAACACCGCAGTACCTTATATATCGCACCATACTGCAGTACATTATATGTTATACAACACCGCAGTACCTTATATATCACACAGTGCTGCAATACATTATATGTTATACAACACCGCAGTACCTTATATATCTCACCATACTGCAGTACATTATATGTTATACAACACCGCAGTACCTTATATATCGCACCATACTGCAGTACATTATATGTTATACAACACCGCAGTACCTTATATATCGCACCATACTGCAGTACATTATATGTTATACAACACTGCAGTACCTTATATATCGCACCATACTGCAGTACATTATATGTTATACAACACTGCAGTACCTTATATATCGCACCATACTGCAGTACATTATATGTTATACAACACCGCAGTACCTTATATATCACACAGTGCTGCAGTACATTATATGTTATACAACACTACATTACTTTATATATCGCACCATACTGCAGTACATTATATGTTATACAACACTGCAGTACCTTATATATCTCACCATACTGCAGTACATTATATGTTATACAACACCGCAGTACCTTATATATCTCACCATACTGCAGTACATTATATGTTATACAACACCGCAGTACCTTATATATCGCACCATACTGCAGTACATTATATATTATACAACACTGCAGTACCTTATATATCGCACCATACTGCAGTACATTATATGTTATACAACACTGCCGTACCTTATATATCACACAGTGCTGCAGTACATTATATGTTATACAACACTGCATTACTTTATATATCGCACCATACTGCAGTACATTATATGTTATACAACACTGCCGTACCTTATATATCGCACAGCGCTGCAGTACATTATATGATATACAACACTGCAGTACATTATATATAGCACAACGCTGCAGTACATTATATATCGCATAACACTGCAGTACATTATATGGTATACAACACTGCAGTACATTATATATCGCAGAATACTGCAGTACATTATATATCGCAGAATACTGCAGTACATTATATATCGCAGAATACAGCAGTACATTATATATCGCACAGCACTGCAGTACATTATATGTTATACATTATCACATATATAACACTATGCTATATCACACTAAAGTATACTAAACGGCAACTATATAAAATCATTCTATAGAACAACTACATCATCACAGTATATAGTACTATGGCTGGGCTCAAACGACCATATAGGAGATGTGCATTACGCAGGCTCTGTACGCCCGCGTGATACGCTGTAGATCGCAGGCAATCAATTACATCGCCTTACGCAGTTCTTCTCACATTAGTGTGTCGAAATTGCATAATTCTGGAGTACAAGATAGAACGCAGCATGTTCTATTTTGCGGCGTACATACACGAGATAGAGCCCATTGTTCTCTATAGTCTTAAATATACCTGCAGCTCATATGCAATTACATACGTGGCATCGCTAGGTGCGGGAAATATAAAGAAAAAGGGGAAAAGACAGGTGCACCGCGCATGACGCCTGCGGGAGTATGCAGCCGTACGCAGGGTCACAGCTGTAAAACACAGAGCCCCGCGGTGTGAGCCCGGCCTATAAGCATTATACTGTATATGACATTACAGTTTATTATGTCACCACAGTATAT
The DNA here is from genome assembly GCF_035609145.1 of Eleutherodactylus coqui. Taxonomy (NCBI): domain Eukaryota; kingdom Metazoa; phylum Chordata; class Amphibia; order Anura; family Eleutherodactylidae; genus Eleutherodactylus; species Eleutherodactylus coqui. Next base: position 23,314,494 of record NC_089844.1, on the reverse strand, counting down.
CATATCATTAATTATACCTTATTAGATTCCATTTCGTACTGTACAGTATAGACCAGCATATTCTACATCACATACACGCAATATTACACTTTGTATATGACATGCTATAAGATTCTGTTCTCGGACACTATACTGTATTATATTATATCATATGGGGGTACATACATATTTCCTCCCCAGCTTAGGGCTCATGTTCACGACCGTGTTTTCACCACGTATTACACTTGCAGTGCACGGTCGCGTGATACGCAGTGAATAAAGTCAATGGACTTTCATTGATCCATGCACATGTGAGTGTAGACACTGCATGTAGATACGCGTGAGAAATAGATCGCAGCATGCTCTATTAGGGGCGTCTCACACGAGCTGATAGTAATTGTGGATTCTGCGAGCAATTGATCCGTGGTTATTCGCGGATCTATCAATTGCATTGGATTACGCCATTTTGCTCACATTAGCGGGTCAGAATTGCGTAATCCGCTGGCAGAAAATAGAACGTAGCATGTTCTATTTTACTGCGGAATCCGCGATCATAGAGCCCATCGTACTCTATGGTCGCGGACATACCTACAGCCCATACGCAATTACATTGCGTATGAGCTGCGGATACCCGCTACATCACTAAGCAACGGTGCAGGAAATACTGACAAACAAATAAAAAAGCTCTACTGTGCATGGCCGCCCGTGTGAGGACGCCGTCATACGCAGTACATTAAGTGGCCGTATGCAGGGTCCCCGGCCGGGCTCACAGCTGGAATCAAATGCGAGCCTCCACACGCGGTATCCGACCCGCTCGTGTGAGCCGGCCTTACTCTGCGTATCACGCAGCCTGAGCCCTATACATTTGTATACGCTACATATGAGACTCTTTCCATACACAACCCGGCTATGAAACAGAGCATGGAATTTGGAAAAGGAAAATAAGCCCCACTGCGCCTGACCGTGTGATATGCGGCCATGCACAGCTTCATCTGATGTTTACAAATTCGGTAAAGCGCTGCGAGGAGATCCGCCCGTGGGTAGGGGCCCATCCTGTGCGCCGCTCACGGGGCAGGATTCCCATCGACTCCCATTCCTGCTCATTACTGATTCTGATTATTTAATCCTGGGACGGTTATTAATAGTCGGGAGGAGGCGGCTGCTCGGCAGGTTTACTTCAGGTACCTGAGCCCAGGTGAGTCACAACCGCACAGGAGAGTCTCCGCTCATAACTAACCCACTCGCTCATCATCATCAGACTGCCGGCGGAAGGAGAGGCGAGAGGATGACTACGGCTCGTTTCTGCATGATCTACATCAGAGGTCGGTGCCTGAAATCAGCCTCCAGGTTACTCTGTGTATCCGATTTACACTGCAGTACTTTATATACTTTACCTTATCTCGGTATATAAGACTATCACATACTACTGTACATTATATTACACTGCAGTACATTATATTACACTGCAGTACATTATCTTATACATTATATACTATGCAGCCACTATATAACACATTGCGCTACAGTACATTATATACTATATTCAATTATACTACATTAACTACAGCACATTATACAATATTACATCATATAATGCTACAGAACATGATATACTATGCATTATCACAGTATATTACACTATCACATTATACTACAGTACATAATATACATCACCGTATATAATACTAGATCACATTATGCACAGTTCATTATATACGATTCTTTATCACCCAGTGTATAACCGTATATCACACAACACTGCAATACATTAGATATTAGACATTAGCAGTTATATAACACCATACTATATCACACTAAAGTCCATCATATACTTTACAGCAACTATAGAAACTCTTACTATACGATAACTATATCATCACAGTATATAGAACTAACCCCACATTATACTATATATGACATTACAGTTTATTATGTGTTACCACAGTATAGCCTACTATTCATTATATACTGTACAGTATAGACCAGTGTATTCTACATCACATACATGCAATATTACACTTTGTATATGATACTCTGTAAGATTCTGTTCTCAGACACTGCGCTGTATTCTATTATATATCATGTGTATATGGTGAGCTGGACATTGGTTTTCTCCAGCAGGTTTCGGGGTATTTTGTAGCTTCCAAATTGTATAGTGTGCACACATCATCGACCAGATCAGACACAAGCTATCAGTCTCATATCCAAAATGGCTCTCTGGGCAGAAACACCCAGACGGCCCATTTTATTGTAAAGCATAACACCTGCCCTTTAATGGGCGTGCAACAGATTACATCAGTAACATATAGGATTCTCATTTGTCGGATCATATAGAATCCCCCCTCCTTCCTGCCCACCTTCTCTCAACTCCAATGTATAAGCAAGTCTTTGTCTTACAAACATGTGCTCAAACCTGAAACTGAAAGTAAGTATCTCTTTGTTGAGGAAGATTCTGTGTGGGGGGATGGGAAAGGACTGGGAAAACACTCAAGATGAACACAAGCAATAACATAGAACACTGTGATTTAACTCTTTCCTTATGCAGCAGAGTTCCACATTAGGCTGAAGTCACAAAACAAATATCTTTTTACCATGCCATTGTCCGGCAATTACTATAATGAAATTATGCAGTCATTAGCCTCTAAGAGTTAAAGTCACTACAGCTGCGTAATACCTCTAGTTTAGTACAAATCAATAGACATTTTACACTGACTAATTATCATGTCTATCACAATGGGGGGTACATGCATATATCCTCTCCACCGTGTAGGATCCTCATAGCCTCTGCATGTTACATTCATGTCTCTGGACAGGCGATGGCTGCGCTCCGCTGTAGATGTGCGGTGTAGTGGCCCCCGGTACGTACCGGTCAGTATTGTACCCTATGTGTCGGGTATTTGCTGCAGACGTCAGGCTCCATCTTTCTGACTCCGCTGAGCATTTGCAGAATGCGGCGGCGCCGCGCTAAGACGGTCTGACCGAGGAGCTGAGATCAAGTGAGAAATTGAAAAAAAAAAATCAAAACCTGAAAAACAAGAACAAGGCGGAAGTCACATGAGAAGAGCTGAAACTTACTGATGAGATTTTGTTTCAAATCTGTATCATTTTCAAGATCACGGCTTGCTGTCAATGAAATGGGGACATTTAGAGGCTAAAACCCTGTCCCTACCCAGTCCTGCTCACACAGCTGAGGGTTTGTTACAATTCAGCATAATCCTCAGAGAACTCCAGACTGCTACATGTTAGCTGCACCGATACATTGTAACAGCCTATCAGACAGGAGAGGCTTGTGCTGCTGAGGACGAGGTCGGGGCCAGTGTTCAGGCCCGGGGTGTAACCCTAAGTGTTCTCATTCAGGCAGGGTGCATTTACACCGGCGAGCACCATCTTGCTCCAAGAAAAACGTGCGTAAGGTAAAAAACGGAAAAATCGCATCGCGCGGCATGGGAGCACAATGCGATTTTTCTTTTGCCAGGTCCATTGAAAATAATGGGCGATATTGCCCCAAAATAGGACGCACTGCAAATGTCTTTTTTTTTTATCAGGTAGCATCACTGCAAGAGACAGTCTGCCCATGTGAATAGACCCACTGAAAATAACGCGTTCTATGTCCGTGCGAGTGTTGTGTGTCTCGCAATGTAGAAAATGCACCCATAGGTCCAATGCCCACGGGCAGATTTTTTTCTGTGGAATCCGCGATGGGCGTCTGGATGCGGATTTTGCAGCAATGTCCGTCCATAACGCGCAATGTAAAATGATTCTTCCACGAACACAAGCGGAAATCACTTGCCATTTCCGCTCACGGAGGAAGAATCGCCTCGTGCTCTATTTTCATGCAGGATTTGCATGGACAGCTCCCATTGCAGTCAATGAAATCCATTCCGACCCGCGGCGATTCGGAAATGTAAATTTCAAAATCACCGCGGATCTGCATCATCGCCGGCGTGCCATTCTCTGCATGTGCGTCGGCTGGCACATCCGCAGCACAGAGGAGAAAATATCCGTAGAGATACGCAGGGGTCACTGGCTGGCAGCGGGTCGGATCCCGCATGTGGAATCTGACCCGGCCGCGTGCATTCGGTCTAAGGCTGGCGCCACACGGACGATTTACGCCAGCTGCAAAAGTAAAAAATCAGAACATGAAACCAATGATTTACAGCGGTTTCATTCCCATCTGTGATGTTTTCACTCGTGCCATGTTGAGAGGATTAAAAAATCGCAGCTTGTCCCATCTTTCTGCGATGTGCGATTTGGTGTTTTTTTTTAATCTCTCATGTTTTCCTATGGAGGCTTCTTTTTATCGCATCGCTACAAACGCGTGATGTGACTTTAACATTACAAAATCCCATTGACTCTCGCAGTGGGTAAAGATGCGATTTTTCTCGCTACAAAATCGCGATCGCCCGCGTGGAACGAGCCTAACAGCGAGCAAGAGATCTTCAAAATGGTGAAGGACTGAAACCCAAAGTGTATTAGAAAGTTGCCGACTTTTCATAATTCTATGATGAAGATTTATATACAGGAGAGTGACTGCCGGCCATTTAAATGCAGTGTGTTGTGACCTCTGCAGCATTCTGGGGGTTAATCTTTTTGCTGACTGATGCATAGCACTAAAGGCAGCGCTCCGCTCAGTAATCCGCCCGCACAGCAGTGACGGGACGAGAGGTCCGCTCGTGTGTCATCTGATGTCCGGGAATCTCCAATTCTACACAGCGGAGGTGACTCTCATAATAGGTGACCCGCCGTCAGGAGACGATGACAGTCAGAGATATCCGGTGTGGAAGATGCTGACGGAGAGGTGTGACCGTGCTGAGCCGCTGTATCTAATCCTATGATGTGGGATACTGGCTGCTGAGCCGCTGTATCTAATCCTATAATGTGGGATACTGGCTGCTGATCCGCTGTATCCAAGTCTCATGTGATGCTATCTACTGAGCTGCTGTATCTAAGCCTGTCATGTCTGAGTTTCTGACTACTTAGCCATGTATCAGATCCCGTTGTGTGATACTGATTGAATCACACATGATTGGATACACAGCTGAGCAGTCTGCTGATCGCTGTATCTAAGCTTCTTTTGTGATATTGTCTGCTGTAGCTAACCCTGCCGTGTGTGCTGCTGAGCAGTGTATCCAATCCTCTGACATGTGATACATTCTTGGAGAAGCGCAGTCATTTGGGTCATACATCTTGTTAAAATATCTTTCCTGCTATAAAATCGGATTCTAGGTTACCTTATAAACGCCAGTGACTATTACTGGGGACGCGGCGCCGTCATCATCGCCTCCTCCATAACCGTGTCACCGGTGACGATTACTGGGGACGCGGCGCCGTCATCATCGCCTCCTCCGTAACTGTGTCACCGGTGACGATTACTGGGGACGCGGCGCCGCCATCATCGCCTCCTCCGTAACTGTGTCACCGGTGACGATTACTGGGGACGCGGCGCCGCCATCATCGCCCGCTCCGTAACTGTATCACCAGTGACGATTACTGGAGACGCGGCGCCGTCATCATCGCCTCCTCCGTAACTGTGTCACCGGTGACGATTACTGGGGACACGGCGCCGTCATCATCGCCTCCTCCGTTACTGTGTCACCGGTGACTATTACTGGGGACGCGGCGCCGTCATCATCGGCTCCTCCGTAACTGTGTCACCGGTGACGATTACTGGGAACGCGGCGCCGTCATCATCGCCTCCTCCGTAACTGTGTCACCAGTGACTATTACTGGGGACGCGGCGCCGCCATCATCGCCTCCTCCGTAACTGTGTCACCAGTGACGATTACTGGGGACGCGGCGCCGTCATCATCGCCTCCTCCGTAACTGTGTCACCGGTGACTATTACTGGGGACGCGGCGCCGCCATCATCGCCTCCTCCGTTACTGTGTCACCAGTGACTATTACTGGGGACGCGGCGCCGTCATCATCGCCTCCTCCGTTACTGTGTCACCAGTGACGATTACTGGGGACGCGGCGCCGTCATCATCGCCTCCTCCGTAACTGTTTCACCGGTGACTATTACTGGGGACGCGGCGCCGTCATCATCGCCTCCTCCGTTACTGTGTCACCGGTGACGATTACTGGGGACGCGGCGCCGTCATCATCGCCTCCTCCGTAACTGTGTCACCGGTGATGATTACTGGGGACGCGGCTCCACCATCATCGCCTCCTCCGTAACTGTGTCACCAGTGACGATTACTGGGGACGCGGCGCCGTCATCATCGCCTCCTCCGTAACTGTGTCACCGGTGACTATTACTGGGGACGCGGCGCCGCCATCATCGCCTCCTCCGTAACTGTGTCACCGGTGACGATTACTAGGGACGCGGCGCCGCCATCATCGCCTCCTCCGTAACTGTGTCACCGGTGACTATTACTGGGGACGCGGCTCCACCATCATCGCCTCCTCCGTAACTGTGTCACCAGTGACGATTACTGGGGACGCGGCGCCGTCATCATCGCCTCCTCCGTAACTGTGTCACCGGTGACTATTACTGGGGACGCGGCGCCGCCATCATCGGCTCCTCCGTAACTGTCACCAGTGATGATTACTGGGGACGCGGCGCCGCCATCATCGCCTCCTCCGTTACTGTGTCACCAGTGACGATTACTGGGGACGCGGCGCCGTCATCATCGCCTCCTCCGTAACTGTGTTACCAGTGACTATTACTGGGGACGCGGCACCGCCATCATCGCCTCCTCCGTAACTGTGTCACCGGTGACGATTACTAGGGACGCGGCGCCGCCATCATCGCCTCCTCCGTAACTGTGTCACCGGTGACTATTACTGGGGACGCGGCTCCACCATCATCGCCTCCTCCGTAACTGTGTCACCAGTGACGATTACTGGGGACGCGGCGCCGTCATCATCGCCTCCTCCGTAACTGTGTCACCGGTGACTATTACTGGGGACGCGGCTCCACCATCATCGCCTCCTCCGTAACTGTGTCACCAGTGACGATTACTGGGGACGCGGCGCCGTCATCATCGCCTCCTCCGTAACTGTGTCACCAGTGACTATTACTGGGGACGCGGCGCCGCCATCATCGCCTCCTCCGTAACTGTGTCACCAGTGACGATTACTGGGGACGCGGCTCCACCATCATCGCCTCCTCCATTGGGTGCGGCGCCATCATCGTCTCCTCCGTAACTGTGTCACCAGTGACTATTACTGGGGACGCGGCGCCGCCATCATCGCCTCCTCCGTAACTGTGTCACCAGTGACGATTACTGGGGACGCGGCGCCGTCATCATCGCCTCCTCCGTAACTGTGTCACCGGTGACTATTACTGGGGACGCGGCGCCGTCATTATCGCCTCCTCCGTTACTGTGTCACCGGTGACCATTACTGGGGACGCGGCGCCGTCATCATCGCCTCCTCCGTAACTGTGTCACCGGTGACTATTACTGGGGACGCGGCGCCGTCATCATCGCCTCCTCCGTAACTGTGTCACCGGTGATGATTACTGGGGACGCGGCGCCGCCATCATCGCCTCCTCCGTTACTGTGTCACCAGTGACGATTACTGGGGACGCGGCGCCGCCATCATCGCCTCCTCCGTTACTGTGTCACCAGTGATGATTACTGGGGACGCGGCGCCATCATCATCGCCTCCTCCCTAACTGTGTCACCGGTGATGATTACTGGGGACGCGGCGCCGTCATCATCGCCTCCTCCGTAACTGTGTCACCGGTGATGATTACTGGGGACGCGGCGCCGTCATCATCGCCTCCTCCGTAACTGTGTCACCGGTGACTATTACTGGGGACGCGGCTCCACCATCATCGCCTCCTCCGTAACTGTGTCACCGGTGACGATTACTGGGGACGCGGCGCCGTCATCATCGCCTCCTCCGTAACTGTGTCACCAGTGATGATTACTGGGGACGCGGCGCCATCATCATCGCCTCCTCCCTAACTGTGTCACCGGTGATGATTACTGGGGACGCGGCGCCGCCATCATCGCCTCCTCCGTTACTGTGTCACCAGTGACGATTACTGGGGACGCGGCGCCGTCATCATCGCCTCCTCCGTAACTGTGTCACCGGTGACTATTACTGGGGACGCGGCTCCACCATCATCGCCTCCTCCGTAACTGTGTCACCGGTGACTATTACTGGGGACGCGGCGCCGTCATCATCGCCTCCTCCATAACTGTGTCACCAGTGACGATTACTGGGGATGCGGCGCCATCATCATTGGCTCCTCCGTAACTGTGTCATCAGTGACGATTAATGGGGACGCGGCGCCGCCATCATCGCCCCCTTCATAACTGTGTCACCGGTGACGATTACTGGGGACGCGGCTCCGTCATTATCGCCTCCTCCGTTACTGTGTCACCAGTGACGATTACTGGGGACAAGGCGCCGCCATCATCGCCTCCTCCATAACTGTGTCACCGGTGACGATTACTGGGGACGCGGCTCCGTCATCATCGCCTCCTCCGTAACTGTGTCACCGGTGACTATTACTGGGGACGCGGCGCCGTCATCATCGCCTCCTCCATAACTGTGTCACCAGTGACGATTACTGGGGACGCGGCGCCGTCATCATCGCCTCCTCCATAACTGTGTCACCAGTGACGATTACTGGGGACGCGGCGCCGTCATCATCGCCTCCTCCATAACTGTGTCACCAGTGACGATTACTGGGGACGCGGCTCCACCATCATCGCCTCCTCCATTGGGTGCGGCGCCATCATCGTCTCCTCCGTAACTGTGTCACCAGTGACTATTACTGGGGACGCGGCGCCGCCATCATCGCCTCCTCCGTAACTGTGTCACCAGTGACGATTACTGGGGACGCGGCGCCGTCATCATCGCCTCCTCCGTAACTGTGTCACCGGTGACTATTACTGGGGACGCGGCGCCGTCATTATCGCCTCCTCCGTTACTGTGTCACCGGTGACCATTACTGGGGACGCGGCGCCGTCATCATCGCCTCCTCCGTAACTGTGTCACCGGTGACTATTACTGGGGACGCGGCGCCGTCATCATCGCCTCCTCCGTAACTGTGTCACCGGTGATGATTACTGGGGACGCGGCGCCGCCATCATCGCCTCCTCCGTTACTGTGTCACCAGTGACGATTACTGGGGACGCGGCGCCGCCATCATCGCCTCCTCCGTTACTGTGTCACCAGTGATGATTACTGGGGACGCGGCGCCATCATCATCGCCTCCTCCCTAACTGTGTCACCGGTGATGATTACTGGGGACGCGGCGCCGTCATCATCGCCTCCTCCGTAACTGTGTCACCGGTGATGATTACTGGGGACGCGGCGCCGTCATCATCGCCTCCTCCGTAACTGTGTCACCGGTGATGATTACTGGGGACGCGGCGCCGTCATCATCGCCTCCTCCGTAACTGTGTCACCGGTGATGATTACTGGGGACGCGGCGCCGTCATCATCGCCTCCTCCGTAACTGTGTCACCGGTGACTATTACTGGGGACGCGGCTCCACCATCATCGCCTCCTCCGTAACTGTGTCACCGGTGACGATTACTGGGGACGCGGCGCCGTCATCATCGCCTCCTCCGTAACTGTGTCACCAGTGATGATTACTGGGGACGCGGCGCCATCATCATCGCCTCCTCCCTAACTGTGTCACCGGTGATGATTACTGGGGACGCGGCGCCGTCATCATCGCCTCCTCCGTAACTGTGTCACCGGTGACTATTACTGGGGACGCGGCTCCACCATCATCGCCTCCTCCGTAACTGTGTCACCGGTGACTATTACTGGGGACGCGGCGCCGTCATCATCGCCTCCTCCATAACTGTGTCACCAGTGACGATTACTGGGGATGCGGCGCCATCATCATTGGCTCCTCCGTAACTGTGTCATCAGTGACGATTAATGGGGACGCGGCGCCGCCATCATCGCCCCCTTCATAACTGTGTCACCGGTGACGATTACTGGGGACGCGGCTCCGTCATTATCGCCTCCTCCGTTACTGTGTCACCAGTGACGATTACTGGGGACAAGGCGCCGCCATCATCGCCTCCTCCATAACTGTGTCACCGGTGATGATTACTGGGGACGCGGCGCCGTCATCATCGCCTCCTCCATAACTGTGTCACCAGTGACGATTACTGGGGACGCGGCGCCGTCATCATCGCCTCCTCCATAACTGTGTCACCAGTGACGATTACTGGGGACGCGGCGCCGTCATCATCGCCTCCTCCATAACTGTGTCACCAGTGACGATTACTGGGGACGCGGCTCCACCATCATCGCCTCCTCCATTGGGTGCGGCGCCATCATCGTCTCCTCCGTAACTGTGTCACCAGTGACTATTACTGGGGACGCGGCGCCGTCATCATCGCCTCCTCCGTAACTGTGTCACCGGTGACTATTACTGGGGACGCGGCGCCGCCATCATCGCCTCCTCCGTAACTGTCACCGGTGACGATTACTGGGGACGCGGTTCCGTCATCATCGCCTCCTCCGTAACTGTGTCACCGGTGACGATTACTGGGGACGCGGCGCCGTCATCATCGCCTCCTCCGTAACTGTGTCACCGGTGACGATTACTGGGGACGCGGCTCCGCCATCATCGCCTCCTCCGTAACTGTGTCACCAGTGACGATTACTGGGGACGCGGCTCCGCCATCATCACCTCCTCCATTGGGTGCGGCGCCATCATCCTCGTTACTGGGCCACCGTTAGTATCCGGGCGTTGATTTGTCCATCGCTGTAGATTGTCCCCAGTGATAAATCTCTCTATTTGTGCGGTCACCTCCCCCTCTTCTGCGCAGCCCTGCAGGCACATCGGCTGTAAGGCAGCGAAGCTGGGGGAGTCACGGACGCCTCATTGCTTGTCACCCAGCTTTCCTAGGCTTTGACATAACAAAAAAAGTCTGAACCTGTGCAGCTAGCGGAGGAAGCTGCGGAATTTGTCTTCTCATTGCTGAGGCCATTTCAGAGCTCCCTCACATGGGCGTATGTGCGCTGCGTATTTTTCACGCACGCACGAAATACGTAAGTACTGACCTATGCTGCCGATGTTAAATCCCCACAGCTTCTATTGGGGCTTATTGATGCTGTAAAAAAAACTGCAGGTCTGAGGCCCGATAGAAATCAATTGGCATTTGGCGCTGCGCATTAGGGCTCATGTTCACGGGCGTTTTTTTCACCGCGTATTATGGATGCGATGCACGGCCGTGGGATATTCAATGAATGAGGTCAATGATGTGTGAGCCTTATGCTTTTGTATAAGCTGCGTATACAGCGCTGTCTGTATACAATACATTTTGTATGGGCAGCGGTTTCATACGCAATTCTATTAAACAGAGCGGGGAATTAAAAAAAAAAAGACATAATCCCATTGCGCATGACCGTGTGTGTGAGATACGCAGTTTGCGCAGCGCATTCGCTGCCCATACGGTATTTACAAACAGCAGTAAGACTCTGCGGGGAGCGTTTTACCGGTACGCCCGTGGACAGGAGGCCTTGCACATGTAATACACGGGACACATGCGCTCCTGTGAGCCCTTAGAGGGGTCTTCTGGAAATAAAGCAGTGATCATCTCTCCTGTCCTGCCAGTTTGTTACAATGTATCAGCGCAGGTAACGTGTATCCGTCTGGAGTCTAGGAGGGTTAGAGCATTGTCTGCACTGGATACATTGATAGCAAACTGTCATCTGAATGTAGGACTAGTACAGACAGGTTTACTGCCTCTGAATGTAAGGAATGTGTCCTCATTCATTGACATCAAGCAGAGATCTTAGTGAGGAATTTAAACCCAAAGTCTGCTGTTGTGGAGGCTTTCATTTATACGGCGATTAATATGGATCTAAACCCAGAAAACCCCTCGTTACATCTGTACATTCTTGGTTGTCGGGGGTCGTTGTTTGCACATATAGGAAATCCTCCTCTGCGCTCAGAGCGGACATCCATCTATAGGAACCCCTATAGACAGCACAGGACATCCTTCCTCCCCAGATCCGTCCTTTCTTGTTCCACAGGTCGCCATCGCTGTCCCTCATCTGCCTTCCCTCGGGGGACGCTGCACAATGGCCTCTTTTCATACACAGCACTCTCTTAAATTGTCTTCCATTTTTAGATGAGGGGGCTGGAGTGGCTCTATACTACCCCTCCTGATGAAGAGGGACGGGGACATATAGGGGTGCAGTCACTGGGGGTGGAGCAGGTCTCATCATAAGATGTTAGAATGTAGTACCACACGCATCAAATCCTCCGTGCCTATAGTTACACTGTGTGTCACCTATAGATACATACATGGAATGCTGCTTGTCATCTATAGTTACACTGTACTCACATGTGTCATATAGAATCATAGACTGGTAGAGCTGGAAGGGACCCCCAGGGTCATCGGGTCCGACCCCCTGCTCAGGGCAGGATCACTAAATCTACCAGATAGATGTCTGTCCAGCCTTTGCTTGAACATATGTATATATTGCACCCCATATGTATTGCCTATAGCTACATACACTGTACCCATAAATTATATGTGCACTGTATTATCCAGTATGTATTATATATATATGTAATATAGCTGTTGACACATCACTCATAAATCTATATGGTACATTTCCTTTCTAGCAGACACTAGTATGTCACGTCCTATATATACATACACTGTACTTGGCCCCTATAGATCTTCTTGCTCACAGATTATTGGACAGCCTCCTGTCCAGCACATATCCCTCTGGTAACATATATACATGCATGTGTGTGCGGTCCCTGCCATATGGTATTTGAGGGCTCCTTTCCAGTTTTTGGGGACCATCACCATCTTATGCGGTGAGTGGCGGGTTCCGTTATCAGTCCAGAGGGCGAAGTGTTAATGCTGGCGGCCCTGGAAATCATTGATTTGCTGTGACATCGTTGTCTGTTCCATGGGCAGACGACCAGGGCAGTGCCAATCAGTAAGGAGCTAACAAGGGTGCTGGTCACACAGCTGAGGGTCTTCACCGGGTACTGGAAACATGTCCCCCCTCTTATGCTTCACGTCCCAAATCTACCCTCACAGCTGTACAGCAGACATAAAAGTGGGAAGAGTCGTTGGAAAATAGTTGTCAGTAGATGAGGGCCACAGGTAGACTCGCTGTTGTATCACTGTGGGGACAAGGGGGGGCGCCACCAGATATAACTTGTGTCCTGCAGCAGACTCGTCTCTCTTGGACCTCATGATCTCATCTGTGTCTTTTCCTTCGCAGATGCGTTTTCTGTCTCTGGAGGAGAAAATGGCGGCAAAACGGATTCTGTGGCCAACTTACAGCCGCAGTCATCCCTGAATTCAATCCAGAGCTCGCCGGGGCCGAAGCGCTCCACAAACACGCTGAAGAAGTGGCTGACGAGTCCGGTGCGGCGGCTGAACAGCGGCAAAGCCGAAAGCAACATCAAGAAGCAGAAAAAACGAGCAGGGAACTTGGGCTCTCCGCGAGCGAACGATGACACCACGCCACAGGGCGACAGCGCCGACGAGGTGGGGCACGACCCATTACATACTTACAGAGTGAAAGTGTTAAAGGGGACTTGTTACAAAAATACTGAACACACGACAGACACTTAAAAGGCGACTCCACCGGAAGTGACAACCTCACTCCTCTTTCAGGTTGTCAGAGTCCTGCCCTGTGGATAGCATCACCATGTGCTTGTATGAGGTTGTCTGTGTCCTGTCCTGTAACATCGTACAGGTGCAATCAAAATGATTCACTCCCCTCATTACAAATTAGGTTTCTTTGCCAAATTTACAAACTGTCAGCTGTTTGCAAAAACACGATCCAAGAAGAACAATTTTAAATGGCTCAATACAAGTAACATAACAAGCGGTTTCTCCCCAATTCAACCCAAAATTCCACTTTTAATGACTACTGTAGTCTCAGAATCATTCAATCCCCTGAATAGAATCCCTCATAAGAGGGCACATTTGTAAATCAGGTGTTGTCTCAAGCACACCTGGTGCAAGTAATCAAGGGCTTCATTAGTTGTCTCAGGTGTCCTTGAGATAAAACACATCAAATAACTGGACTGGAGAGGAGTTTGTTAAGGACCCCCCCACACACTTGCGAGCCCTAACTGTGATATTTCATTGCATGTTAGAAATATGGATAAGGGTCCTTCAACTTGGCAAGATAAATTGGAACGAGCATTCAACCAGCGGCGATGTAGCGATCGTATACCTCTGGCTAGGCATGCATTTACACTGAACAGTAATTGGATAGTTTATGATTGGCTGCCTGTTTACACGGGCTGATGGTTTTAATGTTTTCATGCCTGCTGAAACGGAAGGACGAATGATAACCAAATACATTATTGTCCGTCATTCCGTCTCGGTCAGACTTTACACTGGGTGATTATCGGCCAGATTCCCGGGATCCAGCGGGAATCTGAAGGAAATCATTCTGGGTTTAATAAACTTAGTTTTGGTTGGAGTTTCCCTTTTAATGATAGAAATAGATAGATGGACCCCTCCAGTGGAGCTCGCACTCCTCCGCCATCAGCCCCAGCACATGCTAGAATAAGGCTCACCCTCCGCACTGCGCCAATGAACCTTTCTCTTTTTCAGAAGGGTAAGCGAGGATGGGATGAGGAGGCCGATGACGATTCCCACACTCCACTCCCTCCGCCTATGAAGATCTTTGATAACGAACCAGTGCCGGATGACAAGGTACCCCAAACCCGGGCAATCGGGTCACGTCTTGTTGGTGGTTGGGTTGTGAGTTGTAACCAATAGCAATGTTTAACTCTTAAGACGGCAGAAATGAAGAAGAAAACTCTTCACGATCACCGGGAAACCTCCATATTGAGCTGCGGGACTGTAAACGCTCTCATCTTGGGCTGATCTTGAATCGCCTCCAGAGCTGCAGTCACCGCTCTGATGTTACATCACTTCATATGCTATAGTCACACCCAGAGCTGCAGTCACCGCTCTGATGTTACATCATTCATATACTATAGTCACACCCAGAGCTGCAGTCACTGTTCTGATGTTACATCACTTCATATACTATAGTCACACCCAGAGCTGCAGTCACTGTTCTGATGTTACATCATATCTTATGTTTCCGTCCCCTCCAGAGCTGCATTCACAATTCTGCTGTTACATTGTGTCTTATATTGCATTCACACGGGAGTAGTTGGGCACAATATACGCAGAGAATACAACCCATTAATCTCAATGTGTTCGTTCACATTTCCTTTTTTTACGCGTGTTTTTGTGCATGTGGGAAAAACGCAACATGCTTTTCTTTTGCGCACATTTCCTTGGTGGGGGGGGAGAACGCATCTGGAACTCATTA
The DNA here is from genome assembly GCF_035609145.1 of Eleutherodactylus coqui. Lineage (NCBI taxonomy): Eukaryota > Metazoa > Chordata > Amphibia > Anura > Eleutherodactylidae > Eleutherodactylus > Eleutherodactylus coqui. The sequence goes on along the minus strand of NC_089844.1, from coordinate 23,299,248 downwards.
AGCTAAATAGCCATATAAATTGGGGCTTTGTGTCCCATGGGCAAACAGTACAGTAAAATACACTGATATGTGCGCAAAAAATCCTTGTTCATAGCCCAAATATGTTGGGCTGAGGCGTGTGCAAAAAACGCAAACGTCCATGTGAAGCCGCCATTAATCTTAGATTGTCAAACTGTGGTTTGTGTACACAAGGGGTATATTCCGTGCCCCTTGGGGTAGGGGTACATTGATGTCATTAGACTCTGAAATAGTTAGAAGCACCATTGTTTGGGCTACCAGTAGATCATTCAGTGCAGCTCTGGATGTGACTGGAGTGTAAGACGTTTTTCGAGGTTTCTTAACGCTCTGTATAGATTAATATGGAGCTGCGGGTTGTCACCAGTCTGCGGGGGTCCTGTGCCCCCCTTCACCCCCCGGCTCTGGCTCTCACTGGTGCCAGGTTGTAGTATCCGTCATCTCCTGCAGTTCCCATATAACGCGCCAGATCTCAGGGGTCGGTGCGCCACTTGTGTCATCCATGCAGCTGGCAAGTCCTCTGCCAGCGTCCTAATCCAGCCTGACGTAACCGCAACGAATGCTCTGAGCGCGTCACACGCTTAACCCTTCCCGTCCCGAGATCTCTGTACATAGAGAATGTTACTTATGTCGTGTGCGATGTGTTTCCAACAGCGTTATAAGAGGAGCAGCTGATATCCGTCACATATATGACGCTAATGTCTCCATGTGGGAAAGGGGCGTTGGAGGAGTGGAGGTTTCTGCCCCTCATTAATCTGTGCTGCAGTCAGCCTCTCCCCTAACTGAAGTGGCTGATAACAGTGTCCAATAGATTGCACTCACCTGCTCATTTCCTGGCTTTCCTAGAAACCAGTAAGTTGTGTAATATGACCGGCTGATATGGGAGACGCTGATATTCTTTGGCGCGATGAGACCCGTATCTATAGAGATCCGTTGTTCGGCATGACATGCGGCGTTCTGCCAGCACTAGGATTGTCGTCAGACCCCATTAGATTGCCTTACACAGATGGGGGGTCCGGAGAATGTAATGTACAGGTACGGGGTCTTCTGTACATAAAACCCCATCGCTGTGGAATGGAACACTCACACCTTTTATATCGACTTACGGGGATTTATCACAGCTTGGTACCAGTTTCCTGGTAGATAAAAGTTACACATTTTGGCGCTCTTTTGGACGAGGAGCCGCTGGAACAGCCGAGAGTTCGATTTTTCTCCATTTTAAGCCCTTTTAGACCGGCATATAAATTGCAAATTTTAATTTTAAAAATCTCTGCTTTCTGTCAGTGAATGGGACATTCTGAGGCTTTGCGAACCTCTCCTGACCAAGTCCTGATCACACAGCAGAGGGTTTGTTACAATGTGTAAGATTTGTGCTGCTGCTGTGTTTAGCTCACAGTTAATAACCTGTAGTGATACACTGTAACGAGCCCTCAGCTGTGAGAGCAGGACTAGGTCAGCAGTGATTAATAAAGAACTGGCCCTAGCTGTAATAACACGTTCCGTGTATATCATGTCAGCGATGTGACCGCTCAGCGTATCGTCACCCTCATCGTTATCTAATCAGATGGCAGTGCGGCCAATTAACCTCACGGCTGCCCCTTGTGTAAATGAACCACCTGTAGAGGCCTTCAGCCCATCTTGTACCCTGGAGGGGGAGGAGCCATGCTGCAGGTTGGAGTCGGTGGCCCCAGGGCTCATCAGTCATCCACAAAAAAAAAAAGCTTCCCCCCCCCCCCCCCCGGTCTTCTATCATAAGGGCATTATTATAATGATTGCAGAACAGCGGCCTCCTTTATCAGAACTGTCTTTCTTGCCCAGAACAGCCAATCACAGAGCAGCGTTCATTTTACCACAGCAGTTTGAGAAATGAAAGCTGAGCTCTGATTGGTGGATAAAAAGGACCATCCTGATAAATGGGGCCCAGTGTTGTCACCACTGTGTGTAACTGGCAGCATGGGGCAGAGCATGCTGGGACTTGTTGTTCGTTAGCAGTCTGAATGGGTAGTGGAGGTTTGCTGCGGTGCTGGGTGATGTCTCAGGTTTGGGGTGACGTCTGCGCCTCTTCTCACTAACATTGTTCCTGCTTTCTCTTCCTGTAACTCCCCGTGGCTCCCGCCTGACTCCTCTGCTGCTCCTCCCCATCGGCTGCTGCTAACCACCCGCTTTCCCTTTGCACGTCTGCGGCTTCCAGCCTTCCTTACTTGTGGCCCGTCAGAGCTCGGCCGAGGTCCCCAGCGCCGCAGAGCTGGTCAGTGCCATAGAGAATTTGGTCAGGAACAAGATGGTAAGTGACAGGATGTCAGACAGCAACCCCGTGAGGACCCCAATACATGTGTAAAGCCTGCACCCCACTATATCACCTACACTACATCTGTATACAGCCTGCACCCCACTATATCACCTACACTACATCTGTATACAGCCTGCACCCCACTATATCACCTACACTACATCTGTATACAGCCTGCACCCCACTATATCACCTACACTACATCTGTATACAGCCTGCACCCCACTATATCACCTACACTACATCTGTATACAGCCTGCACCCCACTATATCACCTACACTACATCTGTATACAGCCTGCACCCCACTATATCACCTACACTACATCTGTATACAGCCTGCACCCCACTATATCACCTACACTACATCTGTATACAGCCTGCACCCCACTATATCACCTACACTACATCTGTATACAGCCTGCACCCCACTATATCACCTGCACTACATCTGTATACAGCCTGCACCCCACTATATCACCTGCACTACATCTGTATACAGCCTGCACCCCACTATATCACCTGCACTACATCTGTATACAGCCGACACCCCACTATATCACCTACACTACATCTGTATACAGCCTGCACCCCACTATATCACCTACACTACATCTGTATACAGCCTGCACCCCACTATATCACCTACACTACATCTGTATACAGCCTGCACCCCACTATATCACCTACACTACATCTGTATACAGCCTGCACCCCGCTATATCACCTACACTACATCTGTATACAGCCGGCACCCCGCTATATCACCTACACTACATCTGTATACAGCCGGCACCCCGCTATATCACCTACACTACATCTGTATACAGCCGGCACCCCGCTATATCACCTACACTACATCTGTATACAGCCGGCACCCCGCTATATCACCTACACTACATCTGTATACAGCCGGCACCCCGCTATATCACCTACACTACATCTGTATACAGCCTGCACCCCGCTATATCACCTACACTACATCTGTATACAGCCTGCACCCCGCTATATCACCTACACTACATCTGTATACAGCCTGCACCCCGCTATATCACCTACACTACATCTGTATACAGCCTGCACCCCGCTATATCACCTACACTACATCTGTATACAGCCTGCACCCCGCTATATCACCTACACTGCATCTGTATACAGCCTGCACCCCGCTATATCACCTACACTGCATCTGTATACAGCCGGCACCCCGCTATATCACCTACACTACATCTGTATACAGCCGGCACCCCGCTATATCACCTACACTACATCTGTATACAGCCGGCACCCCGCTATATCACCTACACTACATCTGTATACAGCCGGCACCCCGCTATATCACCTACACTACATCTGTATACAGCCGGCACCCCGCTATATCACCTACACTACATCTGTATACAGCCTGCACCCCGCTATATCACCTACACTACATCTGTATACAGCCTGCACCCCGCTATATCACCTACACTGCATCTGTATACAGCCTGCACCCCGCTATATCACCTACACTGCATCTGTATACAGCCTGCACCCCGCTATATCACCTATACTCCTTTTGTGTATATACAGACTGGGTATGCTGTGACTTGTAGTTCCCCTGCAGTAGACCAGGTCTGTCAGGTTATGGTATATAGAGACAGTGAATAGCGGTGGACTATTGATATTGGATGCCTCCTGCTCTCGCTTGCTGTGCCCCCATGTTTTCTCTCATCTTGTTCCGCAGATTTCTGGGTAGATTCGAAGACCCCCAGATACGATGTCTAGCCTTTCTTGACCTGTGATTTGCTATATGACCCTCTTGACCTCATTCCCCTTCTCTACACAGACCATTGATGGCAGCTCCTACAGAAGCCCTCAGATCATGACCGACGGGTACAGCAATGAAGGAATGTCTCCACCGCCCGCCCCACGCAACCATGAGGAGGAGCAGAAGGCGAAAGCTCTGAGGGGGCGAATGTGAGTGGCATGTTCTCCCCTGTCTGATCCCTGCTGCCCATCTACGTGTACAGGGAAGCGGGTGTCACTTCGGGGGCGCTGCTGCACATAGATGCTTCCATTGAGGTGGCGGTGGCCCCATGCCAGCAGCATCTTGTGTCTCGTTGTGATTCTTCTGCTCTGAAACAAAGCGGTTTCTATGAAAGAGAAAAATAACTTCTCTGCCAAGACAGTGGAGACATTGTGTGCCGAGAGGGCACAGCGCCCGTGTTATACCAGCTGTGTGCCACAACTACCAATACACAGTAGTCCGGCCACCCTTCTATCCTGCCTGACTCCCAGTCTTCTGATCCTCCCCATGTTCTGATTCACTTCCTCATAGAAAGTGGATGTGAAAATCGTCAGGATGTATCAAACACATCCTGCCCATGTCCATTTCCTCTAATATATCATCCTGCTCATGTCCCGATCCGCTTCCTCTGTCACCTCCTTCTGCCCGCAACCCGATCCGCTTCCTCCATCACCTCCCTCTGCCCGCGTCGCGATCTGCTTTCTTTATCTCCTCCTTCTGCCCACGTCCTGATCCGCTTCCTCTATCACCTCCCTCTGCCCGCGTCACGATCTGCTTCCTTTATCTTCTCCTTCTGACTGCATCCCGATCCACCTCCTCTGTCGCCTCCTTCTGCTTGCATCCCGATCCGCTTCGTCTGTCACCTCTTTTTGCCCACATCCCGATCTGCTTCCTCTGTCACCTCCTTCTGCCCGCGTCCCGATCCGCTTCCTCTGTCACCTCCTTCTGCCTGCATCCCGATCCGCTTCCTCTGTCACCTCTTTTTGCCTGCGTCCCGATCCGCCTCCTCTGTCACTTCCTTCTGCCTGCATCCCGATCCGCTTCCTCTGTCACCTCTTTTTACCTGCGTCATGATCTGCTTCCTCTATCTCCTCCTGCCTGTATCCCGATCTGCTTCCTCTATCTCCTCCTGCCCGTATCCCGATCTGCTTCCTGTCACCTCCTTCTGCCCACATCCCGATCCCCTTCCTCTATCACCTCCTTCTGCCCGCGTCCCGATCAGCTTCCTCTGTCACCTCCTTCTGCCCGCGTCCCGATCAGCTTCCTCTGTCACCTCCTTCTGCCCGCATCCCGATCAGCTTCCTCTGTCACCTCCTTCTGCCCGCATCCCGATCAGCTTCCTCTGTCACCTCCTTCTGCCCGCATCCCGATCAGCTTCCTCTGTCACCTCCTTCTGCCCGCATCCCGATCAGCTTCCTCTGTCACCTCCTTCTGCCCGCATCCCGATCAGCTTCCTCTGTCACCTCCTTCTGCCCGCATCCCGATCAGCTTCCTCTGTCACCTCCTGCCCGCGTCCCGATCAGCTTCCTCTGTCACCTCCTTCTGCCCGCGTCCCGATCAGCTTCCTCTGTCACCTCCTTCTGCCCGCGTCCCGATCCGCTTCCTCTGTCACCTCCTTCTGCCCGCGTCCCGATCCGCTTCCTCTGTCACCTCCTTCTGCCCGCGTCCCGATCCGCTTCCTCTGTCACCTCCTTCTGCCCGCGTCCCGATCCGCTTCCTCTGTCACCTCCTTCTGCCCGCGTCCCGATCCGCTTCCTCTGTCACCTCCTTCTGCCCGCGTCCCGATCCTCTTCCTCTGTCACCTCTTTCTGCCCGCGTCCCGATCCTCTTCCTCTGTCACCTCTTTCTGCCTGCGTCCCGATCCTCTTCCTCTGTCACCTCCTTCTGCCCGCGTCCCGATCAGCTTCCTCTGTCACCTCCTTCTGCCCGCGTCCCGATCCCCTTCCTCTGTCACCTCTTTCTGCCTGCGTCCCGATCCCTTTCCTCTGTCACCTCTTTCTGCCCGCGTCCCGATCCTCTTCCTCTGTCACCTCTTTCTGCCCGCGTCCCGATCCCTTTCCTCTGTCACCTCTTTCTGCCCGTGTCCCGATCCCTTTCCTCTGTCACCTCTTTCTGCCCGCGTCCCGATCCCTTTCCTCTGTCACCTCCTTCTGCCCGCGTCCCGATCAGCTTCCTCTGTCACCTCCTTCTGCCCGCGTCCCGATCCCCTTCCTCTGTCACCTCTTTCTGCCTGCGTCCCGATCCCTTTCCTCTGTCACCTCTTTCTGCCCGCGTCCCCATCCCTTTCCTCTGTCACCTCTTTCTGCCCGCGTCCCGATCCCTTTCCTCTGTCACCTCTTTCTGCCCGCGTCCCGATCCCTTTCCTCTGTCACCTCTTTCTGCCCGTATTCCAATCCCCTTCCAATACACAGTAGTCCGGCCACCCTTCTATCCTGCCTGACTCCCAGTCTTCTGATCCTCCCCATGTTCTGATCCACTTCCTCATAGAAAGTGGATGTGAAAATCGTCAGGATGTATCAAACACATCCTGCCCATGTCCATTTCCTCTAATATATCATCCTGCTCATGTCCCGATCCGCTTCCTCTGTCACCTCCTTCTGCCCGCGTCCCGATCAGCTTCCTCTGTCACCTCCTTCTGCCCGCGTCCCGATCAGCTTCCTCTGTCACCTCCTTCTGCCCGCGTCCCGATCCCCTTCCTCTGTCACCTCTTTCTGCCTGCGTCCCGATCCCTTTCCTCTGTCACCTCTTTCTGCCCGCGTCCCCATCCCTTTCCTCTGTCACCTCTTTCTGCCCGCGTCCCCATCCCTTTCCTCTGTCACCTCTTTCTGCCCGCGTCCCCATCCCTTTCCTCTGTCACCTCTTTCTGCCCGCGTCCCCATCCCTTTCCTCTGTCACCTCTTTCTGCCCGCGTCCCCATCCCTTTCCTCTGTCACCTCTTTCTGCCCGCGTCCCCATCCCTTTCCTCTGTCACCTCTTTCTGCCCGCGTCCCCATCCCTTTCCTCTGTCACCTCTTTCTGCCCGCGTCCCCATCCCTTTCCTCTGTCACCTCTTTCTGCCCGCGTCCCGATCCCTTTCCTCTGTCACCTCTTTCTGCCCGCGTCCCCATCCCTTTCCTCTGTCACCTCTTTCTGCCCGCGTCCCCATCCCTTTCCTCTGTCACCTCTTTCTGCCCGCGTCCCCATCCCTTTCCTCTGTCACCTCTTTCTGCCCGCGTCCCGATCACTTTCCTCTTGTCACCTCTTTCTGCTCGCGTCCCCATCCCTTTCCTCTGTCACCTCTTTCTGCCCGCGTCCCGATCCCTTTCCTCTGTCACCTCTTTCTGCCCGCGTCCCGATCCCTTTCCTCTGTCACCTCTTTCTGCCCGCGTCCCGATCCCTTTCCTCTGTCACCTCTTTCTGCCCGCGTCCCGATCCCTTTCCTCTGTCACCTCTTTCTGCCCGCGTCCCGATCCCTTTCCTCTGTCACCTCTTTCTGCCCGCGTCCCCATCCTCTTCCTCTGTCACCTCTTTCTGCCCGCGTCCCGATCCCTTTCCTCTGTCACCTCTTTCTGCACGCGTCCCGATCCCTTTCCTCTGTCACCTCCTTCTGCCCGCGTCCCGATCCCTTTCCTCTGTCACCTCTTTCTGCCCGCGTCCCGATCCCTTTCCTCTGTCACCTCTTTCTGCCCGCGTCCCGATCCCTTTCCTCTGTCACCTTTTTCTGCCCGCGTCCCGATCCCCTTCCTTATACATTAATCCTGACCCTTTGCTTTATCCTACAGGTTTGTGTTAAATGAGCTGGTGCAGACAGAGAGGGACTACGTGAAGGACCTGGGTGTGGTGGTGGAGGTAAGTGTCCATGCTGCTGCTCTGGTCACTTCTTTGTGCAGCGCTGTGGTTCTAACTGTACTCATGGTCCTTCCTCTGTCCCCATGCACAGGGCTTCATCCCCCGGATACAGGAGAAAGGCTCAACAGAGGAGATGAACGGGAAGGATAAGATTGTGTTTGGTAACATCCACCAGATCTATGACTGGCATAAAGAGTAAGTGTAACGTCCAGCTCCGCTCATGCATGAGACACGTGTGTGCGTGCGTGCGTGCGTGCGTGCGTGTGTGTGTGTGTGTGTGTGTAATATGGTCATGAAACAGGAAGATGTGATTTCCATTGAATATTGATGTCGGTAATTCTGCTCCCTGCTGAGATTGCGGCGATTTCTTTCCTCGTGTCAGTGCCACAACTTTTGCAGATGACGGCATATATCTACCCATCGGTTGATATGATGCCGCCCCCACTCTGCATCCTTCCCTTACTCCTTCCACAGATCGCCCCTCTGAGGAAGTGAAGAGGTTAATAAACCGCGCTTTTCCTGGAGTCCCAGCCGCCGTCTGTTCTCAGGAGACACAGACCTTACTGTTCATGTTTCAACAACTAATCATTAAGACGACCGTCTGTAATAAAGCGGCACCAACCACCCCCGCTGCCCGCTACACCACGGCGGGCGCCGTTCCTGGACGATCTGTGCCAGGCGTTATCTGTCAGCAAAGTAACAATTCAGATGTAACATAGAATAACCGTAGAGGACGGCGCCGCCGAACGAGACGAGGACAGGGATATGTCGCCCATTTATTTCCCACTGATTATCATGTATCAGTCCCTCACACTGTAACAATTCACAAATCTCAGGCTCTATGTGCGAGCGCCAACCTCACAGGCGCCGCCCGCTGTCACCACCAGACTGATGATGACGTCCTGTTTTTTAAAAGTGTCAAATAATTCGGTCTTCGCTTTACTATCCCGCCGCAGTTGTAACTTTCACAAAATTTGCGTCATTTTCCAGTTCTCTGGACTCGGCCTGCAGTGTAAAGGATGGAGGTTTTCATTCTTGTTGTGTGTACATGACTGAAAGACCAGACTGAAGGGCTCAGTCACACGGGCGTATGCCGCTTCGGACCAAGAAATGCACAGCGTTTTCACGGACCAAAACTTTGCTTATTCACTGCGAGTTTTTCGCACACGGATTCATTTGGCGCGCGGAAAAAAATCGCCAGGAGGTCCCATTGATTCTGTTTTTACATACACCGTGAATACATTTGTATCCGGTCCCATTGATTCTAGATCATCCATTTTAGTCCGTAATACAGACCAAAATCGGACAAGCTGCGTTTTTTTTCCACGTGCGTAAAAAAAAAAGGTTGTTTGAAAACACCAATGCAAAGCGGTGGGGCTCATCTTGTCCGTACCACACGTGTAATGGGGAGCACAACTACACCTGCCTGAATAGGCTTTAGGGCTCATTCACACGGCGTATTTACCTTCTGTATTAACCCCATTGACTTTCATTGAAGCCTTCAGACTGACGTATTTTTCATGCAACGTTCGATCCCGCCGTGTCCAGATTTTGTACATATTCACAAACTGATAATGCCCATTATAGTCTATGGGATCGTGTAAACAGGCAGCTGCATGCGTAATCGCTGCCTCTGTACGCGTGTGGGCAGAAGACCTTGTTTAACAACGATTTGTGAACTCTATTGGGCCTTCTTACGAGTTTTATTGGCACGCATGAAACCAGCGCATTACATATACCGGAAACGTACGCACCAATGCGCAAATGTACAGGAAACATACGCACCGATCTGCAATGTACAGGAAACGTGCGCACCAATCCGCAATGTACAGGAAACGTGCGCACCGATCCGCAATGTACGGGAAACATGCGCACCGATCTGCAATGTACAGGAAACGTACGCACCGATCCGCAATGTACAGGAAACATACGCACCGATCCGCAATGTACAGGAAACGTACGCACCGATCTGCAATGTACAGGAAACATACGCACCGATCCGCAATGTACAGGAAACGTACGCACCGATCCGCAATGTACAGGAAACATACGCACCGATCTGCAATGTACAGGAAACGTACGCACCGATCTGCAATGTACAGGAAACGTGCGCACCAATCCGCAATGTACAGGAAACGTGCGCACCGATCCGCAATGTACGGGAAACGTGCGCCCCGATCCACAATGTACAGGAAACGTACGCACCGATCCGCAATGTACAGGAAACGTGCGCCCCGATCCACAATGTACAGGAAACGTACGCACCGATCCGCAATGTACAGGAAACATACGCACCGATCCGCAATGTACAGGAAACGTGCGCCCCGATCCGCAATGTACAGGAAACGTACGCACCGATCCGCAATGTACAGGAAACATACGCACCGATCCGCAATGTACAGGAAACGTACGCACCGATCCGCAATGTACAGGAAACGTGCGCCCCGATCCACAATGTACAGGAAACGTACGCACCGATCCGCAATGTACAGGAAACGTGCGCACCGATCCGCAATGTACAGGAAACATACGCACCAATCCGCAATGTACAGGAAACGTACGCACCGATCCGCAATGTACAGGAAACGTACGCACCGATCCGCAATGTACAGGAAACGTACGCACCGATCCGCAATGTACAGGAAACGTACGCACCGATCCGCAATGTACAGGAAACATACGCACCGATCCGCAATGTACAGGAAACGTGCGCCCCGATCCGCAATGTACAGGAAACGTACGCACCGATCCGCAATGTACAGGAAACGTACGCACCGATCCGCAATGTACAGGAAACGTACGCACCGATCCGCAATGTACAGGAAACGTACGCACCGATCCGCAATGTACAGGAAACGTACGCACCGATCCGCAATGTACAGGAAACATACGCACCGATCCGCAATGTACAGGAAACATACGCACCGATCCGCAATGTACAGGAAACGTACGCACCGATCCGCAATGTACAGGAAACATACGCCCCAATCCGCAATGTACAGGAAACGTGCGCACCGATCCGCAATGTACAGGAAACGTACGCACCGCTCCGCAATGTACAGGAAACGTACGCACCGATCCGCGATGTACAGGAAACGTACGCACCGATCCGCGATGTACGGGAAACGTACGCACCGATCCGCAATGTACGGGAAACATACGCACCGATCCGCAATGTACGGGAAACGTACGCACCGATCCGCGATGTACGGGAAACGTACGCACCGATCCGCGATGTACGGGAAACGTACGCACCGATCCGCGATGTACAGGAAACGTACGCACCGATCCGCAATGTACGGGAAACGTACGCACCGATCCGCAATGTACGGGAAACGTACGCACCGATCCGCAATGTACGGGAAACGTACGCACCGATCCGCAATGTACGGGAAACGTGCGCACCGATCCGCAATGTACAGGAAACGTACGCACCGATCCGCAATGTACAGGAAACGTACGCACCGATCCGCAATGTACAGGAAACGTGCGCCCCGATCCGCAATGTACAGGAAACGTGCGCACCGATCCGCAATGTACGGGAAACGTGCGCACCGATCTGCAATGTACGGGAAACGTGCGCACCGATCCGCAATGTACAGGAAACGTACGCACCGATCCGCAATGTACAGGAAACGTACGCACCGATCCGCAATGTACAGGAAACGTACGCACCGATCCGCAATGTACAGGAAACGTACGCACCGATCTGCAATGTACGGGAAACGTACGCACCGATCCGCAATGTACAGGCAGTAGATCTGCTGTATATTCCAGTGAATACGCATCCACCCGTGTGAATCAGCCCTCCTAAAGCTGTGATCATTAACCTTATAAATCCTGATTATTGGGTTTCATCCTCAGAACTGATAATTGTCGGATGTCTGATTGTCGTGCTTTTTAACCCCTTGTAGCCTGCAGGATTCTCTCTGAATGTTTCGTTTTTTTTGTCATCAGCTTTTTCCTCGGGGAGCTGCAGAAATGTCTCCCAGAGCCGGAGCGGCTGGCCCAACTGTTCATTAAGCACGTAAGTTGGCTTATCTCCCTGGGTTCACTGTTAGCGCTGTGATGCCCATGGCATAAGCAACAAAAGCTGGAGAAGCCTGTGGCTGCCAGAAGGAGCTGGGGGTTAACCTCATGCCAATCGCCATGAGGGGAGCCGAGATTTGATGTTGGATAAGGGGGATCTGGTTACTGTTGTTTAGTGGATTGGTCCCAGGTCTATATAATTTGTGCCCTCGGGATGTACTGATTATACGGGCAGTAGGGGGCGCCATAGAAGTCACTGTGTAATATAAACCTTGTTCCTGCCGCGTAAAGAATGGAGATTTGTTTTTTCAGTTTTTTTTCATGGTTGTCATAGTTACGCCCAAAGTCCGGTCTATACTCGCACATGTAATTATACTTTCTCTTGTCTTGACTGCGTATACTCATACACGGCACCAGATCACACGGGGTCAGTCAGCAGCAGAGAATTCTTATCAAATTAATGAAAGAAACCCAATTATAATAGCTATGGCGAGGGAAGCGGCGCCGTATTGCTGGGGACAGCGTGACATCAGTACTGTATTATTAATATTCATTGGTTGCTCTATTTCCAGGAGAGGAAGCTGCACATGTACGTGGTCTACTGCCAGAACAAACCGCGCTCCGAATATGTGGTTGCCGAGTACGATTCCTTTTTTGAGGTAAGAAAAGATCCTTTTCTGTATAGGTCATGTTCTGCAACAAAGTGAGCCCCTGAATATTATAGAGGGTATATACAGATATAATCCTCATATACAGTAGAGTCACTGTATACATACAGATCCGGTTTTATACTCCAGAGCTGCACTCACTATTCTGCAGGTGGAGTCACTGTGTACATACATTACTTATCCTGTACTGATCCTGAGTTACATCCTGTATTATACTCCAGAGCTGCACTCACTATTCTGCTGGTGGAGTCACAGTGTACATACATTACTTATCCTGTACTGATCCTGAGTTATATCCTGTATTATACTCCAGAGCTGCACTCACTATTCAGCTGGTGGAGTCACTGTGTACATACATTACTTATCCTCTACTGACCCTGAGTTACATCCTGTATTATACCCCAGAGCTGCACTCCCTATTCTGCTGGTGGAATTGCTGTGTACACAGATTACATTATTTAGGGAAGTCTCACACGGACGGATTCCAATTGTAGAATCCACAATCGTCGTCCACGCGGAGGATCCGTGGCAAAACTGAGGCATTGAAAGGCATGAATTTTTGATTTATTTTTTTTCTTTACGTTTGCCGATACTATTCGCGTATTCTGCAAGTGGAGGGAAAATCGCAGCAGGTTCTATTTTGCTGCAGACTCCGCTCTGACAGCCTCCATTAAAGCCAATAGAGGCCGTCCAGCCCGCAGCCCATGCGCTATTAACATCGCCTATGGGCTGCGGGTACCCGCATCAACGCTTAGCGGCGGCATGGGAAATACAAACCTAGAGGAAAAAGAAAACTGTACTGCGCATGACCGATGGCAAACTGCCACAGCCATGTGCATTACAGAAAATGTAGGTACGCAGGGTGACTGGTGCGGCCTTAATCTGTATTATACTCCACAGCTTCACTCTGAAGCCAGCAGAATTGTGAGTTTAGCCCTGAAGTATAATAGAGCCAGTCTCTGACACCCGTCCCTCCTGTAGCGATCTCCCCTCCGCCATGTGATACAATGTTGCAGCTCATTCTGCTACTGTATCTCGTATTGTGTATTGCCACAAGCGGTCGCCTCGCTGGGTCCTGACGATATGCCATGATGTAACCGCCGTTATTTACCTGACATATTTCTCGTCCTTGTCACTCAATAAGGAAGTTTATGGGTAAATATTCGGCTCCAGGTGCTTCCTGTTGTCACCTGTCGGATTAAACCTCTCATGTTTTATGGGCTTTTCCTTCCTCATAAAGGTGACATGTAAATCCCGGCAGGTGGGGGTCATTCTCCATCCGCAGGCTCCATGTGCGATACGGTTGGGATCCGTTTTTAAGGATAACGGGATATTATAATTGGTTTCTTTTTTTTTTGGCAGGAAGTGAAACAAGAAATAAACCAGCGGTTCACAATCAGCGACTTCCTCATTAAACCGATCCAGCGGATCACCAAGTACCAGCTGCTGCTGAAGGTAATCTCCGGTCCTTGTCATAGGAGCGTCTTGTCGATGCTCTCCGGAGGCTGCAGTCTTCATCTTCATCATCGTCTTCTCTGTTTCAGGACTTTCTGAAGTTCAGCCAGAAGGCCGGTCTGGAGTGCGCAGAGATCGAGGTTGGTCTTGGGAGGAGGAGGGGGGGGGGGGGATGCATGGCTGACTGGAAGCTGAGAGTATTACCCGCTGGGCACGATGTGTCACCCTCTTTTAATCCATTGTCTGTAATCGGGCATCTTGAGAAAAGTCATTCTTGGAGCTTTGGCTGAAAATCCCTGTGAAATAAGAATCATGGAGTCTATTGACAGCCCCCCATTGCAAATGCCCCCCAGTAGATCCCCTCCCCAGATGCAGCATTGCTTATCATTTGTAGTCGCTTTGCCCTCCCAGGACTCCATTATCTCGTGGTGGAACTACAGCCCTGATCGTCCTCAGTGTACTGGTTTATGAATAGAATGAAAGAGTGAAGACTGACACACAGGTGGAGCCGTCAGAGAGGGACATGCAACTCCTGCTAACTGATGATTTAATCTCTTTCTGCAGAAAGCCGTGGAGTTAATGTGCCTTGTACCGAAACGCTGCAACGACATGATGAACCTGGGGAGGCTTCAGGGATTCGAGGTGAGACTCCTGATCTCTGCTTGGAATAGCAGGTTGTATAAATATTAGCGCCCCATAAATCCAGTAGTTGTCAGTATCGTGTGATGCTCGGTGAAGTCATCTCTGTCATCGCTGGGTCATTACGGACATGGTGCTTTCCGTATACTAGTTCCTGGTGAGAACCGGCTGGACGGGTTTATTTTGAGGCAGCGGGCTCACATTCCGTACGCAGTCAGGCAAATGCGCATTTATTGTGTGGCGTTATTCTTCATAGTTGTCTGCGATTATCCACATCCTCTCGCTACTATGAGGTGTGAAGCATAATCAGATTGTGTAGTTTTGATTTTCGCTTTCTTCACTTCCCAAGATGACACTAAAATGGCTAAGACAAGTAGCTCCCCCTGCTGGTGGCTGCAGGGATTACCGAGATTTTCCCATCCTGCCAATGTCTTGCTCTCATTGGGGGATATACCGCAGCGCTGTGTATAATACCTGCATGTGTGTATACTGTTTATAATGCCGCTCTTCTCATCTCCAGGGTAAACTGACCGCCCAGGGCAAACTCCTCCAGCAGGACACGTTCTTCGTCATTGAGCAAGAATCTGGTCTCCAGTCTCGACCCAAGGAGAGAAGAGTTTTCCTGTTTGAGCAGATTGTCATCTTCAGTGAACTTCTCCGGAAAGGTTCCTCCACTCCGGGATACATGTTTAAAAGAGGCATCAAGGTGAGGAACAGAATATCTACCCATGGAGTCATAAAGCCTCTCCCGCAGGGTCATAGAGCTCCCCGTGGGTGGAGGGGTCGTAAAGCCCCTCTTGATTGTGTCATAGAACTTTCCCCTGGGGATTGTAGATCTTCCCCTTCATAGAGCACCTTCCCATTTTGTCACTAAGTTTTCCCTAGAAGGGTTGCAGAACTCTGGCCCAGAAGTCAGCGAGCAACTCTCTGTGGGGCGTAGCGCTCCAGTTCTCCAGGGGGTCCCCATAGCGCTCCAGTTCTCCAGAGGGTCCCAGTAGCGCTCCAGTTCTCCAGGGGCTCCCAGTAGCGCTCCAGCTCTCCAGGGGGTCCCCGAAGCGCTCCAGCTCTCCAGGGGTTCCCATAGCGCTCCCGCTCTCCAGGGGGTTCCCGTAGCACTCCTGCTCTCCAGGGGGTTCCCCTTAGCACTCCAGCTCTCCAGGGAGGTCCCCGTAGCACTCCAGCTCTCCAAGGAGGTCCCCGTAGCACTCCAGCTCTCCAGGGAGGTCCCCGTAGCACTCCAGCTCTCCGCGGGGGTCCCCGTAGCACTCCAGCTCTCCGCGGGGGTCCCCGTAGCACTCCAGCTCTCCGCGGGGGTCCCCGTAGCACTCCAGCTCTCCGCGGGGGTCCCTGTAGCACTCCAGCTCTCCGCGGGGGTCCCCGTAGCACTCCAGCTCTCCGCGGGGGTCCCTGTAGCACTCCAGCTCTCCGCGGGGGTCCCCGTAGCACTCCAGCTCTCCGCGAGGGTCCCCTTACCACTCCAGCTCTCCGCGGGGGTCCCCTTAGCACTCCAGCTCTCCGCGGGGGTCCCCGTAGCACTCCAGCTCTCCGCAGGGGTCCCCGTAGCACTCCAGCTCTCCGCGGGGGTCCCCGTAGCACTCCAGCTCTCCGCGGGGGTCCCCGTAGCACTCCAGCTCTCCGCGGGGGTCCCCGTAGCACTCCAGCTCTCCGCGGGGGTCCCCGTAGCACTCCAGCTCTCCGCGAGGGTCCCCGTAGCACTCCAGCTCTCCGCGGAGGTCCCCGTAGCACTCCAGCTCTCCGCGGAGGTCCCCGTAGCACTCCACCTCTCCGCAGGGGTCCCCGTAGCACTCCAGCTCTCCGCGGAGGTCCCCGTAGCACTCCAGCTCTCCGCGGAGGTCCCCGTAGCACTCCACCTCTCCGCAGGGGTCCCCGTAGCACTCCAGCTCTCCGCGGAGGTCCCCGTAGCACTCCACCTCTCCGCAGGGGTCCCCGTAGCACTCCAGCTCTCCGCAGAGGTCCCCGTAGCACTCCAGCTCTCCGCGGAGGTCCCCCGTAGCACTCCAGCTCTCTGCGGAGGTCTCCGTAGCACTCCAGCTCTCTGCGGAGGTCTCCGTAGCACTCCTTCCCAGGAAGGTGTCATAGACTTGGGCTTTATTGTTTGTTGCCCGCCGCACATCCTCTTGTGCTCTCACGGACGCAGCATCACCTTGTTTCTCCTCTTCTAGATGAATTACCTCATCTTGGAAGAAAACATTGACAACGATCCCTGTAAGTTCGCTCTAATGAGCAGGGAGACCTCAGAGAGGGTCATTCTCCAGGCCGCCAACGCTGAAATCAAGCAGGCCTGGGTGCAGGACATCAGCCAAGTACTGGAGACCCAGAGAGATTTCCTCAACGGTGAGTGGGACGCAGGAGGGGTCAGTGATGTACCTCGGCGGGGCGAGGGCACGGACTAGTTATGGGCTGTAGAATTAGATCGGGTTTATGGCCAGACGTCACGTCTGCAATGATTGTTCTTTCTTTATTATTAACTTCGGGTTTTTTTTCTGGACTATTTTTTTTGCAGTTTCTAATGATTTTCAATTTAGCAAATATTT
The DNA here is from genome assembly GCF_035609145.1 of Eleutherodactylus coqui. NCBI lineage: Eukaryota > Metazoa > Chordata > Amphibia > Anura > Eleutherodactylidae > Eleutherodactylus > Eleutherodactylus coqui. The sequence goes on along the minus strand of NC_089844.1, from coordinate 23,281,981 downwards.
GTGGCCTTTTATAAGCCATAATGGGATGTTTCTGGACCCCGCAGTCTCGGCACATCCACCAAGCTCACTCTGTGCAATGACGGGACCGTGTTAAATAACGGCAGCTCCGAGGACTCTCTTCGGTTTTCAGAAGCCGTTTATGGGATGGGGGAGGGGCTACTGATCCGCTCCGCACAGCTGATAACTCTCCATGGTAAACAAGTGGACCTCCTGGAGTTTATTGCAGTGTAGCGCCCCAACACCCAGGAATGTGAGTTAGTACAGAAAGTTCTGAGAGCCGACGACCTCTAGTTCTGATGCCACACCGCAGGGTCTGGGTGATGACTAGTATGGTCGCCATAGCCTCTTCCTTGGTTGTCACTCATCTTTCCCCAACTTCAGCCTCTTTATGCATTACAGGAACAGGGAATGTACTAGACGGACTGATCTCTGTGCCAGCCGGGATGGGAGCTGTAATGGCAGCCATATTTGCTCTGCAGTATCATTAGGGGTTAATGTGACTGCATTATGAATGTGTTAATTGCTGCTTTTCCTCTCGTCTTGTCACTGTCCTGTTAACTCTTGTGCTTCTCTTCCTCTCATGGCTGCGCCCGTCCCCTTCTCCCAGTAAGTCGCTCTCTTCATACTAACATGTTACTGAGCGTGTGGCGTGTGAATGAAGACGTGTGCCTGCCGGTAGTCGCTATAAATCGCCTGCTCACTCACCTGTACAATGCCGCTTACTCGCTGCGTTCCTACCACCTTAATATTGCGACCCGCCTGTTCACTGCCTGCGCCGCTCATAGGGTCCGGAGTCTCCTACTGAACCTTGTTGGTCTCGTATGGCAGCCGTAGTGTTAAAAGGACGATCCGACTCACGTTAATCCCTTTGTGTTATGAAAAAATCTGCTACTTTGGATTTCAATTTCTTAGAATTTTCTAGATCCTCTGCTTGCTGTCAGTTATGGAAAACAAAGCTGGGGGGCTGCTACATTGTGTCAGTGTAAGTAAGAGCGATCAGCCAAGAGACCACAACAGGACAGAGATGTGTGCTGCTGTTGTGTTTAGCTCACAGATAATTACCTACACTGACACACTGTGACAAACCCTCAGCTGTGTGAGAAGAATTAGGTCATTCATGGCAGAATCTCTCTCTCCAGGTAAACAGCTAGTTGTTTCTATTCACTGACTGCAAGCAATGTCTGCATATGGAAATGTTCTTGTTTGTATCAAAAAACCTATCATCATCTAAAACTTCTCACAGCTGAAGGTTTGTTACACTGTATGGAGGCTAGGCAGTCATCTATGAGATAAACATCCTGCACTGTGATACATTGTAACAAACTGTCAGGACAGAAGCGAGATTTGTGCTGCTCCATAGATCATTGTCTACACTGATACACTGTGACAAACACCTGTGAGATGTATGCCGGGCTGTTAGGGTCGTTTCAGTTCCTCACCATGTTTATGATCTCTGCTTACTGTCAGTGAATAGGAACATTCATAGTTTACCTGTTGATGACATCTAACTGACAGAGCTGTAGAGCTTGTTACAGTGTATCGGTTCTCTTTCCTCTGCACATGTGCTGGACATGATCAGGGCAGGTCCTCACCAGATGGACCTAAAACTAGAAAACCTCGTTCTGCTTTCTGCCCCGTTGATGTTAGCGCCCTCTCCTGGTGTTCCGGCACCTAGAGACTCATTGTCACCACTACAGATATTTCCTGCGACCGTTCTGGTGATCACATGACCTGACTCCGCTTTCCTCTCTGTACCGCGTGCAGCACTGCAATCACCGATAGAATACCAGCGCAAGGAAAGTAACGCAGCCATGAACAAGCCACAGATGAGCCGGGCGCCCACCCCCAGCAACAGACCCCTCTCCACCACGCCCATGGGCTCCGAAAAATGTGTCAATCTACCCCACCGGAATCCATCATTACCGCAAAGGAAAATACCTACCTCCAACGGCAGCCCGGGTTATGATCTGTACCAGACGGCAGACAAGTACGACTCCTGCCAGGTAATGCATTAGCCTCTTGTGAGGGACCGCTAACAGGGAGATGTATATTACACATCATGTCAGGGTAGGGAGAAAGCGGCGTCTGCGGGGATTAGTCACCCGGGGAAGATATCTGACAGCACACATAAATGGTCAACTATACACAGTCACATGATCCCCATTGCTCACATTGGGGGCCGCTACAGTACTGTTTAAGTTTTGACAACCCTTTCATGGCTTTTTATGTTTTATAGTTGGGGCACAAATTTTTTGAGACTGACAGAAATTTGGGTTTTCACTCAGATGTTTCCATGGTTTCTATGGAAGTAGAATTATAAACATTTCAGAAGTTTTTTAAACTTTTATTGATAAATACATCAAGTTTAGATAAAGACCGCATGCACACGGCTGGTTCGGATGCCGGTCAGTGCCGGCTGTCGCACCGACGCACATGCGCGGGGCAGGGAATGACGCATCGGTGATGAACCGGATCCGTGGCGATTTTGAAATTGATATTTGAGAATCGCCGCGGGACGGACGTCTTTCATTGCAAGTCTCGCACAAAAATAGAGCACGCTGCGATTCTTCCTCCTTGAGCAGAAATCTCAAGTGATGGCTACTGGTGTGCATGGAAGAATCATTTCACATTGCATGCTAAGGACGGACATTACTGCGGAATTCAGAACAAAAATACGTCCGTGTGTATTAGGCCTAAAACTGAATATTTACTGTGTTGATCCTTCTTTTCAAAGACTTCTGCACTTCGCCCCGGCAGGATGGATGTCAGCTTCTGGGCCAAATCCTGACTGATGGCAACCCATTCCTTCTAGTGCTTGGAGTTTATTACAATTTCTGATTTTTTTGTCCACCCGCTTTTTGAGGACTGACCGCAGGTTCTCAATGGGATTGAGATCTGGGGAGTTTCCCAGCCACGGACCCAACATTTCAATGTTTTGTTCAAAGAGCCACTTAGTTATCACTTTTGCCTCGTGACATGGAGCTCCATTCATGCTGGATTAAGCATTGTTCATCACCAGATTGCTCCTGGATGCTTGGGAGAAGTTCCTCCATTCTTTCTTCATGGCAGTGGTCTTAGGCCCACTCCTCTGGATGAAAAGTAACCCCACACATGAATGGTCTCAGGATGCCTTACTGTTGGAATGACACAGGACTCATGGCAGCGCTCACCTTCTCTTCTTTGGACAGTCTTTTTTCGAGATGTCCCAAACAGTCTTGAGGGGGCTTCATCAGAGACATTACTGTGCAAGGATTGCTCTGCAGAGGACTGGGGGAAAGTTATTTTCTCTGATGAAGCCCCCTAATATCCAGCATGCCACGGCGAATTGCAGAAGTCTTGAAAAAAAAGTGTCAACACTGTAAATATGGAGTCATTGCCTAAACTTGATGTATTTGTCAATAAAAGCTTAAAAACTTCTGAGGTGCTTATAACTGTTCTCCAGTAACCATAGAAACATCTAAGTAAAAGATCTAAAAACAATGAAGAAACAAACTTTGTGAAAACCAAAATTTGTGCCCGTCTAAAATCTTTTGGCCACGACTGTACGTTGTAGGTTCATATTGAAGACATGAAGAACATATATGGAATTACATAGTAAACAAAAAAGTGTTAAACACACCAGAAGGTTTTAGATTCTTCACTGTCGCCCCGTTTGCTTTGATGACGGCTCTGCACACTCTTTGCATTCTCTCCGTCACCTGGAATGGTTTACCAACAGTCTTGTAGGAGTTTCCAGAGCTCTTGAACACTTATTGGCTGCTTTTTCTTCACTCTGTGGTTCATCTCATCCCAAACCATCTTAATTGGGTTTAGGTCGTGTGGTTGAGGAGGCCATGACATCTGAGGCAGCACCCCATCATTCTCCTTCCATAGCCCAGAGGAGTGTTGGGGGTCATTGTCCAATTGAAAAATACATGTTCATCCCACTAAGTGCAAACCAGATGGGATGTCGTGTCGCTGCAGAATGCTGTGGTAGCCATACTGGTTAGTCTTAGTCTTCCCTCCATACCATCACACCCCCTCCATGCTTCACGTGGAGAAATCAACCGCTCACCTTTTCTGCATCTTACAAACACATGGTGGTTGGAACCAAAAATCTCACATTTTGGCTCATCAGACCAAAGTACAGATTTCTTCTGGTCCAATGCCCATTCCTTGTGTTTCTTGGCCCAAGTAGGTCTCTACTTCCTGTTGATGTTCCTCAGTGGTGGCTTCTTTACAACAATCCACCATAAGCCCTGATTCTTGCAGTCTCCTCTGAACAGTTGATGATGAGTTGTGTACCTGATCTCCGTGACGCAGTTATATGGGCTGTAATCCGAGGTGCCGTGATTTGTGGTTTCTGAGGCTGATGACTTTAATGAACTTCTCTGCAGCAGAGGTAACACATTAAGGGCACTATTACATGAATACTGGTAATGCTCAGGTAATAGCGCTAAATGCCAGGCTGCGTCCTTACTTGTAGTTTATTTACAGCCTGGCAATTGTCGGGAAAACACGGGATTTATCAGCAGTTGCTAGCGCTCATATAATAGCACCCTAAGAAGGCAAAAAAATCCGCAAATTAACTGTTGAGAAGGTCTACCTCCTAATTGAAAACCATCCCAGGTGACTACCTCATGAAGCTGATGGAGAGAATACCCAGAGCGTGCAAGCCTATCATAGAAGCACAATTGGGAGACTGAGAATAATCTAAAATACTCACGTATTCTGCTTTCTTCTTTTTTTAATACTTGATTCCATATGTGTTCTTGTCTGTAATATTAGTCTACAATGTAAAAAAATTAGAAAAACCCTGGAATGAAAAGGTGTGTCCAAACGTTTGACTGGTACTGTACCTCCTGTGACTCCTTTATAATGATAGCAGCTAATTCAGTCAAACATGCGGGTTATTTCATTAAAGGCTTTTTTTTCCAGGACTAGAAAATAGGGTCTTCAGTTTTTCCAGAAACAGCGCCACATCTCTTCATAGGCCATGTCTGGTATTGCAGTTCATCTCTATCTGCTTGAGTACTGAACAATACTCGTAGACGGATGTGCTGCTGTTTCTGGAAAAACTGAAAACCCTTTTTATTTTTTTATTTTTTTTTTTAAAGCTTCATTTTAAAGGGAGATCTAGTAGGTGGACACCATATGTCGGCAGCGCTGCTTATCTCCCAAGCATACAAGAATCAGACAGGTTACATCCATTCCAGTCTTGGGGGCAGTTAAGCTTTTCCTGTACAGACTAGATTGATGCAAGTATCCACTGAGAGGTGGAGATCTAATGTGTACATGTAGGAGCCATGATACTTATTGTTACATTGTTGCAGTCTGTAACCATTGCTGTGTGCTGATATAAAGTAACTTGTCCCTTCAGGAGGAGGATGGCAATTGACATACCTGCAGGAGAACTTTGCCCTTTCCACAAGATTAACCCCTCCCCTTCTTTCCTGATCCACCCCTGCAGAACGAGCTGGCCGGGTGTAACGGGACAACCTCCATGGCTGTTATCCAAGATTACTATGCACTGAAGGAGAATGAGATCTGCGTCTACCAAGGGGAAATTGTACAAGTCCTGGCCGTCAACCAGCAGAACATGTTCCTGGTCTACCGGCCGTCCAACGATCAGTCGCCGGCAGCTGAAGGCTGGATCCCTGGCTCCATTTTGGGGCACATTACTAAACCTTCTGCTGACAGTAACGACAGAGGCATCAAGTAAGTGCTGACCGGGCGCAGTGTGTGGATTAGAGGGATTTTCTGCTGGTTGTTTTCACAGTTTTGGAAGAAGAGTTGAATGTGGAGCCTGCGGCGCAGCCGGCGTCGTGCAGAACGCTCCTTATTTTTATTTCTTTTTATATTTTATTTTATTTTTTTGTTAATAATTGTACAGAAACCGCTAAACGGTAAAGACGAGTTCTGTATAGATGATGCTGCTTCCTCGTACAGAGCGCGGAACGCCCCCCCGGACTGGACTATGTGCCATGTTACCATACTGTATGATAAAACTCTGGGACTGAGCCAGGCTCCTCAACGAGGAGATTTATTCTGTTGTCTGTGGCAATTTCTATGTACAGCTGTCATTTTTTTCCGTTTTCTTTGGACTTTTATTTTCTGTTCATTTTAATATATATGTTCACGGTAAAACCTGTAAGATATTTTGTTTTGCGCGACCCTCCCCTCCCCCCCAGTACATTCCTGTATAAAGTATTTTGCACTATTTAAAAAAAAGAGAAAAGAGAGAAAAAAAAGAACCTCAGTCCTATCGATGACGTCAGATCGTGCAATATAATGCTAGTCGCAATGTTCATCATTGTACCTGTATTGTAACTAATTTTAAATGTACTATTTTAAATATGTAAAATAAATTTTCACCAGGACGGCCGTCTCCTCGGCGCCAGGCACTTATGTTTTTGTTTTTTATTTTTATTTATTTATTTAATTTTTTTTTCATTTGGTGATTTTTCTGGTGTTCTAATGTTAGTTTATTAACCAGCATGGGTAGGAGGTTCTTGGGGTCAGAGGGCAAAATGGAGCTCCTGGGTCCCAATCTAAAGTCTGTATGAGGGCCATTTACACTACTGGGACCCAGGAGCACCTGCAGCATATGCACCCTCCATGGCTCTGGGATGTTCTGTAACTTAAAGGGGTAGTACCACAATTACAAGTCCTGTGGATAGGGAATAACTTGCTAATAGGTGGGGTTTCACCCACTGATACCCCTGCAAATCTCAGGAACGGGACCCCCATGTCCCCCTCTGCCTGTCACTGCAGTCGCTTTTGCCCCGCAGTGAAGTCATTGTGAATGAAGCGCTGCCGAGGGCGTATGATCGGCACTCCATTCATTGCAATAGGGCTGATGGTAATAGCCAAGCCTCTCAGCTGTATCCACAGTCCCATTGAAAGTGAATGAAGCATTAGTTTGCTGTATGACCAGCTCTCCATCCAGACTCCTCCACACTGCGGGGGCTGCAGTAGTCCCACAATGACCGGCACAGCGGGACATGGGAGTCTCATACTCGAGATCGCGGGGGTCTCAGTAGTGAGACTCCCATGATTCTCAAGTTATCCCTGACCCTGCGCATAAGGGATAACTTGTAATTGTGGCACAACCCCTTTAAACTCAGGTTATAGCCGCAACAAGAAATGTTATTCCCACATGTTGTACTTGTGTTCTAAAGGGTCTTCCAGGATTATGTAATTATACCTGTATCCCCTATGCATCCATAATGAGCAACACCCCTGCAGAGCTGGACCCACCTCCAGGATCAACATTCAGTGACCTTAATGCAGTCCATTCTCTGATATTTCTATAATCCTGGACATCCCCTTTAAATCTGAAAGTTCTAGATAACGTGGGACATCATCTATCATAGATGAGACTTTGGCGTTGTATCTTTGTATGAAGCCCCAACAGCACATGCCAGCCATTCTAATCCTGGGAACCATCACCTCCTGATCTATGATGATATGATCTTGCCTCACTGCTGATTCACAATCACTTTGTACAGATTTATGATTTCCTGTGCAGATATAACACTGAAGTTCTACGTGTTTTTGAGCACATGAGATGCTTTGTGCATGGTGTTTGCACTAACCGTTCTCCGGGGGCCACACCGATAAACACAACCGGAGCCCCAAGTAACGCCCGGCTGATGTGCAGAACATGGATGGAGCTCTTAGTGAGGATGGGGCGAGATGGTGAGGTTAGATATGTGGGGATAATTCATAAAAGGCAAGATGATAAAGATCTCAACCAAATGGGAGATATGATGATCTAGAACTCATGAAGAGAGTTGAAGGTGTATTACTTGCAGGGAGAAATGATGAAGATCTAGTACTTAAGGGGAGAGTTATAAAGGTCTAGAACTCATTGGACAGATGATAAGGATCTAGGAGACATGGGGAGAGATGATCTTGAAGACTTTGGATGAGGCTCTAAAACTCATGGTGGAGATATGTTTGGGTTGTAGAAGATGTGGCCAAAACAATAAGATTATTGAAGATGGAGAAAAGTGGGGCGTGCAAAGAAAGAACTGGGTGACATGCGTGATATGAAGTTCTTGAACATGAGGTAAAAGATGATGTTCTAGAACACATGAGATGAGGAGGTAAAAAGGAATAGGTGGTAGAATACATTGGATGATGATGATCTAGAACATGAGGTATAGATTGTGGGATTCTAGAACACGAGGAAAAAAATACTGGGTTTTAAAACAAACTAAGGTTCTAAAACAAGAACACACAGTCTGATGCTCCGAACAGCTTGTATGTGCTGATGAGATGACAGTAGGTGGTTCTGAAAAACAAAAGGAAGAGGTTCTAGATTATGTGTTAATGTTCTAGAACACAGAAGTGCCTAGGTTCAGGAACATGAATAAACCATTAAAACATTCTAAAGCAGCTGGTATGCAACAATGAGGTTAGAGGATGAGGTTCTAGAATTCTTGAGATTGTGAAGTTCTAGAACATGATGAACATGAGATGGGGTTCTAGAACACAAGACATGGTCATATTATTGGCTCCTCCCACTGATTGCAATAGGGTGAACAATTCACTCATCTCCGGTTATAGGAGTTTCATGTAACACACAAGGCCAGCAACAACCAGTCATACATCAACCCAAAACACGTCACGGCCCATGTGTGTGACCTCGGGGACAGTGATACTGGTTAGCACTGTGACCTCGGGGGCAGTGATACTGGTTAGCACTGTGACCTCGGGGGCAGTGATACTGGTTAGCACTGTGACCTCGGGGGCAGTGATACTGGTTAGCACTGTGACCTCGGGGGCAGTGATACTGGTTAGCACTGTGACCTCGGGGGCAGTGATACTGGTTAGCACTGTGACCTCGGGGGCAGTGATACTGGTTAGCACGGTGACCTCTGGGGCAGTGATACTGGTTAGCACTGTGACCTCGGGGGCAGTGATACTGGTTAGCACTGTGACCTCGGGGGCAGTGATACTGGTTAGCACTGTGACCTCGGGGGCAGTGATACTGGTTAGCACTGTGACCTCGGGGGCAGTGATGCTGGTTAGCACTGTGACCTCGGGGGCAGTGATGCTGGCTAGCACTGTGACCTCGGGGGCAGTGATGCTGGCTAGCACTGTGACCTCGGGGGCAGTGATGCTGGCTAGCACTGTGACCTCGGGGGCAGTGATGCTGGCTAGCACTGTGACCTCGGGGGCAGTGATGGTGGTATTCTCTGATTTACATGTGGTTGGTTGCTGACTCTGTATAACTTGCTAACTCTGTATAATTTGCTCTTGTTTTATATTGATTGCTTGTATTACTTTATATGATGGCATTCTGACTCTGTAACAGATATGCTTGGTATCAGATGCGAGTACAGAGTCACGTCCGCGCCTCATGACTGTCCATCTAACTTGCATGATGTGTGTTTGAAATGTTTTCTGAGCTTCTTATTAGGATCCTGCCCTGTGTGGACGGCGCCCTGTCGCTCTCATTTCAGTTCTGCAATTTGATTGGTTCGTTTTTTGGTACAACAGGAAGTCATGTTCTTGGCACACGCTGCGCATGAGAAAACGAGACGGCAAGGAGGCAAACGGCCAGTGTAAAACCATGGAGGGTCTGGGCAACAAGGTGAAAGTGAGTAAGGAGCTGGACCCAGCGGGTCAATTCACCACATCCCGCTCCTCCTGCAGGAAGCAGGTTTTATGCCATTTCTGTTTTTCATTTCTGCAGGACTTTGCATGGCGCTCATTTATATCGCACTTTGTACAGTTCTATTATTTACCTTGCATATGAGCGGTCACTGCATGTTGATTGGTGTGTGAGGGCTCCAGGCATCAGGGGTTAACAGGCGGAGTCTCCAGTGAACCTTACAAGGGATTAGATATGATCACAAACTATGTGTGAGGTATCTGACAGTAGGTGTGGACTGAAAGGGGCCAATGAGGAGGAGGTGAAACCTGGACCTGATCCCGCCCCCGCGGAGCACTATCCTACATAGTGAGGCAGCAGATGTCCTACTGATACATCTTCACACTGTCCCCTGTCTCAGTCTCATCCCTTTCTCGTGTTCCCACTAGTGGCAGCTCAGTTTTATTGTCTTCTGTTACTTTGTTCCAGATGTCGTATTTCTACACATGTAAACAATGTGTCCATTGTACAAATTTCCCAGGATTCCATTGGTTGCCCATGGCATGTGCTTCAGTGTGAGTGCAGCTGTGGACTGGATGCATGGACGCTGCTCCTACATGTCCTAGCTTCTGCCACCACATTCCCCAATGTCAATGTGTCCTGTAATGTATCAGTCATCACCCCTTCCCCCATTGTGTCTTAGGACCATGCATGTCAGAAATCTGCTGCTGCTCCTGAGTCCTTGTGTACGTACAGTACTTATCCCGAGTTACATCCTGTATTATACTCCAGAGCTGCACTCACTGTTCTGCTGGTGGAGTCACTGTGTACATACATTACTTATCCTGTACTTATCCAGAGTTACATCCTGTATTATACTCTAGAGCTGCACTCACTATTCTGCTGGTAGAGTCACTGTTTAGATACATTACTTATCCTGTACTTATCCCGAGTTACATCGTGTATTATACTGCAGAGCTGCACTCACTATTCTGCTAGTGGAGTCACTGTATATATACATTGCTTATCGTGTACTGATCCGGAGTTAAGCCCCATTTACACACAACGATTATCGCTCAAAAGCCATTGTTTGAGGGATAATCGTTGTGTGTAAATGCTCCCATCTTTCACTCTTCGGCTAAACAATGATTTTTAGGTGAACATAAAATCCATCATTGAGCGAGAGAGCTGATAGTAGGGAACACAGGCTGTGTTCTCCACAGGGAGCGCTGATAACATTGTATTCGGCTTGCAGCCCCATGGCAAAATAAAGGAACTGTATACAGAGAACAGACCACCTGCTGTTCTCTGCATACAGCTGTGGAGGCTAATTTACATGCAAATGAAGGTAATAAGCTGCTAATAGGCAATAGTGCCTAGTTAGCAGCTTATGCAAAATGATCGCTCAAATCGTCATTCTCCCTATGACAAATTTTGAGCGATCATCTTTGTGTGTAAATGAGCCTTTACATCCTGTATTATACTCCAGAGCTTCACTCACTATTCTGCTGGTGGAGTCACTGTGTACATACATTACTTATCCTGTATTGACCCTGAGTTACATCCTGTATTATACTCCAGAGCTGCACTCACTATTCTGCTGGTGGAGCCTATTGTGCTGCAGAGCTGTGCTCACTATTCTGCTGATGTGTCACTGTGTGTGTACATTACTTACCCTATACTGATCCTAAAGGCCTTTTTACACACAAAGATAATCCCTCAAACTGCCGAAACCTTGAAAGATTTAGCTATGGTTTTGCCTAAAATTACATGCACAGACAATCACTCCATTTCCCTCATTAGCTAAGTAAACTCAGTAGCAGCCCTAGGATGTGCTTAAGGCCCATTTACACGCAAAGACAATTTTTCAAACGATTGGAAGATTGACAGTTTTAGCGATCGTTTTGCATAAACTGCTAGTGGACACTAATGTCCATTAGCAGTTTATTACTTTCATGTGCATGTAAATGATCCTCCAGCAGCTGTTTACAAATCCCAGCTTGTGGTTTGGACTTTGCACTCAGCTGCATTGTCTTAGCATAGGCTGTTGCGGGCTGTCAGCTGAATACAATGTAATCAGTTGCTCCCGTGGAGAAGACAGTGTGCTGTGCCTGCTATCTCTCTCCAGCTGAACAATGAATTTTAAGCTCACCTAAAAGTCATCCTTCAGCCGAAGAGTGAAAGATAGCTGTTCATGGAATAAGCCTTGTATTCTGACATTACCGGTCTGCGCCGACTTATGCAGGAGAAGCTTTCTGGTTCTTAACTTCTGTTTTACTGTTTATTTGTGGGTAACATCATATTTTGTCAAATTAAATATTAATTTCACAATTTCTCTTTTTTTTTCTTTTTGTGAAATATGAGTTCTTCACACAGAGGTTGCATGAACTGCCCTGACGAGTTCTGTTATGTTTGGGGTGAATACACTCCTCAGAGGGACAGAAAGAACATCACTGACTCTGTAAAGCAAGCATATCTTGTATATTTTGGGATTCATCTTGGGGACCAAGATAAGTCTTGGGCTCCTCAAAAAACTTGTGTGGAGGGTCTATGAAAAGTTTAAACTTTGGAGTACCCACGGTATGGAGAGAGCCACGAAATCACCATGGCGACTGTTGTGTTTGTGTTGTGAATGTAAAAGGCATCAACAGGTACAAGAAACATAAGTGGAAGTATCCTAATTAGGAGTCAGCAAGGCGACCTGTGCCACACAGCCAAGATGATCCAGTGCCAGTATTTACCACACTTCCTAAACTTTCATCGTCAGGAGTTGAAGACTTGCAGGACTGCGAATGTAACATTACTGAATATGAAGCCCGTGTTTCTACACCTCAGCAGAAATCAGTGACTTAAAGGGGTTGTCCCGTGCCGAAACGGGGTGTTTTTTTTTCAATAGCCCCCCCCCGTTCGGCGCGAGACAAACCCGATGCAGGGGTTTAAAAAAAAAAATCGGATAGTACTTACCTGAATCCCCGCGCTCCGGTGACTTCTTACTTACCTTGCGAAGATGACCGCCGGGATCTTCACCCACGGTGGACCGCAGGTCTTCTCCCATGGTGCACCGTGGGCTCTGTGCGTTCCATTGCCGATTCCAGCCTCCTGATTGGCTGGAATCGGCACACGTGATGGGGCGGAGCTACGAGGAGCAGCTCTCCGGCACGAGCGGCCCCATTCAGAAGGAAGAAGACCGGACTGCGCAAGCGCGTCTAATCGGGCGATTAGACGCTGAAATTAGACGGCACCATGGAGACGGGGACGCTAGCAACGGAACAGGTAAGTGAATAACTTCTGTATGGCTCATAATTAAAGGGGTTGTCCCGCGCCGAAACGGGCGCGAGACAACCCCGATGCAGGGACTGAAAAAAAGAACAGCACAGCGCTTACCTTAATCCCCGCGCTCCGGTGACTTCTATACTTACCGGTGAAGATGGCCGCCGGGATCCTCTACCTCCGTGGACCGCAGCTCTTCTGTGCGGTCCATTGCCGATTCCAGCCTCCTGATTGGCTGGAATCGGCATGTGACGGGGCGGAGCTACACGGAGCCCCATAGAGAACAGCAGAAGACCCGGACTGCGCAAGCGCGGCTAATTTGGCCATCGGAGGGCGAAAATTAGTCGGCTCCATGGGAACGAGGACGCTAGCAACGGAGCAGGTAAGTAAAAAACTTTTTATAACTTCTGTATGGCTCATAATTAATGCACAATGTACATTACAAAGTGCATTAATATGGCCATACAGAAGTGCTGAACCCCACTTGCTTTCGCGGGACAACCCCTTTAATACAAGACCTCAGTCTGTCTAAGCAAGCATCTGGTCTTCCAGAGTATCGACCAGAAGACTGGCGACTCTTTGTAGAGAAGCCCATGCTATTACACAATGGTAATCACTGTGCATCTATCCCACTTGTTGATTTGAAGATGGTCAACTTCCTACTTGGGCAGTAAAGTGGATACACAAGGTACCCATGCTTCATCTAGTAGGAGAAGCAAGATCATTGGAAAAAGGGGACATAGCCTTCAAGGGAAAATATGACAGTCCGTGCAGCGAGCATCATAAACGAGCCTTTGGTTGATAGGGAAAAAAATCATTCTCCCCGCTTCATATAAAGCTAGGCCTCATGAAGCAATATAGGGCCTTGGACAAAAAGTGTAATTGCTTCAAGTACATTTGCAAATCCTTCCCTGGACTCAGTAGTAAAAAACTGAAAGCAGGAGTCTTCAATGGTCCTGAAATTCGAAAGCTCATCAACGATTCCAATTTTTAGTAAAGTCATGACTGACCGAAGCATCTGCCTGGTGTGGTTTTGTCTCTGCTGTAAGGAACTTCTTGGGGAACCATAAAGCACACAACCATGAAGAATTGATTCACAACACGCTCACAAACTTCCATGTTTCCTGTTTATTATTTACTTTCGTCACGGCCGCGCTCTCCTCTATGGGAGCGCCGGCTGCAAAGGAAAAGCGAGCAGCCGGGCCGCTTCAAAGCCGCTGCGGCTTTTTCCGCGGCGGTTCTCCCGGCGGAAATCTCGCGGTTTTTGCTGCGGCCAAACCGCGAGATTTCCGACGGGAATACGCCCCGTGTGAACCCAGCCTAATACTTGTGATGGATTTTGGGCAGACCTGAAATCCATCGTTAAAAAAAAAAATGGATGACTGCTTGCGTTTACATGTAACGTATCACTCATTTTCGGACATTTGAACAAATTTTGAGTGACGATCGTTACATGTAAAAGGACCTTAAGTTAGAGCAGCCTAGTGAGTGCAGCTCTGGAGTATAATACAGGATGTAACTCGGGATCAGTACAGGATAAGTAATGTATGTACACAGTGACTCCACCAGCAGAACAGTGAGTGCAGCTCTGGAGTATAATGCAGGATGTAACTCAGGATCAGTACAGGATAAGTAATGTATGTACACAGTGACTCCACCAGCAGAATAGTGAGTGCAGCTCTGGAGTATAATACAGCATGTAACTCAGGAGCAGTACAGGATAAGTAATGTATGTACACAGTGACTCCACCAGCAGAATAGTGAGTGCAGCTCTGGAGTATAATACAGGATGTAACTCAGGATCAGTACAGGATAAGTAATGTATGTACACAGTGACTCCACCAGCAGAATAGTGAGTGCAGCTCTGGAGTATAATACAGGATGTAACTCGGGATCAGTACAGGATAAGTAATGTATGTACACAGTGACTCCACCAGCAGAATAGTGAGTGCAGCTCTGGAGTATAATACAGAATGTAACTCAGGATCAGTACAGGATAAGTAATGTATGTACACAGTGACTCCACCAGCAGAATAGTGAGTGCAGCTCTGGAGTATAATACAGGATGTAACTCGGGATCCGTACAGGATAAGTAATGTATGTACACAGTGACTCCACCAGCTGAAGGTTTGTTACATTGTATCTGGTATATGCATTTTTTGTGGTAAAGATCCTTGACTCCAGACTGTTACATGTTACCAACACTGATACACTGTAACGAACTCTCAGCTGTGTGAGCAGGACTAGGTCAGGGCAAATGTTCAGTCTCTAGATGTAATCTGTCCAGTCTACATCAATGAATGTGTCCAGTCTACGTCAAGCAGAGGAGTGAGAGATGTAAACACATCTATTAGGCCCTCTTCACACTCGCACGTCTATTTTGTCTCTATTTGCGGAGCTACAAAACCCCAAAATACCAGAACCAAAGGACCCATTTCATCCAGGATTTTAACGGAATTCAGTAACTGAGCCTCCAACGCCGATGGAAGTAAAGCCTAATAGGGAAACGGGGATGTTAAATGATGATATAATGAACCAAGAGGGGGAGGAAGCATAAACTGGCTTCAACCACCCTGAAGGATGGGGGGTCCTTCCTGTGGATCCGACAGCTCATTGAAATATTGAACTTTGCTATGTGGATATATTCAATGGAAGTAACGAA
The DNA here is from genome assembly GCF_035609145.1 of Eleutherodactylus coqui. Taxonomy (NCBI): domain Eukaryota; kingdom Metazoa; phylum Chordata; class Amphibia; order Anura; family Eleutherodactylidae; genus Eleutherodactylus; species Eleutherodactylus coqui. The sequence goes on along the minus strand of NC_089844.1, from coordinate 23,266,466 downwards.
GACCGGATTCAGGCGGCCATATTGTGGGCATATTATATCTTCTGTGTTAAACCTGCAATAACCAGAGCAGCCGCACTGCTAATGACCCAAACATATCACCTAGTCCAAAGAACCGCCGTCCGTCTATTCTACCTGCATTGTGACCGCCTGTTCCTGGCCATAGGGATCTTTTGTCGTATCCGGCATTCTGGATCATTTTGATCTGTGGGAGTATCGTCCATAGCAGCCAATCGGCTTGCTTGTCTCTGGGTAGGATATATAAATGGAGCAGTAAACTAAGGGTCAGTATCTGTTGGTGAGCGTGGCTTCTTCCTCCAGGGATGGTGACGTGAAGATGGCGCCGTTATAACCATATTCACCTACGCTGTGACGTGAAGATGGCGCAGCTCTAACCAGATTTGCTGCCTCTGCGACTTTTTTGCAGATATGTTTGTGTCTTGTTTCTTACTGATCTTTTTCTTGCTTCACTCGGCAAACAGGATCACAACAGCTCTGAGGAGTCCGAGTGCGATGACTTTGACCCCAGCGCTAGTATGGAGGTAGGATCATGGGGGTCAGCCACCATAATGGGGGTAGGAGTCTTATAACTAGCTGCAATGATTAGCGCAGAAGCGGAGACTTAACATGACTAATGGGTGACACCTGTTGCAGCGACGGGGGGGGGGGGGGGGCGGCACAGGTGATGGTGCGGTATTGAGAGGGTGTAATGTGGACCTATGAGTGAAAATGGTTATTGGGGGTCATCGGTGAGCTGTTCAAGACTGGGGCATTCTACATCCACAGAAGATTATCACCCTCTGGTGGCCGGGCCTCAGTGTAGTGTCAGAACTTGGGCCCTCCAGAGGATCCTGAGATGGGTGGAGGAGCTGGAGGAAGGACACACTTGGAGAATCTCCACCCAGAACTTTGCAATTGCCAAATTATTCCACCATTGTTGTTAACATTTTTATCCCGCAGTAGCAGCCATTTTTGTACAGTTAGTAACCATCTCTGTCACTATATCATTTCTTCAGTAACTGTTATAAAGTGACAACTGGCTGCACCACCATATCGGGTATCAAACATGGTGACTGCTGCAAGGTAGAAGCACAACGATATTCAATGTAGTGATATAGGGTGGTAGTTATACCCGAACTGCTCACTGGATGGCAGTGTCCGGGAGGAAGGAGTGACACCAGTGATGAGAGCTCATCTCCTCAGATCCATCACTGACTGCAGCAGGAGCTCCCCCCCCCCCCCCCCCCCCCCCCCCCCCTAATCATCTGCCCCTTATCTCCGATCAGTCACTGACTGCAGCAGGGGCATCCCCCCTCATCTGCCCCTCATCTCAGATCAGTCACCAACTGCAGCAGGGGCCTCTCCCGCTCGTATGCCCCTCATCTCAGATCCGTCACTGACTGCAGCAGAAGCCTCCCCCACTCATCTGCCCCTCATCTCAGATCAGTCATCAACTGCAGCAGGAGCCTCCCCTAATCATCTGCCCCTTATCTCCGATCAGTCACCGACTGCAGCAGGGGCATCCCCCCTCATCTGCCCCTCATCTCAGATCAGTCACCAACTGCAGCAGGGGCATCCTCCACTCATCTGCCCCTCATCTCAGATCAGTCATCACCTGCTGCAGAGGCCTCCCCCAATCATCTGCTTCTCATCTAAAATTGGTCACCGACTGCAGCAGGAGCCTCCCCCACTCATCTGCCCCTCACCTCAATTTGTCACTGACTGCAGCAGGGGCCTCTCTCGCTCATCTGCCCCTCATCTCAGATCAGTCGCTGACTGCAGCAGGAGCTTCCTCTACTCATCTGCCCCTCATCTCAGATTGGTCACTGACTGCAGCAGAAGCGTCCGCCACTCATCTGCCCCTCATCTCAGATCAGTCATCAACTGCAGCAGGGGCCTCCCCTACCCATCTGCCCCTCATCTCAGATCCGTCATCAACTGCAGCAGGAGCATTCCTTACTCATCTGCCCCTCATCTCAGATCAGTCATCAACTGCAGCAGGAGTCTCCCCTACTCATCTGCCCCTCATCTCAGATCGGTCACTGACTGCAACAGAAGCCTCCCCCACTCATCTGCCCCTCATCTCAGATCAGTCACCAACTGCAGCAGGAGCATCCTCCACTCATCTGCCCCTCATCTCAGATCAGTCATCACCTGCTGCAGAGGCCTCCCCCAATCATCTGCTTCTCATCTAAAATTGGTCACCGACTGCAGCAGGAGCCTCCCCCACTCATCTGCCCCTCACCTCAATTTGTCACTGACTGCAGCAGGGGCCTCTCTCGCTCATCTGCCCCTCATCTCAGATCAGTCGCTGACTGCAGCAGGAGCTTCCTCTACTCATCTGCCCCTCATCTCAGATTGGTCACTGACTGCAGCAGAAGCGTCCGCCACTCATCTGCCCCTCATCTCAGATCAGTCATCAACTGCAGCAGGAGCATTCCTTACTCATCTGCCCCTCATCTCAGATCAGTCATCAACTGCAGCAGGAGTCTCCCCTACTCATCTGCCCCTCATCTCAGATCGGTCACTGACTGCAACAGAAGCCTCCCCCACTCATCTGCCCCTCATCTCAGATCAGTCACCAACTGCAGCAGGAGCATCCTCCACTCATCTGCCCCTCATCTCAGATCAGTCATCACCTGCTGCAGAGGCCTCCCCCAATCATCTGCTTCTCATCTAAAATTGGTCACCGACTGCAGCAGGAGCCTCCCCCACTCATCTGCCCCTCACCTCAATTTGTCACTGACTGCAGCAGGGGCCTCTCTCGCTCATCTGCCCCTCATCTCAGATCAGTCGCTGACTGCAGCAGGAGCTTACTCTACTCATCTGCCCCTTATCTCAGATCAGTCATCAACTGCAGCAGGGGCCTCCCCTACCCATCTGCCCCTCATCTCAGATCCGTCATCAACTGCAGCAGGAGCATTCCTTACTCATCTGCCCCTCATCTCAGATCAGTCATCAACTGCAGCAGGAGCCTTCCCTACTCATCTGCCCCTCATCTCAGATCGGTCACTGACTGCAACAGAAGCCTCCCCCACTCATCTGCCCCTCATCTCAGATCCGTCATCAACTGCAGCAGGAGCATTCCTTACTCATCTGCCCCTCATCTCAGATCAGTCATCAACTGCAGCAGGAGCCTTCCCTACTCATCTGCCCCTCATCTCAGATCAGTCACCAACTGCAGCAGGAGCCTCCTCCACTCATCTGCCCCTTATCTCAGATCAGTCACTGACTGCAGCAGGAGCCTCCCCCACTCATCTCCCTCTCATCTGAGATCAGTCACCAACTGCAGCAGGAGCCTCTCCCACTCATCTCCCTCTCATCTCAGATCGGTCACTGACTGCAGCAGGAGCCTCTCCCACTCATCTGCCCCTCATCTCAATTGGTCACTGACTGCAGCAGGAGCCTTCCCCTCCTCTTAAGTCGGCAATTGACTGCTCAGAGTTGATTACATAGCTGGTGGTCCGTAGTCATAGGATTCAGGTGGGTTGTGAAGGCAGTGGTAGGGCATTATTATCATCCTTATAAGGTAACTGAGAAGAGTTTCACTTTCTTTCTTTTAGATCATGAATCCAAACTTCATACAGGAAGGTGAGTGACCGTGACCATTTCCTTTCTTGTATGGATAAGATGACAACTATGGAGATTTAAAGGGGTGTTCATATCTCGGTCAAACAGGTCTGACGTGGGAGAGCACCACTTTGTACGAGGTCGTCGGGGTGCCAGAAACAGCCAAGCTCTGCTGAGTTACGCTGTTTCCGTAGCTTCACAGTTATGGAAATAGTTTACTTCAGCTGAACTTGGCTGTTTGTAGCATACCAGCCACTTGGTAGAGAGCAATGTTCACATCCCGCCATGTTTGGCCAAGTTGGGAACGACCCTTTAAGTGATAATATTGAAACAGATTTACTATTGAGAATTGGGACAGGAAAGTCTGTTCACAACCGTGTTGGAGACTTTGTTCGGAACTTCCATCGCTGAATTCTGCGCTATTTTGCCTTGTAAAATACCAGAAGTTCAGACGGAAACGGAATGAATAGTCAGTGGGGTCCGTTCAGCCGGTGGGTGCAATTTTTTTTGCTTCCATAATGGAGCAGAACCCTTTATATGGTTTGCGCCATATTTATAGTGCTTATAGACCCGTTGCATTTATCGTGCTTATAGACACTTTTAACGACTTGTCTGGCAAAGGGGCGTGGCTTCATGAAAAGTGGTCGTGACCTATATACGATACTGTGTGTCGAAAATTTGCCAAATTTTGGCGCAATTTTTGCACAGATTAAGCCAACTAGTAAGTGGTATAAGGTTAGGGGTCCAGTCTATGTTTATACTGGCTATTAGGCCCAGTTCACACGGGCGTATTTGCACTGAGGGATCCGGAGTGAGCGATCACCTCTGGATCCCGCAACAAAAACTGCCCATAGGACATGCTAAGCAAAACGATTTTCCATGCCAATGAGCGGGGGGAAATCGTAGCACGTACTATTCCAGTGCAAACCTCGCACAGGCTCATACGGATGGCTTCCATTGCAGTCAATGGAAGCCGTTTGCCACACGTCGGATCCGCGTCATGGCCGGCGCAACTCTTTGCACTGCACATGTGCGGTACCGTGCCAGCCTGCACATCCATAGAGCAGCGAGAAGAAGACAGGACAGGTACGCAGGGGCCAATACCGGGGCACAGGGTCAGATTCTCGCAGTCGGAATCCTGCCCGGCCATGTGCATTCGGCCTTAGGCCTCATGCCCACGGGCATGTACAGTGGAATACCGTAGCGGTTTCCACCCATGCCCGCAGTCATGAAGCCAAAAATATCATTATACTCACCTGTTCGAACACTACGAGTCTCCACTCCATCGTGGCCGGATCTTCTCTCTTCTGCCCAGCGAATGTGCTTGGCACACCGGCACAGTGCCGTTCACATGTGCCGTGCACGCTTTTTCCTTTTTAATCTCCTGCTCTCCCCTTGGATTCGCGACACAGCACAATGACAGCTGCGGGTATGCCGCGGTTCCGGATGGCTTCAATGGAAGCATGCTGGGATTCCTTTACGCATGCGGCCCGCAAGTCGGGACAAAAATTACATTTGCATGCATTTTATTTGCCCTGCGGATACTAATGGGCTTTTGGAACTGCGGATCTCCCACGCGGGAGACACGCGGATTTTATGATTAAAATCCGCACGTGGGCATTGGGCCTTAGACAGTATTAGTAAATCTGCCCTATTCTGTCTTCCTGCAGTTACCATTAGAGGGAGCCCATTGTATGAAAAGTCTGCAGTCAGCTCCTAAGCTCCCTCTAGTGGTGGCTGCAGACAGGCAGAATGTCTTTGTGTAACTTTGTGTCTGTGCAGGGCATTAGGAGCTCTGGATTAGGGAAACAAAGGCTTTTCTCAGAATTTTTTCACGTGTGTTGCAGTGCTGCTTATCATACTTTTCCATGCTGCCGTCCTGTTCACATCACCGTGAGAGACACCCGCTCTGTGATTGAACCGGCTGAACCAATGTTATCAATTAACACTGCAAAATCGCACAATTCTCTGTGAGATTTCGTGTGGACAGGGTGCGCATTTGCGCACCGCCATAGACAATTATAGTGCTTTGGATGCGCAAATGAACACAAAAATAGAGCACGATGCAAAAACGCAGAATGTGAGGGAACCTATTAAAACCAATTGGTCCTGTTGTCTGCGGTTTGCGCAAGCGATTTTGACCGTTAAGGGGTTTTCTGGTCCCAAACTATTGATGTCCTTCTGTAGGTCATCAACAGCAGATTACTGCTTGTCCAACACCCCATCAATCGGCTTATGTGAAGGGACTGCGGCTGACCACAAGAGTTGCCTGGTATAGTGGCCCAGTATGGTACTGCAGCTCTCAACCTTGGGATAGGTCATCAATAGTCTTGGACTGGAAAGTCCCTTTAAAAAAATGACCTGATGATAAAAGGGGGACAATCGCTACAAGGGTGAGGGGCACTCAGAACTAGGTTAGATTGAGAGACCAAGGAACTGCCCAAAATCTAACTACTTACTAGAAGTCCCACCCGCTCTTCATAGATGACCCCATCATATGTATCTAATGTTTATATGGACAGTGTCCCCGGAGTTCCTCCTCAACCTGGTGGACATCATCTGTGTAGTGGGCGACACTGTGACCCTACACTGTAAAGTCTGTGGACGACCGAAGCCGAACATCACATGGAAAGGGCCTGATCAGAGCGTCCTGGACGGAGACAGCAGCGCCTACACCATGACGGCCAGGTGAGTGCGACTGTGTGTACCCAGGCTGATCAGCGCTGTTGCAGTCCTATGTAAATACAGCTTCACCAGCGTATAACGAAAAGTTCTCCAACTTCCTATTATACTTTGGGGGACATCTACTATATGTTCTACGCCAAAATACTGGCATAGAAAAAGATGCTAAATTGTGCACAAGTTATGCTTGCGACTTTTCTTCCTTTCGCACTGACCCTACCACATTTCCAAAAAGTGGGCGGGGCTTGTCAGAGGGGGTAAGTGCTGCCCTAAACCAACAGAAATGGGTGTAATTTATGCCAGGTCGGGACCAGCAGTGAAGATGCACGGAGGAGACGAGATGCGCAGAATATGTGACGAGGCGTGCGCCGTGCACTGGGAGACATCTTACTGGGCAAATGCCGGGCTTAGTACATTTCCGCCATAGTGTCTCAGTTCACCATTTTAAGAGCTCTGCTTGCTGTCAGTAAAGGAACATTCTTCTTCAACTAGTTAGGCCATGTTCGCACAGGGTGGATTCCCCAGCGGATATTGCCGCATGGAAAATCTGCAGCATTTACAATAACACTGAAGTCGATGCGGTTTTCAGACTCTCTCCGTATGCTGCTGAGAAAATCTGCAGAATTGACCTACGGAGCAGAGCTTGAATCCCCGTCAGTATTAGCGCCGGATACGCTGCGGTTTGCAGTCAATAGGCTTTAAGACTAACTTCACACAGGCGAGTGCGGTATCAGGCGGTAGGACATGCTGCGATGTGTTTCCTGCATCGCATTGTGGCGCCATGCAGGAAAGCTTCGCTCATGTGTGTGACGCTATTCAAAAGAATGGGGTTTATATTTGTGCGTCTCGCAACGCACCAATCTCGCACAATGTTTTTGGCCGTGTGAATACGGCCTAATGGAGAGTCTGCATTTTGCAGTAAATCGGCGCCACGTCTGCAGCAGCTTTGGATTTGGTGCAGATTTTCACAGTAGCCGCGGATTTAACGAGCACATTTTATGGAAATGCTGCAACAAATCCGACTCATGGGAACATAGTCTTAGGCCTCCCTCACACATGCGTCGCGGTAAGCGCCATAATTTCACTTTCGCTTTTGGACGCAGGGAGCTGGGGCTGACAGCGGAGTTTAGCACCCCTTATCATTGATGAGGTGCACTAAGCGGGCAAAAATACAACCGACCGCTCGAAACTCGCAGCACTGGAGAGCGCTGCGATCGAGCGGCTATCTGAGCAGCCCCATTCAAAATAATGGGAGTGTTAAACTGTGATTAGCAGTAAAAAGCATCTGTGTGAAGGAGGCCTTAGGCTGAAAATCTGCACAGATCTAATACTGCATACAGCTGAGGGTTTGTTACAATGTAACAATGTAAAAACATAGCAAACCTCACTTCTGTCCTGGGTTCCGGACTGATATAGCTCTACACACAAAGACTTTTTTGCACGCAAAGATCTTTCAAACGATCTTTGCGTGTAAATGAGTTCTAGTGATCATTTTGCATGAAATGCTAATGAACATTAATGCCCATTAGCACTTTATTAGCTTAATTTGCGTGTAAAGGGGCCTCCAGGAGCTGCTTGCAGATCACATCAGGTGGTCTGAGCTCTGCAATTAGCTCCTTGGTTCTCGCACGGGCTGTCTGCTAAATACAATGTAATCAGCGCTCCTTTGTTCTCTCACGGGCTGTCAGCTGAATACAATGTAATCAGTGCTCCTGTGCAGAACACTGCGTGCTGTCTGCGTTATGTTCTCTCTGGCTGAACGATGGATTTTATGCTCACCTAAAAATCATCGTTCAGCCAAAGTGTGAAAGACGGAAGCATTTACACGCAATGATTATTGCTCAAAAGCCATCATTTGAAAGAATTTTGAGTGATAATCGTTGTAGGTAAAGGGGGCTTAACACATTGGAACAAACCTTCAGCTGTGTGAGCAGGACTATGTCAGGAGAAGCTTTCAGCCTCTGGATATAACCATGGTCAGTCGTGGTTTTATTGCTCGGACTTCACAGTCACGTTTGGGTCCACCATGGCCTAATTGCTTCCCTGGGTTGTGGCTCTGCGGGTATCCTGCGTACTCCTTGTGTTCTCTCTGTTACTCTTGTAGTGAGTCTGGAGACATCAGACTGAGGATCTGCAACCTAATGCCTCAGGATAGTGGCATCTACACCTGCGTGGCATCCAACGAACATGGCTCCGCCTCCACATCTGCCACCATCAAAGTGCAAGGTATGGAGGGGCAGCGAGATGTGACTGTGTGCAATCTGTTCTGTAACTGCTATTACAGAGAATCTACAAGAAAGGGCTCAATGGATCCCAAATATTCTCGTTTTTTCCTCCCAATCTCCTCGCTGCTGCAGTCCTGTAACTATCACGCTTGCTCTGGGGTTGTCACGGTCACATCAGAAGGCTGACTGTTTTCTCAGACTTCTTGTCATGTGACCTCTGTGTTCCGTTTTCCATCATAAACGACACAGTTGCACAGCGGACACAGCGGCAACCGAAGGACCCAACTGATTTATAATGCGGTCCATCCCGTTTTATCGCGGTATCCGTCACTTTGGACATAAAAATAGCGCGGCATCCAGCACTGTCCTCTGATGTGGACACAACCTTACAGATGGACTTTTATAAAAAGAGTTTGCAGAGTTTGCCTGTTATTACCATGACAACCCCAGAGCAAGCGCGATATTGCCAGCAGCAGTGGGTGGATCGGGAGAAGAACAACAAGGGGAATATCAGAAAGTCGTGTCTTCTATCTAAGCTCTACTGGACTTGCACTTTCAGTATAGAGGCGAGAAACGGCTTTGGAACCCCCATAATACCCGAAAAAAACTCTCCATAGAGTATACAGAAGGGTGTATTGAGGGGTCGGGCTCCTCCGAACTACATGCCTCATAATATGGACTTGTGCCAATGACAGATTTACAGTTGACTTATAAAGTACGGGGCCATATAATAGTGACTGGGGGTCCAATAATGAGGATTTGAGACTCCTGCTTCCTGACGTCACGAGCTCCATCATGTGTTCCGCCTGCAGGTGTCCCCGGGGCCCCCAGCCAGCCCATTGCTCAGGAAAGAAGCAGCACCTCGGTCATAATCCGCTGGCTACCGCCCTCCAGCACCGGCAACTGCACCATATCAGGGTACACGGTGGAGTACAAGGATGAAGGTGAGTGGGGCGGAGTCACATATGTATCACCACCCCGGCTTGGGGACGAGGGGGCAGCAGAGAGCAGCGGCAGGTGATATACCCTCCTCGCTTCTCTGCGTGTCTCTGCTGTGGTGTCATGTGATCAGCTCGCCATTTCTGCGCAGGTTCCCCAATTTGGCAACAATTTGTTGCCTGCACCCTGGACACTTACCTTGTGCTGGAAGACCTGAGACCCGGAGGCACCTACCAGTTCAGAGTCAGCGCCAGCAACCCCTGGGGTATCAGCCTCCCCAGTGACCCCTCCGAACCCTTCCGGCTGCCTGAAAACGGTGAGTTGTGGCCCCCGATTTTCTGCTGGGAGCTAACGCATAACACAAAGGCCTGAGGGGCCCCCGGAAACCAGACCCAACATCCCCCCATTCTGAGTTACTCCGAGAGCGGACACCAATCCCAACCAAAGGATGACTGACCCAAGAGCTGACATTTTGTCTGTTTAGATGCAAATGCCGATGGATCCACCGTGTACTGGAAGGAGAACTTTGAGCAGATGTACGTGGAGCAGCAAGAGATAGGAAGGTAAATCCATAGCGCCCCCTACCTGTCCGACTGCAACAGCATTTGGACTGTTTGTTTTGTTTGTTGTTGCTCCTCCTCAATCCCGTTCTGCAGCGTCGCTCTCTATCACCCTCCTCAGTCCCGTCGCTCTCTATCACCCTCCTCAGTCCCGACGCTCTCTATCACCCTCCCCCTTAGTCCCGACGCTCTCTATTACCCTTCCCCTCAGTCCCGACGCTCTCTATCACCCTTCCCCTCAGTCCCGACGCTCTCTATCACCCTTCCCCTCAGTCCCGACGCTCTCTATCACCCTTCCCCTCAGTCCCGACGCTCTCTATCACCCTCCTCCTCAGTCCCGTCGCTCTCTATCACCCTCCTCCTCAGTCCCGTCGCTCTCTGTCACCCTCCTCCTCAGTCCCGACGCTCTCTATCACCCCCCTCCTCAGTCCCGACGCTCTCTGTCACCCTCCTCCTCAGTCCCGTGGCTCTCTATCACCCTCCTCCTCAGTCCCGTGGCTCTCTATCACCCTGCTCCTCAGTCCCGACGCTCTCTGTCACCCTCCTCCTCAGTCCCGTCGCTCCCTGTCACCCTCCTCCTCAGTCCCGTCGCTCTGTCACCCTCCTCCTCAGTCCCGTCGCTCTGTCACCCTCCTCCTCAGTCCCGTCGCTCTGTCACCCTCCTCCTCAGTCCCGTCGCTCTGTCACCCTCCTCCTCAGTCCCGTCGCTCTCTGTCACCCTCCTCCTCAGTCCCGTCGCTCTCTGTCACCCTCCTCCTCAGTCCCGTCGCTCTCTGTCACCCTCCTCCTCAGTCCCGTCGCTCTCTGTCGCCCTCCTCCTCAGTCCCGTCGCTCTCTGTCGCCCTCCTCCTCAGTCCCGTCGCTCTCTGTCGCCCTCCTCCTCAGTCCCGTCGCTCTCTGTCGCCCTCCTCCTCAGTCCCGTCGCTCTCTGTCGCCCTCCTCCTCAGTCCCGTCGCTCTCTGTCACCCTCCTCCTCAGTCCCGTCGCTCTCGATCACCCTCCTCCTCAGTCCCGTCGCTCTCGATCGCCCTCCTCCTCAGTCCCGTCGCTCTCGATCGCCCTCCTCCTCAGTCCCGTCGCTCTCTATCGCCCTCCTCCTCAGTCCCGTCGCCCTCTGTCATCCTCCTCTTTCTCCTCCGTTCAGGGGAAGGTTTTCTGTAGTGAAGAAATGTGTCCAGAAAACTTCTCGGAAGGACGTCGCGGTGAAGTTTGTCAGCAAGAAACTGAAGAAGCGAGAACAAGCGGCGCATGAGGCGGCCCTGCTGCAGCACCTGCAGCACCCGCAGTACATCACCCTGCACGACACCTATGAGTCTGCCAGCTCCTACATCCTCGTACTGGACCTGTGAGTAGTAGGTCATATACATCACACCTCCACTATCAGAGACGTCCCCCTGCTGCCCCTGTCATAGGGTGATATAAAGGAGCGCAATTGAGGGTTTCCTAATACATACAAGGATCCCCAAGTCTCCTTCAATGGAAGTGTTCAAAGAAAGGCTGGACAGACATCTGTCTGGGATGATTTAGTGATCCTGCACTGAGCAGGGGGACCCGATGACCCTGGAGGTCCCTTCCAACTCTACCAGTCTAGGATTCTTGAAGTCATTCATAAGAAGCTAGATAAATGATTTCTTTCTGCTACCACTAGAGGGAGCACATTACATGGGAATGTATTCTAGAGTTCGATGGTGGCTGTATAACTGTATATAGTGAGCTCCCTCTTGTGTGTGTGTAAGTGTGTAAGTGTGTAAGTGTAATGAATTCTTCCTTGTGGGCGCTGTATAAATCTGTAAACACGGAGCTCCCTCTAGTTTTGTGTGTGTGTATATATATATATATCTGTATACAGGGAGCACCCCCCTAATGGTGCCTATATAACTCTGTAAATACAGAGCTCCCTCTATTGGCGGCTGTATAAATCTGTAAATACAGAGCTCCCTCTATTGGCAGCTGTATAACTCTGTAAATACAGAGCTCCACCTAGTGGTGGCTGTATAAATCATCAGTTTCCAATTAATCCTCCTCTTCTCACTAGAGGTTTAGTTTCATCTCCTGTACTTCCTGGTGAAATTCTGCTTATACACAGCAATCTGAACAAGCAGTGCTGTAGTGTAAAGTATGGAGCAGGGAAGAGCTGCACAATGTCTGAGACAGACTACCTCTGGCTCCAATATTCGATGTAGCGGATTATATCGTTTTTCGGATATTTTGTGGTTGGGGATCTTCTATATTTATGAGTTTCGCCTCTTTCAGGATGGAGGACGGGCGGCTGCTGGAGTATTTAATGAACCATGATGAGTTAATGGAGGAGAAGGTGGCTTTTTACGTGCGGGACATCCTGGGCGCCCTCCAGTATCTGCACAGCTGCCGCGTAGCACATTTAGACCTCAAGGTGAGCTTTTTGGGTTCTAAAGTCTGCGATTTCCTGGAAGATGCTGCGGCCAGCCTCTAGAAATCCCATTGCGCCATTCCCTGTCCTCGCCTCCCGCAGCCGCTGTGCCGTCTCCGGTACCGGATAATTACATTGAGTTTTCTTTGTTCGGTTTCCGCAGCCTGAAAACCTGATGATCGACCTCCGGATCCCGGTGCCGCGGGTGCGGATCATCGACCTGGAGGACGCCATGCAAATCTCCGGCCATTATTACACGCACCAGCTGCTGGGAAACCCGGAATTTGCTGCGCCAGAAATCATTAAAGGGACGCCGGTGTCGCTGTCGACGGATATCTGGAGTCTGGGGGTGCTAACGTACGTCATGCTGAGCGGCGTCTCCCCCTTCCTGGATGAGAGCAGTGAGGAGACGTGTATGAATATCTGCCGCGTGGACTATTCCTTCCCGCTGGAGTATTTCGCCAGCGTCGGTCCGGCCGCTCAGGACTTCGTCAGGGCGATGCTGCAGGAGGACGCCCGCTGGAGGCCCACAGTGGCCACTTGCCTCCTCCATCCGTGGCTTCAGCCCCATTACAGTAACTATTCCAAAGTCCCCCTGGACACGACGCGCCTGGCTGCCTTCATAGAAAGGCGCAAACACCAGAATGACGCCCGCCCGCTCCCCAATGGCAAGAGCTTCATTGTCAATCGCAGCACGCCGGTCACATGAAGGACACGCAGGCAGGTTACTGATCCATTGATGTAGTTGTCGGAGTACAGTCATAAGCCAAATCCGTGGCTCGGGTGGGCGTGTCCTCGCTGTGGCGCCACATTTGTTACGTCCTGTGTGAATTCTTCTTTTTCCGATTTGAACATTCGGTGCTGCTATGGTCACATGACCCCGGTGCTCCTCAGACACTGGATCCCGACGTACCGTAAATATCTCGCGTCTTGTGAAACAATCCGGCGACTGGAACTGAGATCGGAGATATCACTGTGCAATCACTGGACGCCATCCCCTCCCCCGACCGGATGGATGGAGAGATGTCTTTATTTATTTGTGACTTTGGGTTTTACGATGAAGTCTTTGGGGATGAAGGGGTTAAACAGACAGCTGTATCATCCTACTGAGCGGAGTACGGCACTCACCGGAGGAGCCTTAGAAATCACCCCAAGGTGGAGCATGATGAAGGAATGTACTATGTCATCCTGCCACCAGGGGGCCACGCTGGACTCTTAGCCGCCAGCACTGAGATGTGTGATGACTATTGATGGAATTGGTAATAGAGAGGTGCAGGGTTAATCTACAGTATTATCAATGCCGGCTTGGGGCAAAATACAGAGATGGTGATTCATTTATGATGGCGCCCGCTCATCGTTACTCTCAGCATTCCATGAGTATTCACAACGGGACTCATCAATACACATTATTACTTTCCTTAATATGAGTACTCTCATCAGGACTCGCATGAATGCTCTCATCATTACATCAGTACTCTCATCAGTACTCTGTATATTAGTACTCTCATCAGCATTCTCATTATTACTCTCATGAATCTTCAGTGCTTAAGTACCCTCATAATTACACAAGTACTTATATGTGATGACAGTATTGAGGGGAGACCTAATAAGAGTACTGGTGTAATTATAAGGGTACTTAAGCACTGAAGATTCATGAGAGTAATAATGAGAATTCTGATGAGAGTCCTCATGTACTGAGTATTGATGAGAGTAATAATGAGAGTCCTCATGTACTGAGTATTGATGAGAGTAATAATGAGAGTCCTGATGAGAGTCCTCATGTACTGAGTATTGATGAGAGTAATAATGAGAGCGCTTATGTATTGATGAACTTATTAGGTCTCTCCAATACTGTCATCACATAAGTTCATCAATACACAAGCACTCTCATTATTACTCTCATCAATACTCAGTACATGAGGACTCTCATCAGAATTCTCATTATTACTCTCATCAATACTCAGTATATGAGGACTCTCATCAGGACTCTCATAATTTCACAAGTATCCTCATTGTTGTCCTTAGTCCTCTCATCAATACTCATTATGAATATCCTTATTACAGAAGGACTCCCATCAATACTCTCACCAGGACACAAGCGCTCTCATTAGGACTCATACTATTATCCAGGCACTCTCATCAGGACGTTTATTATTACATAAGCACCATCATTAGGCTGCCTGTCGACGGGCGTTGCGGGATACCGCCGCCCAGGAGCAGCAGCCGGCAGCCGGATCTCCAGTATCAACCTCTCTGACAGATAGGCTGACCGCAGCATGCTGCGAATTGCCGCCCGCGAGCGGAGAATCGCTATGATTCTCCGCTCACGGGGGGGAAGCGCACTCCATAGCAACGCTATGGAAAGCTTTCATTGTGTTCCCCGCGGCCAGATTATCGCCACTGGGAACGCAATGAAAATACGCCCCTGGACAGGCAGCCTTAGGACTCCCAGCAATACTCTCATCGTTACACGAGCACCTTTTTTTTTTTTTTTTTTTTTTTTTTTAAGCACTTTTATCATTATTGCTCTCATCAATCCTCAGGACATGAATGCTTTTCATCAAGACTCTCATCAATATTCTTATAACACTCTTTATCCCACAAGTACTCATCAATACTTTTATCATTACCTGAGTACTCTCAGCCGAACTGTCATTAAAGTGACGCTGCAGTCCTGGACAAACAAAGATGGCGGTGCGCCTTCTCTGACTACCCGATGGACACTGGGCATCGATTGGCCAGTGCTGACCAATCAGAGCAGCAGGCAGTGTCTTAGACTACTCATACATACGAGTGCACAGTGGCCATTGGGTAGTCAGAGCAGCGGAGCCGCCATTTTACCCAGGAGCGAAGCGCCGGTCTAACATTCTTATCCCATGAGTACTGCCATCATCCATCCTCTCATCAGGACGTCGAGGAGGTGGTATGAACACAAGTCACTGTGATTTTACAAGTGGATCCCCAAGATCCGGATCTGCATAGAAGCCTGCGGGGAGGACGAGCAGCAGCAGGACGCCGCGGGCGCTAAGATATACACCAACACTGAGGATATGGACTGTTGTAGCTCACATTACTGCTGTATGTACAGGACTTACAAGTGGGAGGTCCTTAGCGCTACTTATGGGGTCACCCAACAAAGTGACCTCACCCCAATGGGACCCCACGCTAACACAGGCCATGTGAGGATCGGCCGCCATGTTCAGTGACCATAGACTCCGCCCCTTCTCTGTAATGCTGTCACCGAGCGATCATTGTGGAGATTTATCATCAGCCCCCTAATGATGGAGACCCCATAAAACTAGAGAAGCTGCGGCACGTTTATTACACGCTGTGTAAAAGAATTGGCGTGGCGTCACGACAAGCAAAGTGTATCTTCCATCAGTATCAATCCAAACAATGGCGCATTCTACTGTAGTTTACGACTCTTAGCCACGCCCACTTTTCTGGAAACTTCAGAACAATCTAGAGAGGCGCAAAAGTGTCTAAAACACATAATAAATCCGGTGCGCGGCGTGAATAGCAGGATTGGGGCGCAATTTCCTTAGAAACTCTCCCCCCTCCAAGCAGTCATCCAGTCCTCCCACGATTTAACTAATAAGTATGTGCCCCCATCAGATTTCCCATGATGCACCATCTCAAGCTGCCGGATTCCTCTTGTCTAAGGTTATAGTCAGAAGGCGCGATCGGATCGCAGATTATTACCGCCAGATTACAGCCGTGGCAATAAACTGCGCTTGATCGGCGCCATAGCCTAAATGTATACTGTCTGGGCGGGGCTTAGCGAAGGGAAATAGTATAGAGGGCGGAGCCTGACACCTGCTGCAAAGGTTGCATCATGGAACGACAAGCAGTACGCTGTGCAGGGGAGGGGCCTGTGCAGGAAGGAGGAGTCTGCACACATTAGGGGAGGGGCCTGTGCACAGGGGAGGGTTTGAATACATTAGAGGAGAAGCCTGCACATTGGGGGAGGGGCCTGCATACATTAGAGGAGATGTCTGTGCACATTAGGGAAGGGGCAAAGTCATGGACGACTGAAGTCACGAGGCACGGAGAAAGGTGACCTGCGAATCACGGGCGCCGCTGGATTTATAACGATGCCTACAACTGACGTTCTGCGTCCTGCAGATGATCGCACCTTTAGGGGCTTTTCATACGGGACGGACTATTCCACAACAGCGTTACAGAATACGTCGTCTCTGAATTCCACCCCAAAATCTGCACGGCTAACTGCAAATATTGGTCGGGAATTGCCGGCGCAAATCTACAATTTTTCATTCCACCTCAAAATCCGTAGCATGGCGCTTTGGATTTTGGCGCATTCGATAACGCTGCTGCAGAATATTCAATCTCGTGTGTATGGTCCCCTGTGAAGGCTCGTGGACGTACGCCGCGCCCCTCTACGGGTCTCACACACCGCGGTGTTCATCATGGTGACACAAACTGCAGGGAATCCATAGAAGCTGCTGATCGGCGCCGTCCCGACTCCCAGGATGCCTTGCTGGCGGTATAATAAATGATAATTGACTGGTAACCCATGAAGTGCCGGTGCGGCCGGACGTGTTTGCGGCTTTGAGGTATTTTGTGTAGCGCCGTTATCTCGCTGTTAATATTTGCTTTGTACAGTGTGAAATAAAGAGTTTATCCGTCTCCGCTCGCCTCGCGGTTTCACTGATGTTTAATATTCACTGAGCCTCTGTAGAATTCCCCGTAAATCTGAGCAGCAGCTCCCCGATCAGCGCACAACCGCGCCAAATGTAATAAACATGATCACCGCTTAGCGCTACCCGTCTGCACATAGTGGATTATAACCTGCAGGCGGCCATCTTTGCTGAGATGTGTTGAGGTTTGGCGCTAAGTCACGTTACTTCCGCATCAGAAGACCGCAGGCTGACATTAGATGCATTTTTAGGAAAAACTGCATGTAAAGAAAAAATGTGATCGCGGTTCTTACGCCATTTTCATCACCGCAGTTTTTTTATTTGAAAGTGTTAGAGGGAAAAAAGAGATCTATCAGATCTGAGTGAAAATGGCTGCGTTACCCGTAGCAACCAATCACAAAGGCTAAGCTCTGACTGGTTGCTATGGGAACAAGAACGCTTTTTTACAGCAGAAACAGCAAACAACCCAAGGGTTAAAATTATATATATTGTTTCCTGTTGCTTACAGAGCGCCAACATATACTGCAGCGCTGCGGCTCCGTGTCTCAGGCGCTGTTCACACTGCGCAAAACGGACACAAAATCTGAGTCCCAATGGGAATCTGCGCCGGAATCAATAATAATAATAATCTTTATCTGTATAGCGCCAACATATTCCGCAGCGCTTACATAGACAGGGGCAATACAAACATTACAGAACCACGGTTACATAGTAATCAGTTGATTGATACAATAGGGGTGAGGGTCCTGCTCCAACGAGCTTACATACTACAAGTAATGGGGGGATACAGAAGGTAAAGGGGCTGGAGATGTGCGCAGTATGGCGGGCTGGAGATGTGCGCGGTATGGCGGGCTGGAGATGTGCGCGGTATGACGAGGTGGAGAGTGAGCGTTGTTATGCACATAGACAATGGTCAGACATTTAGCCGTGTGACGGCAGAAACAGTATGACTGCAGGAGCGGTTTATGATGGCTAGCAGGGATTGCAGTCAGTAGGTCAGGGAGCATGTTATCAGGTGGCATACAGAGGAGTCGGTTTAGGGAATGTGGTATGCCTCCCTGAAGAGGTGCGTTTTTAGAGCACGCCTGAAGTTCTGCGAGTCCTGGATTGCTCGGGTAGCCTTTGGTAGTGCGTTCCAGAGGATCGGTGCTGCTCTGGAGAAGTCTTGGAGGCGGGAATGAGAAGTTCAAATTAGTGGGGTGCTCAGTCTGGTTTCGTTAGCAGAGCGGAGAGCCCGGGCTGGTTGATGGATTGAGATGAGGGAGGCGATATAGGGGGGCGCTGCGCTGTGGATGAAGGTAGTGAGTTTAAATTGAATTCTGTATTTAACGGGCAGCCAGTGCAGTGACTGGCACAGGGCAGAGGCGTCCGAGTAGCGCCTGGACAGGAAGATGAGCCTGGCTGCCGCATTCAGGATGGATTGGAGAGGGTAGAGTCTGGTGCAGGGGAGGCCGATCAACGAGTTGCAATAATCGAGCCGAGAGTGGATGAGGGCGACAGTGAGCGTTTTTAACGTGTCCACAGTGAGAAAAGAGCAGATTCTTGCGATGTTCTTGAGGTGCAGCTGACATGTTCGGGCCAGAGATTGGATGTAGGGGGCAAAGGAGAGATCAGAATCGAATATGACCCCAAGGCAGCGGGCGTGTTGTCTAGGAGTTATGGTGCCACACACTGAGATGGAGATGTCAGGAGGAGGTCAGTTAGTGGAGGGTGGAAATACCAGTAAGTCAGTTTTAGAGAGGTTTAGTTTTAGGTAGAGAGAGGACATGGTGTTAGAGACAGCGGACAGACAGTTGGTGATGTTTTGGAGGAAGGGTGCAGAGATGTCACGGGCAGAGGTGTATAGCTGGGTGTCATCAGCGTACAGGTGGTATTGGAGGCCAAATCTCCTGATGGTTTGTCCAATAGGGGCTGTGTAGATAGAGAAGAGAAGGGGGCCGAGGACAGAGCCCTGGGGGACCCCAACAGCAAGGGGAAGAGGAGGGGAGGTAGAGCCAGCAAAGGAGAAACTGAAAGAGCGGTCAGATAGGTAAGAGGAAAACCAGGAGAGAGCAGTGTCCTTCAGGCCGATGGAGCGAA
This sequence comes from Eleutherodactylus coqui, assembly GCF_035609145.1. Lineage (NCBI taxonomy): Eukaryota > Metazoa > Chordata > Amphibia > Anura > Eleutherodactylidae > Eleutherodactylus > Eleutherodactylus coqui. The sequence goes on along the minus strand of NC_089844.1, from coordinate 23,247,367 downwards.
GCATACTGAGGAACATGACTTAAAAGTCTGTGTACAAAAAAAGGCGTCCCACTGCGAAGGATCTGCGGCCCATGTGGATCTGCGGCTCCGCTGAGGATCGCTGCGGCGGGTTTTGTGCTCCAGTCACCTCCAGAGCTGCAGACAATTCAAGTCTTCAGGGCTTATTCACACAGACGGAAGGGCATTTTGGCTGCACAGGTACGCTGTACTTCTGCGGCAGAGATGTGCTTATGGCGGCAGATTTCGCCACTCCGGTGTGTATTTGTGTGCGCAAAAAAAAATCCTGAAAATCCCACTGATATTGTGCGTCTATGTACAGCGACTTCGCCGGTTTTCTGCGCGTCGTGCCCATTGATTTCAGTGGACTCTTGCGATGCACAAATGCGCACCAAGGTCGGTTGTGACGCATTCGCACTGTATGAAAAAATACATTGATGTGAACAAACACAGCCGCGTGTACGAGCCGTAGGGCCGCGGTCGCATGAGCGGTGGAGGCGCCATCACTACTTCTAGGACCGTCCTACACTAACTGGCGCTGCATGCAACAATACTTCATCCCGGAAGTTGTCAGACTCCATAATGGCAGCCGGTTGGCGGCTCCGTACGCCACCATTCTGGTTCGACATATACTGAGTCCAGCGCCATCACTTTTGCAATTTTTCAGGGCGGAGTTAAACAGCCCCAATACTCCACTCGCCCCCAAAGCTGCACCCTGAGGCTTCTGCGTCGTCTCCGTGTCGCTGCGGTCCGATGGGAGAATAAAGGAGCCGCTTTCACACATCCGAGAAAATCACGAGGTTTGCACGTTGCGAACGCCTCGTCCGTTGTCTTCAATGGGGCTGGAGAACGCATCGCACGGCGTGTGAGGTTCCTATTGAGAACAATGGGTAACGCCGCGCCGGAGGAGCGCCATTTTTTACCTGAAGTCATGGGAAGTGGTTTTAAAGAAAACCGCCTTGTATTTGCGGGTGAATCGCACGTTGGCCCGATATCGCCCTCTACGTTCTCCCAGCATGCAGTGCAGCAGAGCTTTATATTACCGCAGCTCTGGATGTGACTGGAGTATAAGACATGACGTAACTTAGCAGCTGGTCGCCCGCCGGCAGCCATATTTCTTTGGGGGTGACCTGTACTTTGGGGTGTTCCCATTATTGGGGCGCAGGTTACTTCTCAGCGTCTCCCTGATGTCACCTATAGATTGGCGACTATAAAGAAGGATTTGGCGGTGAGTCCTGAGAACGTTCCGCTTGGATCGCGATCGTCGGGACGTCACTGGATTTGTCGCCACATTCCGGTTCATCGCTTTCATTATAACGTGTTTGTCGGGGTTCGGTCCCCACTTGGGTCCTGACAACCCATCTACTGGTCTGCTCCCGGACGTCTCCGCCTGCAATGAGGCCAGTTCTGGGAGAACAGCTGAAGTCTCCACATTCATCCTTGTGGCTGCATGGACTTGGAGGTCTTGCGCCTCTCTGTGTAGAAGCCCGGCCCCATCTCCGTCCTGTAATAACCTATAATACTCTCAGGCCACGCCCTTCTGTTGTCACACAGCACGTGACGCCGCCATCTTGTTGGAGTCTGAAGTGTCGCTGCTGCGGACGCTGCGCTCTGGCGCCCTCTGGTGTCGGTGCCGGGAGCGGAAGTGCCGCACACGTGGGAGATGGAGCTGCTGGCGGCGGAGCTGCACCGGGTTCAGGCGCTGAAGTTTGGCCGCTTCACCCTGAAGAGCGGCATCCTGTCCCCCGTCTACTTCGACCTGAGAGTCATCGTGTCCCACCCGGAGCTGCTCAACCAGGTGCGGAGGTACCGGGGGACAGTGGATATAAGGGGGCAACCCGGGGAGGAGGGACAGTGGATACAGGAGGCTAAAGAGGGAATGGATGCCAGCAAGCAACCGGGAGGAGGGGGACACTGGATACTGGGGGGGCTGCATGGGGGGGGGGGGGCGCACTGGATACCGGGAAGCAACCGGGGGGAGGGAGCAATAGAGGGGAGATGCTGGATAGCATTAGGGCAAGGAGGACAATGGATGTAGGGGGAGGGGCACTGAATAGAGGAGCAGTAGAGAAAGGTGGGAGAGGAGACAATCGGGGGGGGGTCATAAAAGGGGGGTTAATAGTGGAAGGATGAACACTGGATAGCGGGGGAGGGGGGCCTGAATACATGGCGGCAATAAGGGGAGGGGGCGCTGCATGTTGGGGTTAATAGAGGGAGGTGGGCACTGGATGGAAGAGGCTCACACCAGGAGGGTGCAGGGAGATACAGGGTTAGGCTTCCTGCCCACGGGCAGATATTTGCTGCGGAATCCACCGAGGGCGTCATCAGCAAATAGCGCCCCTAGCAGGCTATGGGAAATCGATTCTCCCCCGCACACTTGCAGAATCCGTCTCTCTAGCGTGCAGGAGGTCTGATGGGCCGGGGGGGGGCAATGCGTGGTGGGGGTGCGGATTGCTCTGATGATTCTGAGCCCCCCAGTAGTAATATTTGGTACATGTGCCCCCTGTAATCACCCCCTGACTTTCCCGCAGGTGACTGATCGCCTCTACCAGACGGCCCAGGATGCCGGCGTTCAGTATAACACGGTCTGCGGCGTTCCGTACACGGCGCTGCCCCTCGCCACCATCATCTGCGCTTCTCACCTGTTGCCGATGCTGATCCGCAGGAAGGAGGCCAAAGATTATGGTGCGTATACCCTGGATCATGTGACCTCACGGTCCTGGCCGCCATTGGTTGTGGACGTCAGATGTTTCATTCTTATTTTCCGCTGCAGGAACGAAGCGTCTGGTGGAAGGCGTCATCACCCCCGGCCAGACCTGTCTGATCATCGAAGACGTGGTGACCAGCGGCTCCAGTGTCCTGGAGACGGCGGAGGTGTTGAGGGGGGAGGGGCTCCAGGTGACAGACGCCATTGTGTTGGTGGACAGAGAACAAGGCGGCCGGGAGAAGCTGGCAGAGAATGGCATCAGGCTGCATGCCATCTGCACCCTCACCCAGCTCATGGACGTCCTGCAGCGGCTGGGCAAGGTGGATGCGGAGATGGTGGAGAATGTCAGGAGGTTCATCGCGGAGAATAAAGTGTGCGCTCCGGTCCAGACGCCCCGCACCGCCCTCAGCTACTCCAGCCGCGCCGCCCTCTCCGACATCCACCCCGTAGCCAAGCGGCTGTTCCACATCATGGAGAAGAAGGAGAGTAACCTGTGCGTATCGGCCGACGTTACCGCCTCTGCGGAGCTTCTCCAGCTGGCTGCGGAGCTGGGACCCTCCATCTGCATGCTGAAGACCCACGTGGACATTCTGAGCGACTTCACCCCGGACGTCTCCTCGCAGCTGCGGGCGCTCGCCGATCAGCACAACTTCCTCATCTTCGAAGATCGCAAATTTGCAGATATTGGGAATACAGTGAAGCATCAGTACGAGGGTAACAATCTGCTGTTCTCTCTGCAGCCTCTTCTCTCTAGAGGGCGCTGTGATCCGACACCCGCTCTTTTCTGCAGGTGGCATTTTCAAAATCTCGTCTTGGGCTGATGTGGTGAACGTCCATGCCGTGCCCGGCCCTGGGGTGGTACAAGGCCTGCGGGAGGTTGGCGAAGCACTGGGGCGAGGCTGCCTTGTGATTGCGGAGATGAGCTCCAAGGGGTCACTGGCTACTGGCGGATACACCAAGGCGGCTGTAAGTAGACATGGCAGTAGGTTGTGCGGTCCGGGCTGGCGGCTGATTGAGATAAGACTTCACCCATCATTCTCTGATTTGTCCCGCAGGTGGCGTTGGCAGAGGAGCACGCCTCGTTTGTGTTCGGCTTCATCTCTGGGGGTAAAGTAAGCGAGCGGCTGCAGTTTCTCCACCTCACCCCGGGGGTCCAGATGCAGCCAGGAGGTGAGTGATGCCACATTATGGAGGGACTTCTCACGGCTCCTCCGTCCCTGCACGGACGCGTCCGATGGAGACGGCAGCACAGGCACGGGGTGTTGAGGGCGAGCCGAGGCTGCACTAGTCCAGAGACATGATTGGCCTGCTGACCGCTTCACTATTAATCTGTATGCAGAATTATGTTATATGTATGAGCAGTCGCTGGAGACGGCCGGTACCTTCGCTCGCCGATCACTCATGAACATCGTTTTTGCTCTGCAGGAGACTCTCTGGGTCAGCAGTACCAGACACCTCATGATGTCATCCTTAACCAGGGCTCTGACATCATCATCGTTGGCCGTGGTATCCTGTCCGCCAAGAAGCGTCCCGAAGCTGCAGAGACTTACCGGCGGGCTGGTTGGGAGGCTTACATGGCCAGGACCAGCGGAGGAGAATAATTCCTAATTCCCTGAGGTGATGGGTGGCCACCATCACTTTGCCATCTCCATGGTGACCATGTGCAGCAACCCTGGGGATGGTGTGCCGACCGGCGTAGTGACCAGAGCTCCTGCTGACCTCTAGAACTTCATCCATTCCTTGAGTCTGAAGACTTCTGCTGCCATATTTGAGCGCACATCTCGTGTTGCGTGGTAATTGCGCACGTTTATGTATTATGGTTTCTTAGGGTTTGAAGGTTAAAGAGATTTTTCATGCAAAATACTATTATTGACCTGTACGCGGGATAGTTGATTGGCCGGGGTCTGCCGCGCCGACCTCGGTGTAGTAGCCGAGTAATTACAGGTGCTGCTTCCATTGATTTCAGTGAGGCCTGCAGTTACAAGGGTCGGCCACTACACGGGTCAGAGCAGCAGCTTCCATTCTGTGCCCCGGTGTTTAACGGCATCAACGGCTAATGCTCGATCAGCTGAGTGGCGGACCTTGGCCGGTCGACTATTGCTGACTAATCCTCCGGATAATAGGTCATCGATAGTATTTTCTGTGGAAACCACCTTTAAGTCCCGTATAAGGGAAAGTGCTGCAGTTTTCTAATAGACTTTGCTTGGGGCGTTTGTTACATTGTATCCGTCTGCAAACCAGGATGTTTATCTCACAGAGGACTGGATAAACTGTAACAACCGCTCAGTTGTGAGAAGCATTAGTGCCCATTCACACATTTGTATTCTCACTGGACGCCATACGGACCCATTATAGCACATTGGTGTACTCGCCTGCATGGCTTGTGTGCGGACTGATGGGGCGGCAGGTTTTTGAAAGTCTATGGGAGCATAAAAAAGTGCAGCAAACCTGAATGTTAAATGCATGTGGACTGCCTTTTTTTTTTGCACACACCCATGGTGCCATATGCAGCCCATGCCGTGGGCCGGGTCTGTTTTTTTGGACCCACATTGCATCACTGTGTGAATGAGCGTTTAGTTCAGATTTTCAGCTTCTGGCTGTAAATTATGTTTCCATTCCTGGCAGCAAGCAGAATGGAATCCCAGAGTCTATTAGTAAGCAGCGGCACGCTTCATTGTGCGGGGACAACGCTGTTTACACAAGCCGGCAGCGGCCGCTCCTCGCGTTGGGTTACCGCTGCAGTTTATAGATATTCAGTCACTCCTGATCCTGGAACATTGGTAATTGTTTGAGATAAAGACCAATAAACGTCCGCTGGATCCATGACTCCGTGTTGGGGTCGGTTTACATGATACGGTGCTGTTACCCCCATAATGGATGCCGTTGTGGTAGGTCAGACATGAACACGAAATCACTTTATATCGGATTGGCAGCAGGAACCGTGCCGTAGATTGTGACCACCTTGTGCGTTCAGCCCCCTATTACTGTTCATCTGCACCCAATCACAATGTATCAGTGCAGTAAGTAACGCAGGTCAGCGCTGTGATGGGAGCTTCTCTATAGGATTTGTGCATATTACTTTTTGCGCCAAAAAAAAATCGTACCTTGACTAGTGCCGCCGCGTTGGTGTCCGATCCTACAACAAGTGTCGTGGTGCAATTTATACCAGCGCTGCCTTGGTCTAAAATGAAACTGTCAAGACAGCCGCTGTCGTGGTGACGTTTGCCGGTCGGCACAAGAATGTATTTACAGCGGTGCCAACATATTACATCACTCCCAATCAGTAAATCTACCGCATCGTTCTCATTCACTGACAGCAAACATATCCGGAAAATGGCAAAGAATTGAACCGAAGCCCCGATGTATCATAAGTTGCATCACTGAAGTACCGTAACTTTTTCACCTTGTACTTTTTTTTTTTTTTCTTTACTGCAGTGCAAATAATTCATCAAACCTGCGTTAGTTTAACTTTGTTGCATTTTGCGCAGCAAAGCAGAACGGCAACAGGAGACTCCATGATGCGCCTCGCGGGCCGTTCCTACAGGGGTGATCTGATCGTGTGAGTTTTGCGTTATGCATGAAAATAGAAGCCATTATTTGGAACGGGGCGTTTTCTCCCGCAGCATGTCCGGTTACAGGGCAATATCACCCATTCCTTCCTCTTGGAGGCAAAAATCGCCCCTGACTGCCATTTGTACCGTTGAGTGCTGCACTAACTTGCAATGGTTTCACAAACGTGGCGCTCGCATGTTCAGTGATGTTTCTTACTATGCGGCGCACTGGCAGATACATCACATATTTGCAGGGTCAGCTGCCGCCACCTCGGCGCTGGAGGAGACTCGCAACTTCATAAAAAGGTGCAAAATTTTGCACAAACTGTTCTAAACATACTCCGCCTAAACCGTACCGCAGCAACATACTAACCGCCAGCCACCAGGGAAAAGGATCGGGCTTACCTATTAGATTCCCCTTTTTCTAATAAGTAGATGATGATTGAACTTTGTTTATAATCCTTTTACAATATCTCCAAGTACAAATCACGCCCGATATTGATAATCCCTTTAAAGGTCGCTGGGGGGCAGCGGGGGTCACCCCCAATAGTGAGTCATTTTTACATAACCTGCGTCGGTTGGTGCACACTCCTGTGCAAACCACTTACTTTCCCTTTAAAAGGTGCGGTGGGGTGATGTGTGTGCTGCCTATGTGTCATACATGTAATTAGCAGCGGGCTTGGGTGGGGGACGCAGTGACTGATGTAATGGCTACAGCAACCATCAAGAATGTTTAACCCGTTTCTAAACTGGACACTAAAGCTGAACCTGCAGTGTTATCCCGGGTACAAGCGGGCACCAGCCTCTGCTTGCAGGCAGCGAATGAGGGGGGCAGCATCTTCCCAGGTACGAGCGGGCGCTGGCCTCTGCTTGAAGGCAGTGAATAAGGAGGCAGCCGTTTCCATCTAGTTACAGTGAAGCTCCCTGTTTAGTTATTGTTTTTATGAAATGCATTTTTTTTTAACCCCTTCCTGAGCGCTCCTTCACACTGGCGATTGCGGTTTTTGTTCCTGTGATTTTTAAGCTTTAGTGATGCTTTTTCCTGTGAATCTCCCTTTTATCAGCAGTGTGGCAGCCCCCTGCGGAGGGAGTGGAGCTTCTTTAGGCTGCGGTCACACAAGACGGAAATCCCGCAGAATAACCGCTCAGAAATACCGCGATACGACTGCAGCTTCGAAACCCGGGATGTGAAGCGGCTGTCACCTGTATTCCGCTGCGGCTATCTCTTCCCCATACAGTTGCCGCTGCTTTGACTTCTGCGCTGCCTGTTTATTTCCAATCTCATCCGCTTTGCTGCTTTGTCTCAGGCTTAAAATTGCTGCCTTAATTCTCGTGCTGAAAGTTTGCACGGCCATTCTGCCCCGTGAACCCAACCGTGGAGGTGGAATAGCCTCTGCCCCGCGCAACAGGACAATCGCTGTCTGCATGGAACATTCACCACAGCAATCCGCCAGAGGGGGCGCTCTGCTCCTCCAAGACCCCACAGTGTGCAGCTGACAACCACCGACATCCTCCGGGTCCTGAAAACTCCTCCTAACAAAAGCGAAGTAAAATATTGGCGCAGTGCGTCAGACTGCAGGCGCAATGTGCAGCATAGAACAGATTGCTGGGGGTAAATTATTGCGTTGGCAGCCGGAGCGACTTTGTGCCCCTCATGTCCAGTACATTGCAGGATCAGACACTTTGACACCGCCATCTCCACAGAAGTCGCTGCTGCGGACTTTACAGCCTTTATTAAAATTAATGTTATTACAAGGATTGCAGCAAATATCAAAATATTCTCTGGTACTAAAATCCAAACAATTCCCCCCCCCCCCCCCCCCCCAAAAAAAACCCCACTAAAACGTCACCCGCGGACGGACGTCTGGAGAAAGTCAGCATGGCCGGAAATACAAAAATAATCTGCATAAAAAGGTAAGAAATGTACCAAAGCGTCTACGCCAAGCAGCGTCCTGGAACCATCGCTGCGCGGTCAAAACTAAAAACGTTCCCTGCGGTGAGAAGATGGCGACTCTGAAATATAAGAACTTACCAGCTATAGAACTGGGGGACTCAGTGCTGCCCCCCCCCCCCCCCCCCCCACTGCAATACACCCCAAATCACCCAGGAAGCCACATCACCTCTGATCCCCATTATACAGCCCTATGAACAGTCCCTATACTCCAGAGCTGCACTCACTATTCTGCAAGCTTGTTGGCCCCAAGGTCACCCTCACACAAGCGTTTGTAAAAATGCTGAGGTTTTTTTTTACGAGTTTGCCTGCGTATTGTTGCGCAGTAATAATACAAGCAGGCGGATGCGCCTTTTTTTTTTTTTTTTTTTTAATTCCCGCTCCCGCTGGAATAGTAACCTGCATTAGAAATAGCCGTATAGCGCATTACGCGCGCAACTGCATTTCAATGAGCGATGAAGCGTGTATTTCACGCACTACAACGCCAAAAACAACATGCAGCGGGTGATTTTGCTGCACAAGAATGCTAGTAACACTGCAAAAAGTGCTTGTGTGAGAGCGGCCCGCGGCCCTCCAGCTGAGGCACTGTACACAACAAGCTGGCTGACGGTTTCCTATAATAACCTGCAGCAGAGTGAGTGCAGCTCTGCATATATAATGATTGTATACGGAGGAGGCAGAGGTGACAACTAAAAATGGCTGGGGAAAAAAAAAAAATCTTGTCTTCATACCATCTTTTGGCTCGGAGTCCTGATCAGTAAATCTGCGCACTGTGTGACTCCTCCCCCTTTACCGTTATTGCTGCATTGTTGGGCAGATTCTCCGATCAGGGCTGCAGGAGAGCCGGTGGAGCCCCCGATGGATGATGTATTGGTCGATGTCCGGATGATGATTTGGTAGATGATGGCCACCAGACAGAGCTGTTTAACCCCTTGAAGCCTACAGGCCTTTCTACACCAAGTTGTAAGCTGCCTGGTTGTAGCGTGTATAATTCGCAATGGCCACCATCGTCATTTGCCACAGCAGCAGATGACAGCGAGTACCGCACGTCTTCACCCCGATTAGTCACTAATATAAAATCCTAAGCATCTATGTGGCACGTTGTGGGTTAATCTCACAGGCCGCAGCACCTTCGGGCAGGTTGGGACGCGAATCTGCTCGCGATCGAACTCTTTCAGTGTAGTCAGCTGTGCCCAGCAGAAGTCTATAAGTGTGCAAATAAGCCAATGGCGCCCATCTCCGCTGTGCCAACACCCACAAAGTGCCCTCGTTAGGTTTATGCAGCTCATGCCGCACCTCAGTCGTTGCCGTCGACAGATCTGAATCCATTGGACGTTCCGTTGTAGGATTTCCCCATCATGCTGTACATCTCGTCCACGTTGTGGGTGGAGATCGGCTGCCGGTACAGCGGGTTGGATGCCTGGTGGGAGAACACACTTGTTACTGGAGGCTAGAGGGGCATTCTGTGCGTTCGGTAAGATGGCGGCACGTTGGTCACTCCACATTCCCCCCGCACTCACCATTTCATACTTGGCTCTGGATCGCTCACTCTGAAACCGCGCAAACTCACGGCGATCGTGAATCGTTACCAGAAGCTTCCAGACCGCGAGGAGAACAAGGCCAACAAGCAAGATGCTGCCCACCACTGCCAGAAGTACCGTAAAGGCATCGGGGGCACTGGCACATTCTGCGGGAGACAAAGAGGATGTCACCAACTAAGAGGAGCTGAGCGGGGCACGTCAGCCAACAGCAGCAACAAGGCAGGGGTCAGGCGGTGCGCCAGCTAACCGTATGGAGCGAGGAAGGCGGTCGAGGGCGTGCGCCAACTATCCCTATGGAGCGAGGAAGGCAGTCGAGGGGGTGCGCCAGCTATCCCTATGGAGCGAGGAAGGCGGTCAAGAGGTTGCGCCAGCCATCCGTATGGAATGAGGAAGGCAGTCGAGGGGGTGCACCAGCCATCCGTATGGCGCAAGGAAGCGATCGAGGGGGTGCGCCAGCTACCCATATGGAGCAAGGAAGGCTATCGAGGGGCTGTGCCAGCTAACTGTATGGGGCGAGGAAGGCAATTGAGGGCTGCAGACACAAAAGATGAAAATTGTCCAGTTCACCTTGTGTATATTTAGAGAATGACTAAGGCAGAAGGCCGAAACGCGTCAGTAATTCTGAGGTACCTGTGTGCCCACGGGCTGCTGGCTTTAACATGATGCAATAAATTTCAAGTTTTATCAAATTTATGAATACTGGATACTATTTGTTCACAATGGAGGGGAGCGTCAGCGAATAGTATGAGACAAGGTAGGGGGTCAAAGGGCGTGCCAGCTAACAGTGTATGATAAAGAAGGGTCAAAGGGCGTGCCAGCTAACAGTATGCAGAAAGGGATAGGTCGCAGGTGGCGCAGCTAACAGTATGCAGCAAAGCTATTGTTCCCTCGGCCCTTGCCGACAGCAGAGGCCAAGAGACATCAGCTAACAATATATAACGGGTGGCGTGGCACCAGCTAACAGCAGCAGACAAGGCAGAAGCTGGGGGGGAGCTGCCAGCTAGCAGCAGCATGTAAGGTGGCAGGGGCTAGGGGCACTGGCTAACAGCATGCATGGCAGTATATGGAATCTGCTGTGCATCCACTCACCCGGCTCCTTCAGTGCGGTCAGGATGGATCTCCCGTTCGGATCCTCGGAGTAGGTAAACCTCATCACACACTCGTTCTCCGTCTTGTAGACGCACAGAACGGCCTCGGGGTTATCCGTATCTGAAAGATAAAGCAAAATGTGAGCAGCGGATCAGCGGCGCCACACTAGAGGATCTGGAGGCACGGAACGCTTCCTCCTCACTAATGCCTGATGAGCAGTACGACCATTGAGATACCAGCATTCTCCTGAAGAGTCAGGAGGTGGCGCTGTGTACTGTGTGCAGATGTCAGGTAGTTCGGGCGCCAGCTGTCCTCATCTGTGTCAATGGCACATGCCAGGTCGAGCGTTCCAGTTTGGCGCAAAACTCCAAACATCAGCGAAACAGAAAACATCCCGCTGAATTCCTGCAGTGACGGCTCCCGGGATTCCTGCAGAGGGGGAGGTGTCAGTACGGGAGAAAACGGGGTCATTGGAATTCCGGCACATTCCAGCAGTTTCCTGAGAGGACATATGGAGTCTATTATGTCCGAGAGGCTGAAAACAACAAGCCCTAATAAAAAGATAAAGGAGTCCTGGAGACCACCGCGACGAGCGTCCCACACCGCCGAGACCCCTCCCCAATGTGACCGACAACCTGAAGGCTTAAACCATGTTTATATGGCGAGCGACTACACTGCACGTTCTTCACCCTCTAGAGCGGGCACAAGACCCATCAGTGCCACCTGATGACCCCCGCGCCAACTGCAGAGGTCAGCACTGCAGTAATAAACCATCAGCACAGGGGAGCCAGCGAAACACTGGAGCAAAACCTCAGCTGTGAGGTGTATTAGATCTGGATAATTGTATCCGCTTGAGCCTCTCTGGTGAACACAGCAGACTGATACATTGTAACAAACTGTTTTGAGTGCAAAGAGAGAATCATCTTCACAGATACAACTTTAGGTCAGGATGGGTTTTCAGCCTCTGAGTGTAAACACAATGTTCATATTCACTGACAGCAAGCAGAGATGTGAAAAACTGAAGAATCAAAAACACAAAATCTGTTGGAAAGTAACAAAACTTGGAGATTAATAAATAATTTACAGAAGATTGAACTTCAAGGTCAGGGTCCTGACAAGGACGTACACGGGCAGAGCCGTCAGGTGCGTAAGTGTAGGTTGAACATGGAAGAGAGGATGGTGGGGGACGGGGCCCCTGAGGAGGCCGCGGACGGGGCCCCTGAGGAGGACGCGCACAGCAGACCCTTCATTTACCAGTCAGACATTAGACTCACCGAGCGTCTCCACCGTGATGATGTCGTCCTTGCACAGTTTCTGACAGGTCTGGTTGTCAGCGAGACGCCCGGTCTGGTACAGGCGACATTCAATGCAGTCCCTAAGCATAGAGACAAAAAAAATCATCAGAAGTCACCCATCTGTAATGTGCATGATACAACAGGCGCCGTGCGCTGGCAGCTCCGCCACTTTGGACGTTACCTTTTCGTACCACAGGCGTCGGGGCAGGTGGGACACTTCTCACACGTCTCCCCAAAGGCACCTGGTTCGATGCATTGGCAGCGCCCACACATGCAGGTCCCTTTCCCGCTGCACATACGGCCATCGCTGGACACACAACTGTCTGTCTCTGTGGTGCAGTTACAGTTATCACCGATGTAACCGGCGTGACACTTACATTCCCCGCAGTCGCATTCGCCATGACCTGCAAAACAATAGTCCGTGTTACAGAGCGACCCATGTCACCACCCTATATACTCTGCAGTCCTGTACAAACACTACATCACCCCCATCATCCCCGACCCAAGGAGCTCACAATCTATCACTCCCATCATCCCCGACCCAAGGAGCTCACAATCTATCACTCCCATCATCCCCGACCCAAGGAGCTCACAATCTATCACTCCCATCATCCCCGACCCAAGGAGCTCACAATCTATCACTCCCATCATCCCCGACCCAAGGAGCTCACAATCTATCACTCCCATCATCCCTGACCCCAGGAGCTCACAATCCAATCTCACCATGAGGGCAGTTACCCCATGTTCTCCTAGGTTTGGTCCCAGCCTGGATTCATACCCATGGCCCTGATGATGCCCTCGACTCCTTTATCTACACACCCCCAGAACTGCAGACAGCTGAGCACATCGGGGACCCCCCAGAAAGGGCCAAGAGACTGAAGAACCAGTCCAGTGACTTCTCCCACATCTCATCCTGGGACATAAAGAGCGGAGTAAACACGGGATCAGTCATCACCGCCCACCGCGACGATATTAGGGGATCTGAGCAGCTATTAAAGGATTATATGGAGCCCAACATGAAAGCATCAGGAGAAATTAAAGCCGGAGATCGAGGGAGGAGAGGCAGCAGAAACAGACAAGGAACTTCTAATTCATTGGTACAAGAACACATGGGGTCTATCAGATGTGGCCCCTGGTCGGATTCGAACCCATGACATCAGGGAATTCTTACTCCTAGGAATGCAAAATATGAGCACAGCGTCAGGCACTAGGGCCCAGACATGGTTCTTCTCTGCAGCCAATCAGAACCCAGAGTTCATTCCCAAGGGTCAGTTTATACAATGACGGCTGCGTCCTGATTGGCCCTATCAATTTTAGAATCATGTAGGTACTGCTGGCCCTTTAAATGTAGCACTACCCTCAGCTGGACTGTCAGAATGAGTGTCAGAATTCCCACCGCTGAGACGGCCGCAATCCTGTGCCAAGAACGCCGCGGTCCTCGTCCTCCGTGATGAGACTGTTTAGAGAAGAAGTTCAGTCTGCGGAGAGAGGAGCGGCAACCCCAACATGTCACGTGTCCATACGGAGGAATGCAGCGCTGCGCCATTGTGGACCCCAAATATCGGAGGGGATTAGGAAAAGGATCTGCATAATTAACCCTTCCCACATAATTAACCCTAACCAGTCCCCTTCTCAATGGCGCATTAGAAAAAGCAGGCGGCGAGCGGCCTACAGTGACCGAAAACCAGACTGAAATGACTGATAACAGGGAGTAACAGATTGTATTCACCTGCCCTACAGTCGAAGTTGCTGATAACAGAGCAATCAAAAAGTTGCAGAACTTTGTATTCTGCAATGATGAAGCTTTATTTACAGACAACTGGACAATAAAAGGTTAATGTCGGACCCTCGCAGTGGGACCCCCTCATTGTAGAAGCTCCTTCTCCGCCTCTCTCCTTACAATGCTTTCCCCTCTGCAGCCCCCAATCCCATTCATTCCCACCCTGATTTAGATGCCGGCAGCAATTAGCATCCCCCCGGGGTGAAGTGACCCCTTTGTGAGCGGGAAGCCCCAATGACTGGAGGGGGGCGATGACAAGTAACGCATCCCAGGAGTGGCGTCCTCAGCCATGTATTCAGGGGGCTACACGTGGGAGGGGGTCAGCCAGCTTTCCCATGTGGTGTCTGCCAGGAAAGTACTAACCGATAGGTCTTTCCCAATCGGCAGGGAAGTTACGGCGGCCATACTGTATTCTCCCTGCGCCTCCATGGACGCAACTTACTGGGGATTCTTCTGGATGTTGAACATTGCACAGACACAAGACCCCTTTGCCCACAATATAAGACCCCCTAAATCAGACTCCTCCATGACAAAGGACCCTTTACTCCAGGCCGCTACCCTCCCTCCAAACACAGGACCACTTTTTCTGCCTGGGCGCACACACAGGGCCCCCCCCAGCACCATCTTTCAGACACAAAGACCCCTTACTGCAAACAATGCCCCCCCCCTGACATACGACCCCTCAACCCAGACCACAATAAGACCCCCTATCCCAAACTGTCCCCCTTTCCTCCAACACAGAGCCCCTTACATCAGACCATCTCTACCCCCTCCCCCAGACATAGGACCCCTTACCCCAGCAGCGTCCACGTGGAGACCGTTCCGCAGCTGAACCGCCGCAGACACGAGCGGCTCCTTCCCTTTCCTCTATTTTTAGATCTTCAACGGAATCCTGATGTTTTGCCACAAAATAACAGCGACTCCTGACAGGAAGCCAACGCCGGCCGCAGCCCCCCTCCCCCACAGCAGCGGGTCAGCGTCCATCCACCTCACTGCCGGAGAGTCGGTGCAGCCCAACACCACCAGCACATCACTGCAGAATCTCTACTGCTTCCAACATCTCTGCTTGTTGTCAGTGAATGGCAACATACATCCCGACCCAACTTATCACAACTGACAGTTCGTTACAATGTATCCAGTCTAGACAACCTCAGACTCATCAGCAGCACAAATCTCTCCTGTTCTGATAGTCTGTTACAATGTATCAGTGCAGGTAACATGTACCAGTCTGGAGTCTAGGAGGTTTACCTCAGAGGATTATTTGGACTGGATAAAAGTGTAACAAACCCTCAGCTGTGAGATGCATCAGGTCAAGACTACAGCCTCTGGGTGTAAACAAGAATGTTCTCTTCCACTGACAGCAAGCAGAGGTCTTAAAAATGGTGAAGAACTAAAAAAGCAAATTAGAAAGAGTCAAAGAACCTTTTGGCTAACATTCAGATATTTAAAAAACTGGACTGGCCCTTTAAAAAAGTAAGTGCTGCTGGGAGTTGTAGTCTCCAGATTTCCATAGACTATCACAGGCGCCCCTCCCCCCATCCTAACAAGCAGATAGATGGTGACCCAGATTTATTACCCTCCCCCATACCGCAGTCTTCACCAGCTACAGGCTGAACATAGCAGCCCCAAAGTCACAGACAACGCCGCAGCATGTCATACTGATCACAGCAGGCGATGGGGAGGGGCATGACAGGGGCTCAGGTGTTCTCATGCCCCGCCCCTCAGGTATCGGACTGGTCTGGAGTGTTCCTTTAATCCAAGATGATGGATCGGCGGCAGTCAGAGCGTCAGAATATGGCGAACGGACACTTTATTACAGGCAAACGCAGCGGACGTTCCGAGAACACAAAATTAACCCAGCGAATCGGGACACTTGGATCCACATTACATTATTGCACAATATCCGGAGCTGAACTCCGACCGAGGTCAGAGACAGGAATGTGGCGAATATGAGACATAAACAAGACAGGAGGAAAGTGACTGCAGGAGCCGCAGCCGAACCTCAAGCCTCCCGGCTCAAAAAACAAGACAGAGCTACACAGGGGGAGGCGAGTGACATCACGGGGCACAAGGGGGAAGGGCGAGTGACATCACGGGGCACAAGGGGGCAGGCGAGTGACATCACGGGGGAGCAATCATCAACTTTACATTATATATGGGACACAGAGCATGGAACTAATAATGCTATACTGCAGTGGTGGCCCTATTCTTTAGAATACACACCTTAGCTGCTGCAGAAGCTCTTTATGAAAATTGCAGTTTCTTCCTTTAAAATGCGGTTCTGCAGCAGCTGGGGTATTACAGTGTGAGCTCACTTCCCTTAGAGAGCAACAAGCCACAATTCTGAGGATTTTCGCCATCCGCAGGAGAGAAGAATAAGCGGCGCCTTATTATACATTAACACAACCACCATTTATAACAGAGACGCAGCCGCAACAACCGTACAGACCGCGGTGTGACAACTCACCTGAGCACAGGACCCCCTTGTACCGCGCACATGAGAAGTCGTCGCACTGACAGTACGAGCCGCTGATGCGTCCAAACTCGCTCTCATAGCAGGAGCACAGGCCGCAGATGCACCGCCCCCGGCCGTTACACACCGTGTGACTCTCCGACTCCCGGCAGGTGTTGAGGGACTCGTCGCTGCTGTCGTCTTCCTCCCCGCACTCGCACCGCGCTCCCAGGAAGCCGGGGTCACAATTGCACATGCCGCAGGTGTACGTTCCATTACCGCTACATTTCCCGCTGTTGTCCTCCACATGCTGCGAGCAACTGCAGCTGCAGTTATAGGTCACCGACACCTCAAGAGCATCCCGAAAGCCAACCGGCTTTATGGCGAAGATATCCTGAGCGCCAGGAAGGGGGCAGGACCGCGCCTCTACCAAAACCTCAAACGATACCTGGAAGAGGAAAGAAGACTGGATGATGGGAGTGATACATTGTGTGTCATAGGGAGATTAGATTGTGAGCTCCTGGGGTCAGGGATGATGGGAGTGACACATTGTGTGTAATAGGGAGTTAGATTGTGAGCTCCTGGGGTCAGGAATGATGAGAGAGTGATACATTGTGTGTAATAGGGAGATTAGATTGTGAGCTCCTGGGGTCAGGAATGATGAGAGAGTGATACATTAAGGGAGATTAGATTGTGAGCTCCTGGACCTAGGGATGATAGCAGTGATACATTGTGGGAGATCGGTAGATTAGAGGACCCCCTCAGGATGTAGTTTTTGGAAAGAGGGTCATACAGACACCAGGTAGATGTTCAACACCACCACTATGTACACCTGATACATGGAGCATCTAGTGACGATAGCTGCGCTTTACGGACAATGAAGCATTAAACACCCCCTCCACCCCCTGGGATGACGACTGCCGCCATCACACAGCGCAGGTTGCCAGGCGTGCTGTCAGTATACGGGACGTGCAGGGATCTGTCCGAGGTGCCGCTGCTCACAGACTCTTGGCAGCTGCAGAGGAATCCTTTTAATAACCGGAGATGACATATGTGCTGAGTCAGGGCGGCCGGGCCGGGGTCACGTATCATCTGCGGGGGACAGATCCGGGGGCTGTCATGGGACATATGACTGAGCGGTCATGTACAACAACAGAGGAGAATTACTGGAGGAAAGTTACATTAATTACATGAAGCAAATATATTAGATTTTTAGATGATCTTTGGATATTTTTTGCTGCCAAATATTGGTGCGTATATATGGCTGCCACAAAGGGGCGAGGGAGAGAAGGGGCGAGGGAGAGAAGGGGCGAGGGAGAGAAGGGGCGAGGGAGAGAAGGGGCGAGGGAGAGAAGGGGCGAGGGAGAGAAGGGGCGAGGGAGAGAAGGGGCGAGGGAGAGAAGGGGCGAGGGAGAGAAGGGGCGAGGGAGAGAAGGGGCGAGGGAGAGAAGGGGCGAGGGAGAAAAGGGGCGAGGGAGAAAAGGGGCGAGGTTTGTGTCTGGAGAGCTGCGGGAAATGTATTATGCTATGGGTGTCTGTCAGTCTTCACTGCATATCTGGCATTGTATTCATGAACCAGAAGGTTTAGGGTGAGCAGCTTTAGGAAAAGGCTGATAAAGGAGAAGATTAACCCTGTGATCACAGACGCTGTATCCATCACCTATAGTGGGGGCGAAATAAATCTCCATAACCCAAGATTTCAAGGCACCCTATAGCGTGTTATAGGAGCCCAGCAGCATGTCCCTTGATTGGATGAGAATGTCATGTGATCAAATTACTAGCGCCTGCGTCCTTTGCTCTGGCCACACACAGGAAGTTCATCTCATGGATCAATGGCCACAATCATCTATAGAGTCACAGGTTGGTTGGCGCTCACTTCCCAATACATTTGGCACCAGCCACTTACCGTATCACCAATCCTCAACTCTCCGCACTTCTTGACCCCGGGATACGGTAATCCGTCCTGACACGTGGCCGAGAAGCTGAGACTGAGGTCGTCAGGAGTCTCCGATACAGTCAGCTCCACCTTGGAGCGAATATTCTGAAAGACAATAATGAGGTGGTGAGAACAGCGACTAATGAGCGACGTCCCCAAAATTACAAGACGTGGCATTGTGAGGAGGGACGCCCAGACAACAGATATCTGTTGTGCCCCGTCTGCGCCCCACTTGTCAGGGTTACATAGTAGCAGCTCTCCCACAATAGTCTACAGTTGTCAGACTCCGCCCATTTCATGTCATCCACCCACAGATTGTCAAATATTTAGGGAAAAGCCACGCAAGTATGTGAAAAAATTATGTAGCTCCTACGCAAGGGCCGGCGGATGCTTTGTGACAATGGAATGGGAGGCCAGAGGATGCTTTACAATGATGGGCGGGATGGCGCGGTGCGTCGGTGGACAGGCTTTTAGTTGTACATTGCCAGTACAACTGCCATTGAACGGCGACCACAGATCTGTAGTCACCGATACAGCAGGCAAAGCAACATTGACTAATATGTCCTCCGACTGCGCAGAACGTGCTGGAACAGAGCCGCGCCCCGAGCCATTATGGAGGAGCACAACCCTCACAGGAAACATCACTGCACAGAACGAGTACCGGCACCCCAAACCCGACCAGAGGAGATCATATGTAACCCCAGGTAGTCTGCTCTGCATAGTTTACCCACTTTAGGGTCAGAGATTTATCCCTATTCTAGCCTGATATTTTCATCTCCGCCTTGCAAGAGTCAAAGTTTTTAATTGTTCCATTAACAAAGCTGTACGAGGGCTTCTCAGGGAAAAAGATTTATTTATTTAAAGGGGTTGTCCCGCGAAACAAAGTGGGTCTGTACACTTCTGTATGGCCATATTAATGCACTTTGTAATGTACATTGTGCATTAATTATGAGCCATACAGAAGTTATCAAAAGTTATTCACTTACCTGCTCCGTTGCTAGCGTCCTCGTCTCCATGGTGCCCGTCTAATTTTCAGCGTCTAATGGCCAAATTAGACGTGCTTGCGCAGTCCGGGTCTTCTTCTTTTCTCAATGGGGCTCCGTGTAGCTCTGTGTAGCTCAGCCCCGTCACGTGCCGATTCCAGCCAATCAGGAGGCTGGAATCGGCAATGGACCGCACAGAAGCCCTGCGGTCCACCGAGGGAGAAGATCCCGGCAGCCATCTTCAGCAGGTAAGTAAGAAGTCACCGGAGCGCGGGGATTCAGGTAAGCGCTGTGCGGTGTTCTTTTTTAACCCCTGCATCGGGTTTGTCTCGCGCCGAACGGGGGGGGTTGAAAAAAAACAAAAAACGTTTCGGCGCGGGACAACCCCTTTAATGGTACCATATAACGTATGGAAAAACTTTAAAAAATGTTTAGGTTGAAAAATGAAAAATAAGTATTGCAATTGGACCATTTTTTAGGGAGGGGGTGAAAGCATTCACAGTGCAGTAAAAATGATATGAACTTTGTTGTGGGGGTCGGTTTAATCACAGCGATACCAAATTTTTAGAAAGCAAGTAAAAGTTATTCTTAAAGAGAAATGGCTTTCCGCTGCCATATTCGGAGACCCATAACTTTTTTACTCATTTGTCGACTGGGCTGTGTGAGGGCTTGTCTTTTTGCAGGTTGAGCTGTGGTTTTTATTAGTACCATTTTGGGAAACCCGTTTATTTTTGATCACTTTTTATTCAAATTTCTGGAAGCCGGAATTAGAGAAAAAAAAAAAGCAAACAACTCAATTCTTACATTCTATTTTTTTTTATTTTCCTATCTTTGGCTTCACTGTGCTGGATGAAAATAGTGATTTTAATAGCTTGGCCCTGTTTTTTATGGTTTAGTTTTCGTTTGTTTGTTTTTTTCCATAGAAAGAAAAAATGAGGGGGGGGGGGGGGGGGACATTTTTGTAGTAATCAGTAATCCTAAAACCCTTTGTCGCATTTATTGGGGGACACAGCCTAGTACCAGGAGTATAGCTACTGCCACTGGGAGGTGGCCATTAAGCAAACAAAGTGTTGGCTCCTCCTACTGGCTATACCCCTCCTGCAGGCAGCAATATAAAAACAGGTTAAACATTGAACAGAAATATATAAACCTTAAACAGTGCAACACGGCTCAGGACCACGTGCAACTCCAGGGAGAACACCCGGCAGGGCGGAGAACTAGGTAAAAAGTTGAACAACAGTTAAGGACGCTTTGGGAGGGTGCTGTGTCCCCCAATGAATAACACAAGAAAGAGATTTTAGGGCAAGTGCAAAGATCTGATTTTCTTG
Source organism: Eleutherodactylus coqui (assembly GCF_035609145.1). Lineage (NCBI taxonomy): Eukaryota > Metazoa > Chordata > Amphibia > Anura > Eleutherodactylidae > Eleutherodactylus > Eleutherodactylus coqui. The sequence continues at coordinate 23,226,757 of NC_089844.1, read as the reverse complement.
TCCATTGTTTTGGGGGACACAGTCTAGGACCATGGGATGTTCCAGAGCAGTCCCTCAAGGGTGAGAAGAACCGATTGAAATACATGTGGTCAGCTTACATCCATCTGCAAGACTCTTTGACTGAAGGAGGGGTCAGCGGATGCCAAAGTGTGCTCCCAATAGAATTTAGAGAAGGTGTGCAGGGAAGCCCACGTAGTGACCTTACGCACTTGGAGGGGAGGCACTGACGCATACTGCCCAGGAAGCACCCACTGCCCAAGTAGAGTTTGCAGTAACACAGAAGGAAGGTTTCCTGTCTTTAGCACTGCAAAGCCAGTCTTGCACGACAGGCCTTCCCATCTTAACCGTCTTAGAAAGTTGAGGTACGAGAGGAAAGATGCATCGAGGCTGGAATTCAGTCCATGGAATTACTAGGACATCCACTGCTGGAGCCTGCGGATCCTGGAATCTAGACGGGAAGTATGTGGTTGAATCTGGATGCCATCAGATAGACATCTGGATGACCCCCATCTCCGACAGGGCTCGAGGAACACGTAGGGGTGCAACTCCCATTCCCCGGCTTGACTGTTCTTCTGTACAGGATGCCAGCTATCCAAATCGTCCACCCCTGGTATGTGAACCGCCGAGAGTGCCAGAAGGTGATCTTCGACTCATGTCAGGATCTTCACTGCTTCTACCATGACCGCCGAGCTAAGGCTCCCTCCTTGATGATTTATGTACACAACTGGCATTGGGTTGCCAGCTTGGATGGGGAGACGCGTTACCTGAGGCACGAAGGGCTGAAGTGACAGAAGAATGGCCCGAAGTTTATCCAGATGGTTGACTCCTGTACTGTCCAAGTGCCCTGCTCTGTTCATTTCTACTGCGTACCCCCTACCCCAGCCAAGTAGATTGGCATTCATTGTAAGAACCTGCCAGTGCAGTGTCACAAAGGGACGGCCCTGTATGGTGGGGAGTCCCGCCACCAGAGAACATCACTTTGAAGCTGTGGGGTAGCCAGATCTTGCAATAAGAGTTCACCGATTTGTCCCACTGGGAGAGAATGGCGCACAGGAGATGCTGCATGTGAAACTGCCCAAATAGGATGGCCTTGAAGATCCTTAGTCGCAGGACTCTCATGCAGTAGCGAAGGTTACTGGAGACTATGACTGCAGGGAGACGCACTTTCCACACGTGAGCAAAACTCCTGGGCCTGTGTTATGCCAAATAACAGAATCAGAAAGATCAGTCGTAGAGATGGTGAGAGGTCGGACATGGGGTGGTTCATAATCAACCCAAACCGGGATCAAGTGTCCAGAGTGACGTGGAGGCTGCGCAGATTGTCTGACCAAGCTTTTACCAAAATGTTGTCGAGGAAGGGAATGGCCAATATCCCCTTGGAATTGAGGAGAGCCATAACAGATGCCAGAACCTTGGTGAAAACTCAGGGGACCATGACCAACCAATATGGCAAAGCCGTGAACTGGTAATGATCAGAGTGGACGGCAGTGCATAGGAAGTGTTTGTGTGCTCAACATATTGGGACAAGAAGATAAGAGTCCTTAATGTCAATGAAAGCCAGGAGCTCCCCATGTTCCATGGACGCTATGACTGACCTCAACGACTCCATGCGAAAACGTCGGACCTGCTCCCAGTAGTTCAACTTCTTCAGGGCGAGAACGGGTCTGACAATGCCATCATTCTTGGGCACCACAGAGTGAAATAAAAACCCTTGAAGCGTTCTGCAGGAGGAACCAGCGCTACTACTCCCCGATGAGGGACCCAGATGAGTCGCTATCGCCTGAACAAAATTGGTGGCCTGTGAAGGAGATGCTGGGATTCTGGAAGTGAGGAATCAATCTGGGGGATAAGCTGGAAAGTCCACGGCGTAGCCTGAAGAGATGACCTCCTGAAGGCATGCGTTGGAGGAAAGACCAAGCCATGTGTCCCTGAGCAGGAAAAATTGTCCCCCCACCCTGGATGAATCAGGTGGGGGCGGCCCTTCATGCAGAAGATTTCGCAGAATGGACTTCGAGGATTGGGGGTCGGGGATGACAGGATGGTCATAGCTTGAAAGAGGGTTGATGGAAAGAGCAATCCAGCCTCTCTAAAGAACGCAGTGGACGCTTTGGTAAGGTCGGATACCGCTCGAGAGAGCGAGTGAACCCATTCCAGATGGAGGAAGTTGGACAGGATGAGTGCCTGTGTCCGGTTGACTGGCCGCCTGGGTCGGTGGAAGACAGCAGCGGTATAACAGCTTTGCTGTAAGCATGTACATTTCAGACTGCAGAAAATGCAAGCGAAATGCGTGGCTCTGGTTGGGCCCTATCTGGGTCCGTTGGCCCTGGAGCTGGACATAGTGCCGCACTGTGCCTTTAAATATACCTGCTGCTATGTGTGCTGCAGAAGGTGCAAAGCAGGAGGGGAGCTCACCGCCAGACAGCGCTTACCTGGTCCTGGGCTGGTGTGGACACGGAGCTCTAATGCCGATGATACCCTGGATCAGGAATCAGGAGGTTGTCAGGTGCACTACCGGTCCCAGCAACAGCGGATAGCAATGTGCTCAGGCAGAGAGACCAAACAGGACTGAAGGTTGGACTTTGTAGCAGAAGAGGGCAATGGGAAAAGAGCACTCAGGCACTAAACCAGAAGATTGCAGGGAGGGCTGAAAGCCCACCCCCCATCGGAGGTTCCCAGCAGTAGGCCGTGGCCTAAATTTGCGGGCATGGAAGCCAGAAGTGCCACTGCAGTGGTGACTGAAAGCTGGACCAGCCCCGCGGAAGGAAGCCACAGTACAAACCCCCCAAGAGAGCTCTGCTGCCCCGGGTAATTCCCCTGCCGCCACTTGAACCAGCAAGAGGAGCATTGACCAATCCAGGACACTCAATCATTTTGCAGTCCTGAAGTGGTTAATGAAAGCTAATGCTCTCTGTTATCAGCCAACATAGGCTGGGGAGAGACTGTTGTGTCCTAGGATTCTGTCCGACATGATGATGCACAGATCAGAGTCATTACATTACATCAGTCGGACTTTGAACAGTTTTCCAGGTGCTATAAAGATTGGGCTGTCGCCTCCGGCTTCAGACAGGTTGGACAGCTCGTCAGTAAGACTATCCGCGGGTCACATGTTACCTCATCCATCATGTGTCGTGTGCAGACAGGTGGGAAATGCCAAGGAGGGAGAGAAAGACGGGGCAAAATACGTCCTGCAGTCCCGGGTGCTGCGGCGACACTTACATTGTAGGCGTTGACGATGAGCTGCAGGATGTTTTGGGAGCTGGGGTCCAGGATCTCCACCGTGGTGCCGGGAATCAGCGCCGTGAAATTCTTAAGAGAAGACAAAACCAAAACCTCGTTACTTCAACACGACAAAACCGAGCTGCAGAAAGTAGGAACACAGCGCTAGCCGTACACAGGAGGCGGGGCATGATAGACGTGTTAGGCCAGATGCTCCGCCTCCATTGGCCGATTCATTACCTTATATAATAAATAATGAGTTTTCGTCACCGCGAATATGAGATGAATGTTGTTCTCCGACAGCTTCTCGCCAAGCAGCGCGAGCGAAGGATAATCCTGGACAAAGAGAAAGCTCATGTTAGACTGCGAGCGCCATCACCGCACCCAACATGGAGGGCAGAACTAGTGCAAAGACAAAAGGGTGACCACATCATGGAGGTTTAAGTCCGAAGAGGAGGGAATGGAACAGTTCGCTATTACTTTCTCGAAATACTCTGTGCTGCTGATGAGCCCTAATCCTTTCACTCCATGCACTCTCACATCCCTGCCGCAGCAGCACTGTCCTCATCTACACGTGTATCTCCTGAAACACTGTGCGCCGCCGAGGCCCAGCCCTTTACCCCCCCCTCAACGCCGCCGAGGCCCAGCCCTTTACCCCCCCCCTCAACGCCGCCGAGGCCCAGCCCTTTACCCCCCCCCCCCTCAACGCCGCCGAGGCCCAGCCCTTTATCCCCCCCTCAACGCCGCCGAGGCCCAGCGCTTTACCCCCCCCAACGCCGCTGAGGCCCAGCGCTTTACCCCCCCCAACGCCGCCGAGGCCCAGCCCTTTACCCCCCCAACGCAACAATGTTTTTGCATTTATATTGGACGATTATCACTCAAATTAGTTTGTAGTTTGTTTACGTTTATAGGCCGAGTATCTGCCCCGACCTGCGGCGGCGGTCACAGGGGCGAGTGCAGTTTGGTCAGTGAAAACCCACCATTTTGCCTGCGCTTGTGATGCAATTTTCACTGCTCTGTACTTCCCATTTTATTCCCATGTGGTCCCCATAGCAACCTGCGCTAAAACTGCATCACACGCGTATGACATCTGCGGCCATACGGTTGCAATGCGTTTAACGCTCCCATAGAAAATATCAGGCAATTCTTGAAGAAAGAAAAGAAACTCATAAAAATAGGAAAATAGGACACGCCGCGATTTCTCTAATTTGGACCATCCGTTCGAGAAAAAATCTCTTGTGTAAGTTAACCCGTTCACATGAATCCCCCCCCCCCCCCCCAACCCCTGCGCAAATTATGTCCATCTCAAAATCAGACAGGAAGGTCACCCGTGTGGCGATTCCCACAGCTGAAGGTTTGTTACCGTGTAACTAGTGTAGAGCATCCTCTGTGAGGTAACAGCACACGTCTCCCTCCGGTCCTTATACTCATTATTAGGACCTACCTTCAGCGCTGGCAGTCGGTAGCCCATGAAGGACGTGACGTGTGGTGGGCACGGTGTATATAAGGCGTGTGACAGGCTGTCCGCTCACAAATCGCTCCTCGTCAGGGGTAAAAAAGGCATCGCAAAAAGGGATGATTATTGGCTTTCGGGCAGAGCGTGGCGGTATTTCTCAGACAGCGCAGTTTGTGAACTGTTGGCATGCTGCTGTGGTGAAAGTGTATCGTGAGCGGATAAATGCCACCGCTGGGAATAACAGACGTGGAAACCGCTGAGCACCACGTGCCACCGATGTGAGAGGTGCCCGTCAGCTACGAAGGTGCGTGGGGCCGACGGATCCGCTACAGGGGAGCAGCGCAAGATTGAAAATGAACCCGGGTGCTACCAGACGTGACTGCATATGGCGCTCCGGACCAGACGGATGGTCACTGCAGCTGCGCTAATAGAGGTGCATCGGAAGAAAAGACTTTGCACAACAGTATCGTGTTGGACCATCGCTGATTGGCAAAGGGTTGCCTTCTCTGATGAGTCACGTTTTCTGCTTCATCGAAAGGATGGACGTTGGCATCCCAGGCGAGAAACATCAGAGAACCAACACCCTGCAGCCATTGCTGGAAGGACACAAGTCGGTGCCGGCAGCGTTATGGGCTGTGGAGTTGTTTGTGGCGTTCTCTGCGCTGCTCATCCATGCAGAAGGCACTTTGAACCGATCCGGTTATGAACCCATCCTTGTAGATCACCTACACCCATACATGCTGTATGCCTGGGGCAGATGGGATCTTCCAGCAAGACAACATGACATGTCACACGTCTAAAAATGTCCGAAAGTGGATGGAAGACGACCAAGACTTCCAAGTATACCCCCCCACCCTATTCCACAGACTTAAACCCACTTGAGCATCTGTGGGACCACCTCGATCTACAGGTTTGCTCTACGGATCCCCCCCCCACGCATCCTCCAGCAGGGAAGCAGTCAGCATGGCACCAGATACCAGAGACCGCTTCCTAAGTCCCTCCCGGCCCCTCTACTGTCCTTGCGGCACACCGCCATTAATCTGGATATTTGACTCCACTCCATAGTTTGTTGCAGCTTCAGCGCAGGTAACGTCTGGAGCCCGGAGTATCGTTATTTGCAGGAGACTTGAGCGGTTCTTCCGTCCATCAGATTCTAAGCTCCTGAGGACAGCGGGGCGCACTACATAACACCGCATCTGCGGTCACTGCTGCTTCAGAAATACGCAAGAAACTGTAGGACAATTCTAGAGAAATGTGTGGCCAGAGAGCAAAAGACGTCTGGGGGGGGAACAACACTATCATGGCTGAGCTCTGCAGAAACCGCTTTAATTCCCTGACACTAATTCCTGGTGCATGCAGCAGAGCCGAGTGTGCAGCGGCTGCTGCTCCTCCACCCATGGACATATTCTCCCATGGACCCAATACTGCGTATTATCTCCGTGACGCGGCATCAGTATGAGATGCACAAGGCGGAGGGGTAGTAAGATCCATACGTGGCCAGATTACGGATCAGCAAAACCTTCTGCTTGTACGGCGCCAAAAATACAGCTGTGTGCGAGGCAAACGAAAAACATCACAATTATCACATATACATCCCAGTGTGACGTTATCCCATAGCGGCTATCACCCAACTCTTCCAGCACCCTGCAAGGCACAATGCTCTATATACAGGGATCACAGGAGCTGTGTGAGCTGCCATACTGGTTGTCACCCAGCCCTTCCACAACCCTGGCAGGTACAATGCTTTATATATATAGGACTCGCGGGAGCTGTGTGGGCAGTCATACTGTTGTCAGAAGGGTGAAGCTGGCGCAGTTCTTACCAGCTGACCAGCAGCGCTGTACTCGTTGTCCGTGTTAAGGTGGCACTGCCCGTCATGTGGCTGCACTAGCCCAGCCAGTTTACCATCCAGTGCAATATGTGGGACGTCATCTGTAGTGATAACCAGCAGGTGGGACGCCTCTGTCCTCCAGCCGATCTTCTCCTGGCAGTAAATGGCATTAATTACAACAGAGACCTCCATACAGAATCAGAGACCCCCCGCGACCCCAATACAGAGCAAAACCATAAACTTCCCAAGCAAGACCACAAAAACTGGCAGCCATACTCAGCAGAAAAGCAAAGCCCAGATACAACTACAAATCCCACAATCCCCTGGTGTAGTTATACATGGCCCATGAATCCCCGGGAATCCTGCAGTTTTCTGGCCCTTTAAGATGAAATGTTCTGCAGGTTTGCGTTATCTCCCCTATTTACAGGATGATCTGCAGTACGGGGTATAGAGGAGGAGCAGACCTCAATGCAGCCATGGCTACAACACAGGTTCCATCAGGACTGGAGAACAACTGTGCGACACATTCCAGTTCTGGCCGAGAAAACAATCAGATCTCTGTTATTCCACCAGTGCCCAGGACTCGATAACAGATGGCGGCAGCCGCTCGCCTGATGCGAGCGTCCAACACGTAGGGAAGCTCTGAGCAGCACAAACCGTAGCGCCCGTCTCTAGGAAAGCTGGGTGACAACCAACATGGCCATCATTTCTGCCTCATCAGGAGTAATCACCCAGCTTTCCTAGACCCCTGAACAGTAAATCCACCTGGTGATGTCTGAAGTGATAGACGTGGCGGCGCAGGTCCCAACATGAGGAAGTATAATTACAACAAAGCCTGAGATGCCGCCAGTTCAGTACAGGATTATCATTATCCTGGCTAATCCGCCGTACGACGGCACCTGCCCCAACCTGCCCGACAACCTCAACCAGACACCCCTGAGGGGAAGAACCCAGCATCATCCAACAATGGCGGCAGCGAGTGCGATAATCCCAGCGACCAAAGAATGACATCTGACCGATAAATCAGACAACCACCGACCCTGCAGAACACCGCCATGATGATTTACTACACAGTAGGGAACTGCAACAAAGTATCAAAACGTAAAATACTAAAGTGACAGAGAAAACAAAACATGCTGAAACTGCGTCTTTTATCTCGGAAATGGAAATCACTGAGAACAAGAACTTTCAAGGAACAGGAACCTGCAAAACGGATCCGAAACTGCAGATGATGGCAAAAATAGAAAAAGAGGAGCGGGCCGAGAAAGGGAAAGAGGCGGAGTCTAAGGAAGTGCCCGCAGCTAGACATGACCTGCAGAAACTACAAGGCCAAAGACAGAGAGATACAGTATATATCACCAAGAACTGCCACAGTATAAAGCAGACAATAGACTAAACCCAGCATGCAACTGATTCAAATATAATCTTTTGGCCCCATTATATAGAATACGTGTATAGAAACAGCAGTCAACACGTACATATATTATTTATCCTGTCTTATACCCCAGAGCTGCACTCACTATTCTGCTGGTGGAGTCACTGTGTACATACATTACTTATCCTGTACTGATCCCGAGTTATATCCTGTATTATACTCCAGAGCTGCACTCGCTATTCTGCTGGTGGAGTCACTGTGTACATACATTACTTATCCTGTACTGATCCTGTGTTATACTCCAGAGCTCCACTCACTATTCTGCTGGTGGAGTCACTGTATACATACATTACTTATCCTGTACTGATCCTGAGTTACATCCTGTATTATACTCCAGAGCTGCACTCACTATTCTGCTGGTGGAGTCACTGTGTACATACATTACTCATCCTGTACTGATCCCGAGTTATATCCTGTATTATACTCCAGAGCTGCACTCGCTATTCTGCAGGTAAAGTCACTGTGTACATACATTACTTATCCTGTACTGATCCTGAGTTACATCCTGTATTATACTCCAGAGCTGCACTCGCTATTCTGCTGGTGGAGTCACTGTGTATATACATTACTTATCCTGTACTGATGCAGAGTTACATCCTGTATTATCCTCCAGAGCTGCACTCACTATTCTGCTGGTGGAGTCACTGTGTACATACATTACTTATCCTGTACTGATCCTGAGTAACATTCTGTATTATACTCCAGAGCTGCACTCACTATTCTGCTGGTGGAATTACTGTATTAAACCCCAAGACTCTCCCATGATGTGTAATACTCGATGCTCTTACCTTACAGACTGCGGCTTGTAGGATGGCATCAAACGCACCCTCTGGGGCGTCCCGGTTCCGTGACACCTGCTGGTTCTGTACCTCAGCATTGAAGTTGCTGACTTTATCCGTAAGGGAAAGAACATGGCGGAAGCCAAAGGACGGGATGCAGTTTGGGAACGGCTTATATCTGAGAAGAGAAATAATGTCTGGATCAATCAACGACACTCCTCCCCCTCAACCACAGAATCAGAAGTTTCTCACTTTTAGAACAATTCCCTCAAAATTTAAAGGGGCTTTCTGGGATATTTAAAAAAAAAAAAAAAAGTTAAGGGGGGCTTAAAATAAAAAACACTCACATACAGGGGCGCCCCGTCAATGAGGCGAGTTGAGCACTCTGCCTCAGACAGCGCCCCTTCCCAAATGCAGGAGGTGACAACTGCCCCGCCTGCATTCAGGTCATTGCTGGCAATCTGCCCAAAGTTAGGCTGCATTTACATGGCTGATAGCAAATCGATCCAGAGATCACGGGGGCGCCACTTGCATCGCACACAACACAGACACATCCCTGTTCTCTGTGATGTACGGGAGGCCACACGTGAGTACCATTCTTCTACGAGGCCGGCGCGAAAAATAGGACACGCTGCGATCTCTGCCTCACAGGAATCGCTACGAGAGAAAAGTCGCCCTTATAAATGAACTCATCAAACGATGGGATCTATTTTCGTGCATCTTGCAATTTACAAAACTCGCCCGAAAAAACAACCGTGTAAATACAGTCTTAGTTGTATACAGATCGTTAAGATGCGGATACAATGAACAGAGGCAGCATCAGTGGCGGAAGAAGCCTGGCAGCGGGCAGAAGGCGCCATGGGACCGTGGGGGGAGGTCAGTGACTATTATTTCACTATGGGGGACAATAGAGCTGCTATTACAGGGTCCCCGTGTGACTATTTATTGCTAAAGGGGACAGTGCCACTCATTGTTCATTACAGGGAGACAGTGCGGATTGTCATTCGTTACCCAGGGGGCGCTGCGAGTTGCACTGTTATACAGTATTTAGGGGAATCCATGTGCGGCACTACTAAAAGTTTATCTTAATATAGGGATTACAGGTATGAAAAATCAAACAGGTATCTTTGTGGCAACCTCGGAAGAGAAGTAGTCGTGTCGGTCTGGACGGGATGGAAAAGAAAACAACAATGCTTATTAGAGATGACGTTATGTGCAAGTCATAATGTCATTGTTTATCCTGCCACTGAGTCCTGTAGTCCCTGTATGGTCCTTCGAGTGATGATGGGTAGTAGCATTCTTGTTTGTGAGCCGACAACTCTCTACAATTGTTCGGGTCTTATTAGGATGTACAAAATTAAATAGCAGGGCTGACTGGACTTCACAGTTTATCCCTTTATTGATCTTGCTTCTTGGGCTGTACTTATGATACAATGTTGGTTCTGGGGCTGTACTTATGATACAATGTTGGTTCTGGGGCTGTACTTATGATACAATGTTGGTTCTGAGGCTGTACTTATGATACAATGTTGGTTCTGGGGCTGTACTTATGATACAATGTTGGTTCTGGGGCTGTACTTATGATACAATGTTGGTTCTGGGGCTGTACTTATGATACAATGTTGGTTCTGGGGCTGTACTTATGATACAATGTTGGTTCTGGGGCTGTACTTATGATACAATGTTGGTTCTGGGGCTGTACTTATGATACAATGTTGGTTCTGGGGCTGTACTTATGATACAATGTTGGTTCTGGGGCTGTACTTATGATACAATGTTGGTTCTGGGGCTGTACTTATGATACAATGTTGGTTCTGGGGCTGTACTTATGATACAATGTTGGTTCTGGGGCTGTACTTATAAAATGAACTGTTCTGGTGTTAATTGTTAAGATTCAATAGATTTGGATTATTGTGATTTTTATTGCAGGCTGATGCGATTAAAAGTCTTCATTCAGTGCATTTAGCCAAAAGATAAACTGAGAAACCTGCCACCAAGTCCGTGACCACAAACAGATGGCATCACCCAGCATTATACAGACTTTCATAACCCCCTGCTCCTTCACGCTTATTACTATGACTGTGTCAGTCTTTACTGCAATTCTGGATTCCATTCATGAATACTTCAATGCTAGAAGGGTTTGGAGGATGTGAAGTAAAGAGAGTTCGAGATCATCTAAAAAGTGGGGGCAGAGGAAGCAGTGTATTGGGGGTCCGAAGAGGAGATATACAAGAGGGGTCCTGGTGGTTGGAAGAAGCAATGTACTTGGAGGGGGGGGGTCTTTAATGATTCACGCCTTCACTAGAAGCTGCAGTTAGATGGCAACTTTTTTTTTTTTTTTTATCCCAGAAGCATCAGATTTACAGGTGCGATTGTGCAAAATTTCCTTACTGCTGTGTGAGAGGCATATGACCTGCCGCACCTGCAGGGGGGGTCGTCGCGCTCCCATGGACGTGACCCGAGCTTTATTACGTGACAGTTGTTTACCGCCAGCCTGCAGCGCTCTGACCGTCCTCAGACACGGGCGCAGCTGGAGCAGACTGCGGGAACGCTGTGTACATTGTATGTGACGCCGAGGGCGCAGAGCGAGTGACATTTGGCCGACGTCCCACACAGAGGTAGAAAAGAGGACAGTGGAACAATGACCCCCGGAGCGCGGGAGGGAATTCTGGAAACGCGCTGTTCTTTCATGACTAGAGACTGATCCCTGATTGGCCGTTCCCCAACCTACTTGAGTCATGGGGTCTCTGCCAGAACTGGTGAAGAGAAAAACAAGCAAGACACAAAGATGGAGACCCGAAGTGTAAAGCGACCTGTCAGCGCCTGACAGGCTGCATAATGGCCTCGCCTTCCTCCCTGCTTGCTGTCAGTGAATGGAAACATTCACCGTTTCCATCGCATCTTGACATCTTACCTAAGCTACTATAATACAGGGGGCAGATACTTTATAAAGACAACACTTCTCAGGCTCTGTGCAGACACTGAAGCAGCAGGGGATGCTGGGAGCTTTCAGCTGTGGATGTGAAGATCAATGATTGTAGTAGACCATTCTCTCTGGTCACGTGACTGTGGTAAATGTCCACTCACCCAGTGCAGGGGTTGTTCTGATATTTGGGGGCAGTGTAAGAGAACGGGGAGACGTTCTTATCCACGAAGGTGCCAAACCCCAGACGGAAGTTGCTGGTAAGTTTCGCCATCTCCGCAGCCAATCTCGTCCCCAGATTCCGAATGGTATCTAGATCGTCCTTCATAGACAGCGACAAGTCCATCAGGTAGTACAGATCCACCGGGTAGTCCTCCACCTGCCGCACCTGCACCTTAAAAGAGGCCGCTGCTCCTGCAAGAGACGACGACATGTATAGTTCAATTACGACAGAACAGATCTTAGAGACCACCAAAGTGACAGCCCTCCGGTACCGACTCATCACCTTCCTTACAACACGTGTTGTGCCCACCAAAGCCCTGCCACGCTTAACAAGACTTACCTCAATCACATTCTTTCCACTTGCCCAAGTCATCGCCGGGGCCCCCGACGGCGACAGGGCCCCCCCCCCGCCGGGCCCCCCTTCCCCGAAGGCGACAGGGCCCCCCCCCCGAAGGCGACAGGGGCCCCCCCCCCCCCGCCGGGCCCCCCTTCCCCGAAGGCGACAGGCCCCCCCCCCCCCCCCCCGCCGGGCCCCCCCTTCCCCGAAGGCGACAGGGCCCCCCCCCCCCCGCCGGGCCCCCCTTCCCCGAAGGCGACAGGGCCCCCCCCCCCGCCGGGCCCCCCTTCCCCGAAGGCGACAGGGCCCCCCCCCCGCCGGGCCCCCCTTCCCCGAAGGCGACAGGGCCCCCCCCCGCCGGGCCCCCCTTCCCCGAAGGCGACAGGGCCCCCCCCCCCGCCGGGCCCCCCTTCCCCGAAGGCGACAGGGCCCCCCCCCCCGCCGGGCCCCCCTTCCCCGAAGGCGACAGGGCCCCCCCCCCCGCCGGGCCCCCCTTCCCCGAAGGCGACAGGGCCCCCCCCCCGCCGGGCCCCCCTTCCCCGAAGGCGACAGGGCCCCCCCCCCCCGCCGGGCCCCCCTTCCCCGAAGGCGACAGGGCCCCCCCCCCCGCCGGGCCCCCCTTCCCCGAAGGCGACAGGGCCCCCCCCCCGCCGGGCCCCCCCTTCCCCGAAGGCGACAGGGCCCCCCCCCCGCCGGGCCCCCCTTCCCCAAAGGCGACAGGGCCCCCCCCCCGCCGGGCCCCCCTTCCCCGAAGGCGACAGGGCCCGCCGACGGCAATATCTCCTTAGTCTACCTCCCATGCCCAGCCACCCTCCTCCTAAGACTTAATATCCCTGCCCATGCTTAATAGCTCCTCCCCCGCTGCCTACTCTATCCTTTCCCTTCCATTGCTGTACACCCCCACATTGTGTGTGACCACTGACCAGGCCGGAGAGATAGCGAGACACTCTGCGGTGTGACCTGGATGATATCCGACTGCGACGACCCCGACCCTTTGCTGCTGAGGGGAAGGCTCTTGGTCACGGTGACTTTACTCATGGGGCCCTCGATAAAATCCGGAGAGCAGCCTTTATTTATCAGATTGCCCATCAAATCGCAGCGTGACGTCACCGTGTGCGACACCCCGAAGATCTGCAGGGAGAGAAGAGAAAACTGGAGTGAGACAACAATAACTTCATCCAATCCCGCGGAGGCCATAACAAGTCACCCCGACAAGGAGGTTATCGGTATATAAAGGGCCAAGACAGATCGCTCTCCAATATGGCCGCCACACAGGGGTCATTACCTGGTTCCCCCAGAGACAACCAACAGCTTACTAAAGGGGCATCCAGAATCAGGAGCCATGTTCTGTCTTCCAGAATTGGCACCCCCTACTGGCCACATGCCCAGTACTCATATGAATGGGGCTGAGCTGCAATACCAGACACGGCCATGGACAGGAGGGGCACTGCTGCTTATTTTTCCTTCTCACAGTGGAAACGAATTACTCTGTATAGGTATATATTCTGACATAAGGAGACTCCGAGCTTCAGGCGCTGCAAGACGGAGGCCATGATTTGGCCAAAATGCACGGTCTGCATATAGAGAATATTCCATATGGAGGAAGAAAAGGGGGCGGGGCTCCGACAGACGGATATTAGGCATCACAGCGGCGTTGTACCAGAGTATCGCCATGTGCAGCACGTTCTCAGCCAAACACCCGCCATCAAGGAAACAGACGAGCGGCCGGTGAGCACCACGCGCTGGACACGCCAACCGGCTGAGCGTAACGCAACCCCCAGGTATAGAAAAGGTGAATGTTAATGAGAGAGTACCTAGCCAATCAGACACAGCGAGCCGACCGACCAATAACGGAAGCAGCGGCACGTTCAATGTGGAAGGAGCGCCGGCAGACGGATTACCGTAGAGCACATATCAGAGGGATCCTTGTCTGGTGGGGGGGATTAGGGGGTCTTTCAAACATAGCGGAGTCTCATGTACGAACATCAAAATGGCTGCCACATACGATAATACTCAATGTACGGCTTTAGGGGGAAGGGGAGATGCCTGCAGAAATTTGACAACAAGCTGCTAACGAGTTGGGTCATCACCGGGTCGTTCACAGATTACTGTGACTCCTCACCCGCTGTTCACAACACCCCCCACCCAGTTATGTGACACAGCCGCATCGCCTGCAACGCAATTTACAGAAGCAGCATTACACGTCACTAAAAAGTTAGCGCAGCCCCCCTCAGCTGCCTTGCAGACCCCTGAGCGACCTACCGCCCCCCTCCACTGCCCTGCAGACTCGACCGACCTACTGCCCCCCCTCCACCAACCTGCAGACCCCTGACCTGCCGCCCCCCTCCAGTGTCCTGCAGACCCCTGACCTGGCGCCCCCCCCCCCCCACTATTCTGCAGACCGCTGACCTGCCGCCCCCCCCCCCCCCCTCCACTATTCTGCAGACCGCTGACCTGCCGCCCCCCCCCCCCTCCACTATCCCGCAGACCCCGGACCTCCCCCCCCCCCTCCACTATCCCGCAGACCCCGGACCTCCCGCCCCCCCGCCACTATCCCGCAGACCCCTGACCTCCCGCCCCCCCGCCACTATCCCGCAGACCCCTGACCTCCCGCCCCCCCGCCACTATCCCGCAGACCCCTGACCTCCTGCCCCCCCCCCGCCACTATCCCGCAGACCCCTGACCTCCCGCCCCCCCGCCACTATCCCGCAGACCCCTGACCTCCCGCCCCCCCGCCACTATCCAGCAGACCCCTGACCTCCCGCCCCCCCGCCACTATCCAGCAGACCCCTGACCTCCTGCCCCCCCCCGCCACTATCCCGCAGACCCCTGACCTCCCGCCCCCCCGCCACTATCCCGCAGACCCCTGACCTCCCGCCCCCCCGCCACTATCCAGCAGACCCCTGACCTCCCGCCCCCCCGCCACTATCCAGCAGACCCCTGACCTCCCGCCCCCCCGCCACTATCCAGCAGACCCCTGACCTCCTGCCCCCCCCCGCCACTATCCCGCAGACCCCTGACCTCCCGCCCCCCCCCCCCCCCCGCCACTATCCCGCAGACCCCTGACCTCCCGCCCCCGCCACTATCCCGCAGACCCCTGACCTCCCGCCCCCCCCCCCCCCCGCCACTATCCCGCAGACCCCTGACCTCCCGCCCCCCCCCCCCGCCACTATCCCGCAGACCCCTGACCTCCCGCCCCCCCCCCCCGCCACTATCCCGCAGACCCCTGACCCCCCGCCCCCCCCCCCCCACTATCCTGCAGACCCGTGACCTCCCGCCCCCCTCCACTATCCTGCAGACCCCTGACCTCCTGCCCCCCCCCCCCGCCACTATCCTGCAGACCCCTCACCTCCCGCCCCCCTCCACTATCCTGCAGACCCCTCACCTCCCGCCCCCCCCCACTATCCTGCAGACCCCTGACCTCCCGCCCCCCTCCATTATCCTGCAGACCCCTGACCTCCCGCCCCCCTCCATTATCCTGCAGACCCCTGACCTCCTGCCCCCCCCCCCCCCCGCCACTATCCTGCAGACCCCTGACCTACCCCCCCACCTCCACTGTCGTGTAGATACTTTGTATATAACTGTATTCAGCATGTTGTGTCTGTCCTAGATGTAACAGTCCTAGATGGGACGGCACTGCTGATCCCTCCTCAGTCCCACGTAGCACCGGCCGCAGTCCAGGACGCTGTCACCCTTCAGGCAGAGGCAGGCAGCAAAAATAACCCCGATCCATATAATCCATAATATAATCCACATAGTGGGGGAGGGGGGGGCAGCGCGGTGACATCTGCGCAATCAACCAGACTTGTCACATACAAAGATGACCACATTACATTAAAAAAAACGGGATGAGACAGCAGCTGATCCGGGGCGGTGATGTCACCCACGGGCGCAGATCTGACACTGGCGGTAACCATGTTAGGGTGGAGCCAGCACCATCTGTGGGGCGGTGCTCCTTCATATCAGGCAACGCTCGTGGTTGTATATTACCCCAGCTGGGGCGGCCGCGAAACTCGCAGCACCTGATCTACGACACGGCTACAGGGAATATGTACGATTCTGCATTTGTCGCGGCAGCTGTTGCAAACACTGAGAAGGACGGGGGATGGGCTGTGGAGAAATAATGCTTCTAGTCACTGACAGCAAGCAGCCGTATTGAAAAGTAAATTCAAAAATAGAAAAAGGCTGCTTGTGTGAGACAATCCTGCCCTCTAATGATTTAGTGCCTGTATGTCAGAGCCGAACTGCAGGACGCGTTTCGGCCCGAAGTGGACCTCGGTCACCTAACTGTTGCCATAGACGTCACTGCCTTAAAACCAAGTGCAATTAAAAACATAGAAAGACGGCCGACATTTAACTCTCACTGCGCCGATCAGAAACAAAGGCAGAATGACAGAAAAATGATAAATCAGGATAAAAAGCTTAGATATTGGTTGAATCTATGATTTCACGTAATCGAAAAACTAGCATAATAAAATATCCAAATAACGGAAAAATAATAAGTATTGAGAAGTAGAAGCAGATTGTTCCACAGCCGAGTGACCCCCAAGGAGCGGCCCGAGGGGATGAGAGGCGACGGAGCTGGAGGTGTCCTTAGGACCGAGGAATGGTGAGGGGCAGCGTGCCGAACCTCCAGGGGGCAGCAGACACACTGAGGCATTCAGGGAATATTTTGAGTATTTATCTACCCTCTGGGGGCATCTGATACACCACAGGTGGTGGAAACGGTAGGAGCGTGAGTAATTGTAACCTACCTCCTAGGGGTATAGCGGGTAATGATGGGGTAGCAGTAGTATGGCGGGTAACCTACCTCCTGGGAGCACCAGGCACATTGCGGCTAATGATAGCGCAGCAGATGATGGGGGAGCAGTAGTATGGGGGGGGGGGGGGGGTAACCTACCTCCTGGGAGCACCAGGCACATTGCGGCTAATGATGGCGGAGCAGTAGTATGGGGGGGGGGGGGTAACCTACCTCCTGGGGTAGCAGGTATAGTGAGAGTAATGCTAGCGCAGCAGATGAGGGAGCAGTAGTATGGCGGGTAACCTACCTCCTGGGAGCACCAGGCACATTGCGGCTAATGATAGCGTAGCAGATGATGGGGGAGCAGTAGTATGGGGGGGGGGGGACCTACCTCCTGGGGTAGCAGGTATAGTGAGAGTAATGCTAGCGCAGCAGATGAGGGAGCAGTAGTATGGCAGGTAACCTACCTCCTGGGAGCACCAGGCACATTGCAGGTAATGATAGCGCAGCAGATGATGGGGTAGTAGTAGTAGTATGGGGGGTAACCTACCTCCTGGGAGCACCAGGCACATTGCGGGTGGAGAAGCAGACAGTCCTGACAGGAGGCGACGCTGACGCTGCGGCTGCTGCACACAGTTGCATCTGGGGAGAAACTGAGATGTGAGAAAGAGACAAATACAGGACTGGGGGCGGACATTCTAACAACCCAGGTATAATAGTCAGGAGAGGAGCTTGTAATATACGGAGTGTAATACAGTACTTAAGTGGCGCAATATAAAGAACGCAGGAAACATCCACCTGGTGATTATAACTATGACACAGCGCTATATTACAGTGCCCGCCGGCGGACATTATATAACACAGCGCGATATTACACTGCCCACCGGCGGACATTCTATAACACAGCGCGATATTACACTGCCCACCGGCGGAGATTCTATAACACAGCGCTATATTACAGTGCCCGCCGGCGGAGATTCTATAACACAGCGCTATATTACAGTGCCCGCCGGCGGAGATTCTATAACACAGCGCTATATTACAGTGCCCGCCGGCGGACATTCTATAACACAGCGCTATATTACACTGCCCGCCGGCGGACATTCTATAACACAGCGCTATATTACACTGCCCGCCGGCGGACATTCTATAACACAGCGCGATATTACACTGCCCGCCGGCGGACATTCTATAACACAGCGCGATATTACACTGCCCGCCGGCGGAGATTCTATAACACAGCGCGATATTACACTGCCCGCCGGCGGAGATTCTATAACACAGCGCGATATTACACTGCCCGCCGGCGGACATTCTATAACACAGCGCGATATTACACTGCCCGCCGGCGGACATTCTATAACACAGCGCGATATTACACTGCCCGCCGGCGGACATTCTATAAACACAGCGCGATATTACACTGCCCGCCGGCGGACATTCTATAACACAGCGCGATATTACACTGGCCGCCGGCGGACATTCTATAACACAGCGCGATATTACACTGGCCGCCGGCGGACATTCTATAACACAGCGCCATATTACACTGGCCGCCGGCGGACATTCTATAACACAGCGCCATATTACACTGGCCGCCGGCGGACATTCTATAACACAGCGCTATATTACACTGCCCACCTCTGGACATTCTATAATACAGCGCTATATTACACTGCCCGCCTCCGGACATTCTATAACACAGCGCTATATTACACTGCCCGCCTCCGGACATTCTATAATACAGTGCTATATTACACTGCCCGCCGGCGGACATTCTATAACACAGCGCTATATTACACTGGCCGCCGGCGGACATTCTATAACACAGCGCTATATTACACTGCCCACCTCTGGACATTCTATAGTACAGCGCTATATTACACTGCCCGCCGACGGACATTCTATAACACAGCACTATATTACACTGCCCGCCGACGGACATTCTATAACAGCGCTATATTACACTGCCCGCCTCTGGACATTCTATAATACAGCGCTATATTGCACTGCCCGCCGCCTAATGTTATAGACATATAATACAGCTCTACATAACCTACCACCACCGCAGATTATGTAGTTATATATTGCACACCCCACGACAGGAGATTATAGCTATATAATGCAGATCTATATTAGCCCTGTACTACCGGAAATTATATAATACATGATATATTACATGCAGTCCAAGATCATCGCTATAAAATGTGACACTTTATTACATCCCACTGCCAGACATCAAATAATATGGCACTATATCACACCCCACTGTGCTTTATTACACTTCACCAGAGATTCTAGCTATATAATACTCTGTGATATTACACCCCGCCGCTGGAGCTGGTAGCAGTATACAGCAGAATGACCCCCGGCTGTATAGACATTACACTAGAGCTCCTCCCCCTCCCGGGCGCTCAGTCTCTCACCCGCGGGTGTATGTGGGGCGCAGCACAGCAGCAGGGCGCCGAGGAGCAGCATCCTCCCGGGATCACAGGCCGCCGAGCTCCCGGGAGCAGGACATAACACCGGAGCCTCAGCCGCCCGGACCCCCAGACTGAGAGCCAGACCGCCCACCACCCAGGCCACGCCCGGCCCGGACCGCACCACGCCCACTACCTAGCAGACACGCCCTCTTAACTTCTTCGGCTACGGATCAGCCCGCTGTCCACTGAAAACTTGCTGAGCACGTAACTACCGGCATAGAGCGCCACCTGCTGGACGGACCGTGGCATGATGGCTCCTGACAGATCGCCTGTAGAAAGGTGGAGATTCACTGCTGGGGGTCCTGAGTTCTACTTGTGACGGATTCCTGGTGGGGGTGTAATCATGGGGCTGATGGGGATTACAGACCACACTGGACTACTACACCTATCATGGCAGGAGCCCCCTGACATCGGGCTTCATTCACATCAGCGCTTAGGACTCCATGTTCCTGCTTCCTTATGAGTGTATTAAAGCAGAATCCACTCGCTAAAAGGCGCCAAATATACCTGATTGGCTATAATGAGGTCCTTTCAGGTCCCGTACAGCATTCTACAGGACATGATAGCGCAGCGTGCCGCGCCGTCTCCTCCTGTGGCTTCACTGCGTTCACATATATAACAAATTGATGCGGATTTCAGGGCAGCAGACTTCATTCCTTCAATTGAAAGGGTGAAATCTGCTGCGGATCTGGATGGTGTGGGTCCGCGCCAAATCTGCCACACAAGAACACAGCCAAAATCAGGCTCCAAACAGAACCTCTCACGCTAATGTGAATAAGCCCTTAGTCCTTCTTAGCCTCGTCTTCTCCATCCGGCGCAGACCGCCATGACACTTCTCTGCATCTCTCCTAGATGGAGGGACACATTGTCAACACAACAAATTTAGTTTTAAGCCACAACTCTTGTAACCACATTGCGCCAGGCATCAACCAGCACGAAAGGGAAAGAAACAAAATGTGCACTATTACCTACACCCGGCCCGGGCGGACGCCTTCTCTGTGTGATTGTAACGCTGATAGAAGTGATTACAATATCAGAGCAGGAGGACCATTTATTGTGGAGAACCGACCCCTTGTAGGGAGGCTCTAGTACCCTGTTGGGCCACCTCTAGCTTGGATACAAGATGTGATACGGGCGGGCATGGAGGATCTAGTACACTGTTGTACCGCCTCTAGCTTTTATACAAGATGTGATACGGGGGGCATGGAGGCTCTAGTACCCTGATGTACCGCCTCTAGCTTGGATTCAAGATGTGATACAGGCGGGCATGGAGGCTCTAGTACCCTGTTGTACCGCCTCTAGCTTAGATACAAGCTGTGATACGGGCAGGCATGGAGGCTCTAGTACCCTGTTGTACCGCCTCTAGCTTGGATACAAGATGTTATACAGGCGGGCATAGAGGCTCTAGTACCCTGCTGTACCACCTCTAGCTTGGATACCAGATGTGATACAGGGGGCATGGAGGCTCTAGTACCCTGATGTATCGCCTCTAGCTTGGATACAAGATGTTATACAGGCGGGCATAGAGGCTCTAGTACCCTGCTGTACCACCTCTAGCTTGGATACCAGATGTGATACAGGGGGCATGGAGGCTCTAGTACCCTGTTGTACCGCCTCTAGCTTGCATACAAGATATGATACAGGGGGCATGAAGGCTCTAGGACCCTGTTGTACTGCCTCTAGCTTGGATACAAGATGTGATACGGGCTGGCATGAAGGCTCTAGCACCCTGCTGTACCACCTATAGCTTGGATATAAGATGTGATACGCGAGGGCATGGAGGCTCTAGTACCCCGTTGTACTGCCTCTAGCTTGGATACAAGATGTGATACGCGCGGGCATGGAGGCTCTAGTACCCTGTTGTACCACCTCTAGCTTGGATACAAGATGTGATATGGGCGGGCATGTTGGCATACATGTTCTGTATGGTATCCTGCGGCAAATGTCTCCATGTCTGTGGTAACTGAGCCTCTAGATCATGTAAACTCGTAGGCTGTCGCAGTTGGTATCCTAGATGGTCCCCTACATGGTCTATTGGTGATAAATATGGTGACCGGGCAGCCACGGAAGTGTGACAGTGTTGTGGGGGCTCCTGTGACCCCCTTGTGTGCGGCCGAGCATTATCCTGCTGGAAGCCGCCATGAGAGGAACACATGTGGCTGCAGGATGTCCTGAACATATCGCTGAGCTGTCATTGTCCCTCGTACCACTACTAGGGGGGCCGATTGTTGTATGTGATGGCCCCCCCCCCAGACCATCACACCAGCAGGGGGCAGTGTGCCGCTCCACAGCAAAGGCAGGATTGAGGCGCTCACCCCGAGGTCTCCAGACACGAGAATGGCCATCATCAGCGCCCAAACTAAACCTGGATTCATCGCTGAAGACAACCCGGTTCCCGTCTGTAGCGTCCAATTTCATCAGTCACAACAGCATTGCAAATGGAGGTGGGGGGAAGGGCGGGGGGTCAGAGGCTGTACATGTAATGGGGGCCGTAAGACCAAATGTCCTTCAGGCAAGAGCCTGGAAATGGTTCCGACAGACACAGGGGTGTAACGATGGCGCCCCCTGTCTCTGGATGTCGTACAACCAGTAGTTGGAACTGCTCATGCTTGTCGGACAATCAGACTCTCCTCTCTACTGGTGGACTGTCGGGGGTCCTGAGCCCGGTCACCTTCTGTGCCCTCACACATCCACTGGTCCCAACACCCCCTAACAGTCTGGTCAGACGCTCCTCCCTACTGGTGGTCTGTAGGGGGCGTCCTGAGCCCGGTCACCTTGTGTGCCCTCACACATCCACTGGTCCCAACACCCCCTAACAGTCTGGTCAGACGCTCCTCTCTACTGGTGGTCTGTAGGGGGCGTCCTGAGCCTGGTCACCTTGTGTGCCCTCACACATCCACTGGTCCCAACACCCCCCAACAGTCTGGTCAGACACTCTACTCTACTGGTGGTCTGTCGGGGGTCCTGAGCCCGATCACCTTGTATGCCCCCATCCACTGGTCCCAACACCTCCTAACCGTCTGGTCAAAACGGCCGGTGGGGGACAATTCATGGGTACGACCATCCAGCTTCTCACATCCCAATAATGCGCCCCTCTCAGACTCTGGTAACGGGGTGAAATCTCTTCTCTGCGTCGTAGAGGCGTCTAGTGGTCAACAAGCTCTACAAGCGGAAGAAGAGGTCACTACACACAAGGGGCCTCCGAGAGCCTCTTATAGGCCAAAGGGGGGAACCAGTTTTAGGGCCTCCGGTGACAAGACCATCCATCTAATCACCACAACTCTCATCATCTACATATCTGTCTGAGATGGAACTACAGGACGGGTTTACAGAAAAACGACAAATTCTTCTGGGGGCAGAATGGTGGTATGAAAGTTCAGCTCACCCCACCCCCTACCCCCAGATACAGCTTATCTCTAAATAATGCAGTCACCAGATAATAGTCAGTGCTTCACAGTGATAGTGATCACAGTGCAGTTACCTCCAGTGATCACAGGTGACTTTTTACCCCATTGGAGTAATCTTTTTTACCTTTTTTTTCTTGATCTGGGCAAAGACTGCCATGAGAACTTCTTCAAGTTATGACTTGTCTCTTGATACTTTGCCCATTCTACCCCTATCTTCAATGTTCCTCATGGTGCGCCCTTATAGTACTGGTGCCTCACTTTGTGCTCCATACAGTAATAATGCCTCCTATGTGCCCCATAAATTATAGTATTCCTTCTGCTCCTCCGACATGCTGAGAATCTGTACCTTGCTACATCCTTCCAGCCTCTCTAACAGCAATGCACGTACACAGACAAAACATCTACATTTCGGAGTATTGTATGAGAGCCAGTAAACAGGAAGGAGTCAGGTGTGCTACACATACATGTGTGTTCAGATGTTGGCGTGTATAGGTGTGTATTCTGGACATGCCTGAGTTATGCGAGCGGAGGTGGCCTAGCAACTGTTAATGTGGGCTGGGGGGGGGGGGGGCAAAACGTCAATGTGGAAATGCTGCAGAACGTCCACTACTGGAGTTGCAGTGGAAATTCTTGCAATACAAGGGTTAAAATTCTCAGCATTTCCGCAAGTAAATGTGTCGCAAAATGTGCACCATTTAGTGCGTACTTACTGCGTAATCGCTCCGGGATTTCTTTTGCAGAATGCCCACAATGATTACACTTTGTGAAGCCATCTTTAGAGATTTCATAGTAAAGGAGATGAATACATATAGGAATAAGTAAGCCAGAAATAATACTGTTAGGAACAGGAGTAAGTCAATGTGGCTCAATGAAGACGTAAAGGGGGGCAATGAACAACAAAAATAAAGCATCTAAAACTACTAAAATACTGAAGAAGCACTAAAAAACTGTACAGAAAAAATAAATTATGTAAAAAGTAAATAAAAGCAGCAAAGATGAAGACAGAGAGTAAAGACTAGTGATGAGCGAGCATACTCGCTAAGGGCAATTGCTCGAGCGAGCATTGCACTTAGCAAGTACCTGACCGCTCGAGAGACAAGGTTCGGGTGCCGGCGGCGGGCGGGGAGAGGCGGGGGAGAGCGGGGAGGAACGGAGGGGAGATCTCGCTCTCCCCCCCTGCTGACTGCTGCTACTCATCGCTCCCCCACACCGGCACCCGAACCTTGTCTCTCGAGCGGGCAGGTACTCACTAAGGGCAATGCTTGCTCGAGCAATTGCCCTTATGGAGTAAGCTCGCTCATCACTAGTAAAGACCCATTTAGACACAACGATTATCACTCAAAATTTGCTCAAAAGATGGCTTTTGAGCAATAACTGTTGCATCTAAATGTGCGGCCATCATGCACTATTCGTTAATAGGTGATTTCTAGCCAGCTAGAAATCACCGATGACTGTTATCAGCGCCGCACAGCCAGCGCTGATAGTATTCTTTCAGCTGATATCCAGCTGGCAGGTCTCAGTGGGACACCAGCTGACAGCTCCAAGAACAATGCAGCTGTTTGCATATACAAAACAGCTGCTTTGTTCTCTGAGCTATGACGACTAGTAGGTAATTAGCTACTTAGAGTTGTGCCAAGATGATCGCTCAAAACTGTCATTTAAACTGTCATTTGAGCGATTATCTTTCAGTGTAAGTGGGCCTTTAAACTAACCCTTAACTGTTCTTCAACTATATAAATAGCAAAAAGATTAAGACGGAAAGTGTCGGCCCTTTAAAAAGTAATGCAGGAAAAATAGTGGAGGGTGATGAGGAGAAAGCAAATGTGTAAAATAGTTTTTTTGCCAGTGGATTCACTCAGGAAAATGAAATGACAGGTTAAATGCAGAGTTAGAAATTGAACTCTCCATTAAATGTCAGCAATCTAACACAGAAAAAAGCGCAGAGCCGACATAAAAGGATTAAAATATACAATTTTCCAGGCCTCAATGGCGTACACCCCGGGTTTTTAAGGAATTAAGTAATGTGATAGTTAGACTGTTGTTTCTTATATTTAAAGGGGTTTTCCAGGGAGAATACTATTGATGACTTATCCACGGGACAGGTCATCAATAGTTGATCGGCTGGGGTCCGTCACTTGGGACCCCAACCGGTCAGCTGAGTGGGTGCATGCTGTCAGCGTCACAAATACACAGAGGTTGGAGCTGAAGCAGTAAAGACTCTGCGCCGACCTCTGTGTGGTGGCCCAGCGCTTGTAACTGCAGGCATGGATCTCATTGAAATCAGCGCGAGCCGTGCCTGCACTTACAAGTGCAGGCACAGAGGTCGGCGCGGAGACTTCCACTGCTTCAGCTCCAACCTCTGTGTATTTGCAGTGCTGACAGCATGCACCCGCTCAGCTGATCAGTCGAGTCCTGAGAAATGGACCCCAGCCGATTACCTATGGATGACCTAACCTGAGGGTAGGTCACTAATAGTATTCTCCCTGGAAAACCCCTTTAAGAACTCTATAGTGACAGGGTCTGTTCCACTGGATTGGCACTTAGCAAATGTGGTCTCAATATACAAAAAGGGTCAGAAAGTGAACCTGGAAACTACAGGCCGGTAAGTCTTACTTCTATGGTGGATAAAATGTTTGAAGGGTTTCTAAGAGATCCTATCCTGGAGGACCTAAAGGAAAATGGCTGTATCAGCATGGGTTTATGGAGGGTCGCCGCTCTGGTTTCACCAACCTGATCAGCTTCTACAAGGAGGTAAGTTTTAGACTGGATCGTGAACCCATCACTAGATATTGTGTATGTGGACTTTTCCAAAACGTCTGATACTGTGCCGCATAGAAGGTTGGTATATAAATTGAGAATGCTTGGTCTGGGGGAGAATATGTGTAAGTGGGTAAGTAACTGGCACAGTAATAGAAAGCACAGGGGGGTTATTAATGGTATATACTCTGATAGGGTCACCCTTACTAGTGGGGTACCACAGGGGGCAGGACTGGACAGCTCACTGTTACTGGTGGGGTACCAAAGGGGGCAGTACTGGAGGGGTCACCGCTACTAGTGGGGTACCACAGGGGGCTGTACTGGAGGGGTCACCATTACCAGTTGGGTTTACCAAAGGGAGCAGTATTGGAAGGGTCACAGTTACTAGTGGGGTACCACAGGGAGCAATATTGGAGGGGTCACCGCTACTAGTGGGGTACAAGAGGGGGCAATATTGGAGGGGTCACCGCTACTAGTGGGGTACAACAGGGGGCTGTACTGGAGGGGTCACTGTTACTAGTGGAGAATAAGTGAAAAGTGGTAGAGTGACCCCAGTAGAAAAAGAAAGAATAGAATTTAGGAGCAACGCCCCCTTTTTTAGAGTGAAAAAGATTTCTTTTGAGAGGAAGAGAAGGCGTCTCTATGTGTAGTAGGGGCAGCCAATCCCAACTCCCGTTATACCCAGCTGGGTAGATGAGTAGACTACATATACCGCAATGCAAAGAAAAAATTTTGAGGTGGAGGGGGGTTGTGTGCAACCTTATAAGCGTAATATAATTGCATGAGATGATTATTTGCCAAACGTCTCTGCTTATTTATTAAACCAGCATGTATACGCGTTTCGAGGTTAGTAAACCTCTTCCTCAGTACTTGCTGAGGACATTTGTCTGTATGCTAATGGTATATCCTTTAGAGAAGGCTATATATAACCCCAATTTTGATAACCTCTCTGGGTAGTGTAGTCTGGCCATTCCATTCATTAGTTGCCCGTCTTTGTACCCGCTCAAGCTCAGATATGTCCTTCTTAAGTGCTGGTGCCCAAAACTGTTCGCAGTATTCCATGTGTGATCTGACCAATGACATAAAGAGGAAGAACAAAGTTCTTGTCCTGCGCCCCTAGACCTCTTCTGATGCCCCCCATGATCCTATTTGCTTTGGCAGCAGCTGCCTGACACTGGTTGCTCCAGTTAAGCTTATAGTTAACTAAAACCCCAAGTCCTTTTCCCTGTCGGTGTTCCCCAGTGGTTTCCCCTTTAGTGTGTAATGGTGACACGTATTTCCTCTGCCCATGTGCAGAACCTTACATTTATCAGTGCTATATCTCATTAGCCAACCTTTCTGCCCCCAAAGTATCCAGATCTTCTTGCAGCCACATTCTGACCTCTCGTGTTAATTTCCTTACATAGTTTTGTATCATCTGCAAATATTGATACTTTATTGCACACTCCCTCCACAACATTGGTAATAAAATGTATTTTTTCCCCGCCTTGCACGCTGTGTTGTATGAAGGGCAGTAGATACATATAAGGCGGTGAATACAAACGCTCTCGCTACTTTTCAATCATTTCTTTCTTTCCACTATAACAATTTGTATTATTTTCTCAGCTGTTTTACATAAAAGCTAAATTAAGATCTGTTTTATTTCCAAGCTGTAATGCAACAAACCATGAAAAACACTGAGGGGGGGGGGGGGGGGGGTGAATATTTTTACAAGACACTGTACAATCATAATATAATTATATGGGGGTCCGGTCTGGACTATGCTGTCACCACCTCTTGCAGCCCCTCGTTGAGATCAGCAGCTGCCACATTACACGTCATTCTGTAATAATATCGCAGAAGATCTGTCAGGTATAAAGGTGGCAGGAATCTGTACAACATATAAACGTGCTGCTGCTCTCTGTTATCAGCCATTATTCTTCGCAGATCACAATGGAGAAATGTTTTCATTATAGGACTAATGATTTTGTTCAATTATCGGTGTAATACCTGCATTTGCGAAGATCAGCGCACGGCGTCGTCCTAAGGGCCCTTTAACACGGGACGATCTGTAGGGCGCAGATGCCAGAAATGTGGCCACAGCGATAATCGCTCCTGTGCTTCCACACTGGATTGAGCATCGCTCAGTGAATGGAGGCGAAGCCAGCCGGGGATCATTTCGGCCTACCCGCCTCTATTCGCTGTGAGCCGGCAGCTGTTCATAAGTTCACGGGCCGATCCGCAGAAACTGAGCGACGAATGAGAAGTGGACAAATTATTTTTCATCGTTCAGATTCTCACTGGATCATGGGAATCTGAACAATTTATCTGCCCGTGTAAAAGGGTCCCAAGTCGCATCATGGTGTCGCCTCTGTCATCGCACCTTAACCCCATAATTCGCAGTGTTGTGTACTTTTCACCATTATCATCTTAAAATAAATAACAAAGAAAACACGTTCTGTGCATCAAGTCCGGACGTCCTCCAATCACAGTGACGGCTCCAGCGCCGGTCTGGGGGGTGGGGTCATTGCCGGTCACGCCCTCATTATCATTCGCACTCATTGTACCTGCCAATAAGTTCAGGGCATTTATAATACATAATAATGTGGGTTAACAGCGCCATCTGGGGGCTGCGCACTAATAATTCCGGCTTCTGGTCATTTCCAACCATTGATTCTGAAAGAAAAAAGACAATGTTTTTTGAGCTTCACCTTAAAGTCTAGAGACACCCCTAGGTTACCGATTCCTGGGGGTAACCGAATGTGCAGTTATATATCAATTAGCATTTCTCCATGACATACGAACCGCCTGGAGGTCTCAGCCCCGGCGGCGTCTCTTCAGCCAGATCCTGGTGGCAACCACTAATGTGCGCCATTAAATTGCCCGTTGGGGTTGTCAGGATCCACTCTAAGGCCAGCATCACACGGGCGTATGTGTGTTTGTGCGTGCCTCAGCACAACTTTTTTGTGCACTGAACGAGGCTATTAAGCGCTTATATTGGCACATTTTACTGTACTTTTTCCGCCCACGGGACATGTTCATTTGCGTGCTGCGAACAAAGACACACCGATTGAAATGACTAATTCATCTAATGAGTTCCAGATGTGTTCTTTTTTCCAGCGGAATTACGCAGCGTATCACGCATTTGCTTGCATATTGTGCGCGACTTTGCGCACCCCCCATTGACTTCTATGGAGACCTTTGGTGCATAAATGTGCAGAAAAGTAGAGCGTGATATGGGTGCTTTTGCGCAACCGAAATGCATGCGCAAAATACGGTATTGTGAACGTACGCATTGGCATCAATGGGTTCTATTCTCTGGGTATTGACCGTGTACATTTCGCGCGTGCAAATACACCCGTGTGACGACTGCCTAACTGAAGGATAAACATACAGTGATATGTCAAGTTGTATCCTTCCTCTGCGTGTCATCTTCACTGCAGTTTTGGCATTCTATTCATGAACCAGAAAGTTTTAGACCCCTCCATGATAGCAGCCCTTCACAGATATAGACTAAAAACAAAAATCTTTATTGAAAAATATTAAAAACCTGGGCTAACATAGAAGGACATACAGACAACGACAAGACAAAAATTCTGGGACTTTGTGCTGAGTTCGCAGCTTTTTACACTGCAGGAGGGCAATAAGAGGGTATCCCTCCTTGACAATATAGTAGCACCAATAAAGGTAGAGATCATATGTAAGATGTATATGAGCTAGGTAGAAGGGTCATTGTATCTTGGGATAATGTATTAATATCCCCTTGTTGTGTGGTTCACAGTCATCACCCAGAGGCCTTAGTCAGACGGGCGTTTTTAGCCGCGATTTGCGCATGCGCATGCGTCCGGCGATTTTATAAAACCATTGCTTTGCTATGGTATCGGACACATGAGCGCTTTTTATGCGCTCGTCTGATAAATTATAGAACAGAAATCGCAGATCGCACCTATCTGCGATCTGCGATTCCTGTTCTCTTCTCTATATGCGCTCAATGGGGCCGGCGGCAGCAGCGCCGACCCATTGAGAACACATAGTAGACAACTCATTCTTCTCTGCCACAGCTGTAACAGCTGTGACAGAGAAGAACGATGTTTGCCCATTGAATTCAATGGAGCCGGCAATACAGCCGCTCCATTGAAAGCAATGGGCTGCCGGCGTGCGCGGGGTGAATTGTCGGGAAGGGGTTAAATATATAAGCCCTTCCCTGCAATTCATCCTAAAATGTGTTAAAATAAAAAAAAATTGTATACTCACCTTTCCGCTGCAGCCGGAGTCCAGCCGCTGTCAGTTCTCCTGAACTGCTTCTCGGCACTATTCAGCCGGCGGGGCTTTAAAATCCCCGCCTGCTGAATGATCTGCCTCTGATTGGTCACAGCCCTGACCAATCAGAGGCAGGTTTCACTCACACACCCATTCATGAATTCATGAATGGGTGAGTGACTGCTGCCTCTCAGCGCTGAGCCAATCAGGGGCAGGTCTGACTCACATCCATTCATGAATTCATGAATGGGTGTGAGTGAGACATGCCTCTGATTGGCTCAGCGCTGAGCCAATCAGGGGGCAGGTCTGACTCACACCCCCTTCACACCCACTGCAGGACGGCCGCGCGGAGCTCCGGCTGCCGGGAGAAGGTGAGTATATATATATTTTTTATTTTTACACATTTTAGGATGAATTGCAGGGAAGGGCTTATATATTTAAGCCCTTCCCGACAATTTATCCCGGGCTCGCCCGCAGCGCATTGCTTTAAATGGAGCCGGCTCTATTGCCGTCTCCATTGAATGCAATGCGCTGGACAGCTCCGGCCCGCTTCTAATGAAACGCGGCTAGGAGCAGATTTTCAGGCGATTTGCGGGCGACTTGCGCGCACCGGTCACGCGATTTGCGGATGCGCATCCATCATGCGATCCGCAAATCGCGTGAAAAAACGCCCGTGTGACTAAGGCCAGAATATACCACAGAAGAGGTTTACCTAGATCACAATATATCCAGTAGTTATGTAGTGGGAGTTAAGATGCCTCCCTTCTAGTTAAATTGTGTGATATTAAAGATCTCTTATAGCTGAGACATTTCAATTAGTCGTCCACTTTCAAGATATAAACATAATAGATTTTTAATGGGATGTGGATGCACCATATAGCTGAGGGTTTTACGGTCAGATATACTGCTCGACGCGTTTCCCTGTTCATATCAAGAACAGTTCATCAGGAGCTAATTGCCCAATCAGCCTAGTACCGTTCAGTACCTCTCACAGATTTTAGGGACTAACTGGATTTGTAGATCCTGTCGTGTATTGCTTAACCCAATTTTGGATTCAGGGTTTCCTAGGGGGTTTTCTCTTTCTGCCATTATACAATGATGCCATCTGCTGGCTAGAGCCGGTACTGCGGTATGGGAGATGCTGGAAAGGGTCCCCAACAGCAGAGCGGCCAGTAATCTACAGTAAGAATACCCTGACCGGACGTCTTCCGACATCGGAGCTGTACAGCCTTCAATCAGAATGTCTTTAGACGTCAGACAGTGAATTGGAAAGGGTTAATAAAAGCAGAACATTGACACCCTATCACGGGTGTTTATATTCTTGTTAGTTATATTGCTCGCATAGATCTTTAAGACGCTTATACCATGTTTCCCCGAAAATAAGACAGTGTCTTATATTAATTTTTGTTCAAAAAGGTTTAACTTTTTTACATGTATAGCTGCCTGGACACTATTTAAATTGACTTTTTTTAATTAACTGTTAGCAGGGCTTAATTTTGGAGCAGGGCTTATATTTCAAGCATCCTCAAAAAGCCTGAAAAATCATTTTGCATCCTCAAAAATTCTGGAAAATCATGCTATGTCTTATTTTCAGGGAAACAGGGTAGCAAATTGGAATACATCAACTGCTATGGATGGCAAGCAGTGTATGTCTCGCTTGGTGGTGAGTTTCGCCAGACCCAAAGTTTATATCGGCATAACTATAATAAAGGAACCTAGCGCGCAGATAGCCAGCCTTGCATTATCCCTTTAATAAGGGGTTACGCCAGGCATGGGCCTATAATAGCCTGTCAGATAGAGATTGAAGAACCAGCGCAGCTAAGGCTCAGTCAGAGGTTCCTGTCATAAAGGAATCCCGCACACAAATAGCCAGCTGTGGATTGTCCCTTTAATAAGGCACAGGGCTATAATAACGTGTCAGAGGAACATTGAGGAACTAGCGCAACTACGGCTAAGTCTAAAGCTCCTAGGTGGGTCACTCCACAACGTAGGCAGAGTGGCCCCTAACTACCCTGTTTCCCTGAAAATAAGACATCCCCTGAAAATAAGACATAGCATGATTTTCCAGAATTTTTGAGGATGCAAAATGATTTTTCAGGCTTTTTGAGGATGCTTGAAATATTTGCCCTACTCCAAAATTAAGCCCTGCTAACAGTTAATTAAAAAAGTCAATTTAAATAGTATCCAGGCAGCTATACATGTAAAAAAGTTTAACCTTTTTGAACAAAAATTAATATAAGACACTGTCTTATTTTCGGGGAAACACGGTAGTTCACTAAGTCTGGCAGTAGAAGAATAGAGGATGCGAGCAAACATAACAAACAGGTAGCGCCTGTGGCTCTGATGGGGAGCGACAGGTATATGAGCTCAAGGTGTTCAGTCCTGTTATTTAAAGGGCTGAAGGGGCCTGCTATCTGGGGTGTGTCTATCAAATCGGCCTATTAGAAATGGTGTGGAAGTGGTCACAGATAATGGGGCATGGCTATATTACATCCCTCAACAAAAAAATGCTCTGGGGCGATCTAGGTACAAAGGGCATATTCTGGGCATGTAGTTAGGAGATAGAGGCACCCACCGGGAGCTTCTGATCGTCCGGGGAGATGCCAGATCCTCAGTAAACCCCCATAGTAAAAGGGTCAGTGCAGGTGGAACGCAAGCGTAACTGCGTCATGACGTGGTGACGTCATGACGCTCATCACCTGATCTCCGTAGGGTGGGGTGTGAGCGCGTCGTCCTCATAGCGTGATGACGTCACGCCGCTCCTCGCCGTCACAGCCGCCTTCCTCCCTGACTCCATTCGAGAATCCATAAGTGGGTGGGGCTGTGTATGCGTCATCTGACCGCCCGACACCGCTGACATCTCATTGAAGAGATGCTTGTCTAAGATAGTCACGTGAGCGGAGTCTGACACGCCGATGGTATAAGAAAGTGACATCAATCACCACACCATTTGCAAGAATACATCGCCGAATAGAGATGGGCGAGCATACTCGCTAAGGACAATTACTCAATCAAGCATTGCCCTTAGCGAGTACCTGCCCGCTCGGAAGAAAAGATTCGGCTACCGGCGGCGGGCGGGGAGCTGCGGGGGAGAGCGGGGAGGAATGGAGGATCTCTCTCTCCCCGCTCTCCCCCTCACCTGTCAACCTTTTCTTCCGAGCGGGGAGATACTCGCTAAGGACAATGCTCGCTCATCTCTAATAAGGAAGCCATCTCTTCCTAGACCCAAGAGGATGAGGTTAATAGATACAGATTTCAAATGACACATCACCCCCATTGTTCTTGAGAATCCCTAATTTAAATATAGAGCTCATAATTGTAGCCCACTGTGTGAGCTACAGATACATATAAGATATATTTTTGATATAATGATAGGGATGAAATAGAAAAATCCGCAGAGATATCCCAGTATTAACAGGGGAGTTAGCATACAAGCTCAGAGAATAAACTCAGAGAAAGCAATTGAGATTGAGATTTGCATTCAGACCAATTGGAGCTACAGTGTCAGGTCTGAATATCCACGAAGCTTCTTTTTGAAGTAGTTTTTTTGTCTATGTTCCCGCGACGGATGTTAGTACAGAGGACTTCAACCCCCTGAAATTTCAGGGAGTTCATGTCCCCGTTATGCACCGTCCAAACGTGATCAGCCAGTGGAGTCAATTCATGGCGGCGGATGTTACCCACATGTCCGAGAATGCGCTGACAGAACAGTTGGATTGTTATTCCAATGTAATTCTTAGGACATGGGCATGACGCCATGTAGACCACGTTCCTTGTTCTGCAGTTGATAAAGCAGCCATTTTCGTAGATTTTGTTGGTGCTGGCGCTTTACTTTTAAGGATAAACGGGCAGGCTGCGCATCCATGGCAGGGGTATGTGCCTGACGGTTTAGCTGAATCCAGCCAGGTCTCACTGATCATGGAGGGCGACAGATGGCTTTTTACTAGGTGGTCTTATGGCCCCTTTGAAATGTGATCACTGGTGATTTTGGTACTATATCTGACAGGTCAGCATCCTCTGTTAGAATATTCCAATAATGTTTTAGTATCTGTCTGACTTGTTTGGTACCGGTGTCATATGTTCCTATGATATGGGAGAGTTGAGGAGTGGAGCGGTGACGCGGAACCAATAGATTCGTTCTTTCTTGTTGTGTCGCGTTCGTATATGCACTGTCAATCACGTCCTTCGGATAGCTTATTTTACGGAAGCGCTGTCTAAGTTTTTGGCTTTCTTTGTGCAAATCTTGGTCGTTGGAGCAGTTGCACCTTATCCGTAGGAACTGACCCTTAGGGATCCCTTTCCTCAAGGGGAAGGGGTGATAACAATCCCACTTTAGTAGGCTGTTAGTGGCCGTTGTCTCGCGGTATAGGGTGGATGAAATTGCCCCTTCGAACTGCTTTGTAATTAGTAGATCCAAGAATGCCACAGATGTTGTGTTAATTTCTGACGTGATGCGTAGGTTCAAGCCATTCGCATTAAGCGAGTCCACAAAACTTCTGAATGTCACTTCTGTACCTCTCCAAAACAGCAACACGTCTGTTATAACGTAGCCATAGAATGATATTTTCTGACCAATCGTCATTGGCATAGACAAACTTTTCCTCCCACCAGTCCAGGTATAAGTTAGCGTACGATGGGGCACATGATGTCCCCATCGCTGTACCCCTGAACTGATGGAAGTACTGAGTATCAAAAAGAAAAAAGTTGTGTGATAGGATGAATTGGAGAAAATCCAAAACACACTGGTTATGTTGTGTGAATTGTGGACCGCTTTGTTGTAGGAAGTATTGCGTGGCTTTTAGGCCACCCTTGTGTGGAATAGAGCTATAGAGTGATTCTATGTCTAATGTAGCCAGTAGAGTGTCATTACTGATTGAGATGCCATCGAGTAAGCGTAGTACATCCATCGTATCTCGAACAAAGGACCGAAGTGATAGAACAAATGGTCTAAGAATGTTATCAGTATATATGCTCATATTTTGGGTAATATTTCCAATTCCCGATACGATGGGTCTACCTCGAAGGGGATTTGTCTCTTCATGCACCTTCGGGAGGGCATAGAAGCTTGCCACAGTTGGATTATTTGGATACATAAATTTGTATTCTTTCTTATCGATTCCTCCCCTATTCAAGAGCTCTGCATAATATACTTCTAAGGGCGCCTGCACACAAGCGGAAATTCTGTGGCGGGATTTCCCTTGCTGGAAGCCTGCATAGGACTGCGTTAACAAACGCAATCCTATGCAGACGGCCACGGTTTGGCCACGCAAAATCTCACGCAGCAAACAAACCGCGGCATGCTCTATTTCTCTCCCCGCACAGAAACGTCACTCACCCGCCGCCGGCTCCGGTCTGAGCATGTGCCGGCTGCCCGGCAAGTCGGCACATCAAACAGCCGGAGCCACGGGTGAGTACGCGCTGGTCCCTGCAGGTGCTCGGGTCGGGTCCCACGGCGAGAATCCTCGCCGCCGGATCCGACCCGCCCGTCTGCAAGCGGCCTTAGATCAGACAAAAAGGGAGTAGTGGGATCGCATGAAAGTACCTTGTATGTGTCACTGAGTAAATTGTGGCACATCTCTATGTATTGTTCTCTCTTTATGATAACGACGTTCCCGCCTTTAGCAGCCGGTTTGATAACCACATTAACCAGCGACGTGTTTGATTCCAGTTGTTTCAAGGATTTGCTTTCACTCTGAGTTAGGTTCGGGTCGATCTTACGAGAGTTTTGTATTAACTTCAGGTCACTGATTACCAATCTTTCCAAGATGTGAATTCCGGACAGGGGCATGAGGGGGATTACAAGTGTTAGCGGGTTTTAGATCAGTAAATGGACCTGACCCCACTGGTCTTGTATTTTCATCTTCAAGTGCCTGGAGAGCATCCAGGCCAGGTAGGTCTGTCACATCAAGACCCAGCTCTTTGGCGCGTTCACGATTTTTTAGCGCGAAGAATTTATGCCAGCGTAATTTGCGAGTGAAGAGGGAGGTGTCCTTCGCCCACATAAACAGATCAAACTTGGTCGTGGGGACGAAGGACAGCCCCCTCTCCAAAACTCGCCTTTCACCCTCCGTGAGGACGTGGTCTGATAGATTGATGACTTGAAGTCTATCATCTGTATCCACCTCCGTGTCCTGTTGTCTCAGGGAGATGTTTTGATGTCCCTGAGATAATTGTGGGGGACCTTGGCAGTCACACGTCATTGCGGTGTCCGGTGTTCTCACCGTCCCCGTAAAAAATACTGGGAGATGGGTTGTTCTAAAAAAATTCCCGTCTGGGAGATTCTATCGGGTCCTCTACTCCGCTGTATATAGCGTCCACGGCCCCGTCTCTGGGAAGGTTTTCTATGATTTTGTTTCTCGTTGTCTGAATGGTCTATATCCGAGGAACTCCATGATAGCAGGGACTGCAGAGTATGGGGATTGTGGGCAGTAACTAGTTGGGCTTCTTCAGACGACCATATACACTATTGCGCATGCTTCAGTTCAACATATTAGGAGTGAACGACGTTGATGAAGTAGATTTGCGCGCGTATCGACGCACAGTGCTGTGCTCAAAACACATATAGCTCTGGTTGTTGCTCCCCTTGAGGACGCCGGGGCGGCTATAGGTTAGACTTTTAGTAGGGTTCTGGTGGTGTGGACCTACTTATATCTACATAGGCTTTTGGAAGCTGGCCATCCATGATAACAAACTTATTGGCATCAATAGGTTCTATTCCCTGCGTATTGCGCGCATATATTTAACGTGCGCAGAAACGTACGCTAATACTATTGTCTGAAGAAGCGCTAAGGAAGAAGCTTCAAAAACCGGGGTGATCAGCGGTCACCACTAGCGGAGCTGCCCCTTATTCCTACATTCTTGATGCTGCAGGGAAAAGGCCATGGAGGGTCCCTGGTCAGAGACCCCCATATGAGAACCTTATGACCTAATAATTGGCATCTATAAGGAGGATTTTTTGATACCCCCCCAACCAGACATAAAGTGATAAGAGTGATCGTTTTCCATCATGCTAGACGCTACGTACCTCATCGTAGTCCCGTTTGGGAAAGTTGCGGGTAAATTCCTCGTTGTCGTCAAACACATTGACAGACTTGTTCACCTCACCCAGGTCGGTCTTTGCTTGAACTTTAGGAAAAAGTCGCACAGGGGCGGAGCTTGTCTCTGCATGCGTTTTGTCATCGTGATCGATCAGCGCCGTCCTGTCATCATATTTCCTTTTCTTCTTAGAACTGCAGAAAATTATTCACAGTCATAAACCCATCATTACGGCCGTACCCGGGACTACAACTCCTATCAGTAGCAGGGGGCAGCAACGTTTTGTATGCGGAAGGAGGTCACATGACTGCGTTAGTGAAATGTGGTAGGATGGTGAATCCTCGGGCTCCATATCACCCCGATATCTGTGTTGTACCATCATACAGAATGTGGATGGGGTAATACCAGAGTAGCCCCCAATAGAGGCTGCACCCAATATGTTGTCCCCTGAGGGGGGCAGGTGAATGGGGTCATACTTGGAGGTAAGGACTTAC
The DNA here is from genome assembly GCF_035609145.1 of Eleutherodactylus coqui. NCBI lineage: Eukaryota > Metazoa > Chordata > Amphibia > Anura > Eleutherodactylidae > Eleutherodactylus > Eleutherodactylus coqui. The sequence goes on along the minus strand of NC_089844.1, from coordinate 23,189,402 downwards.
TTGACGAATAAGCCGATCATTGCTCCCAGTAGAACGACAATAACCACGCCCAGCACCACGCCAATGATTACCAACACAAGCTGAAAATCTGTAGGGAGAAATCAGTGGACATGATGAGGAAGGAGTCCCACCCATGTACATAATATGACAGTGCCACCATAACAGTGTCAGCCATTGAACCCCCGTAACAGGGACCATTATAGAACCCCCATAACAGAGACATTCAGTCCCCCCATAATAGTTATAGCCATAGCACTCCTCATAACAGCAACCGTTAAAGTGCCCCCATAACAGTAACTGCCACTGAACCCCAATAACAGAAACAACCTCCCCCCAAATTCTGCACTTGGCTAGTTGTCACATAAAACTGACTCTGCCACATCTTGCCGCTTGGGGAGTCGGGGATCCCCTCAGATACTCACTGTCTGTACAGTTCGCTCCCGAGTATCCAAAATCACATCTGCAAAACACCAGGAGAAGAATGAAGATGGCGGCATGATGCCGTACGGGATGAGGGCTGGTGAGATACTGGGTTACATCGTTTCATTGTTTTATATTTTGTTGCATTGTTACATTCTGATATATTTTACATCTTGTTACATTGTGTTGATTAAAGGGCTTCTCCACACAACCGTGTTTGTGCAGGTATCTGCGCAGGCAAAATCTCCACACGCTAAACACAGAGATTAGAACCCATTGATTTCAATGGGTGCTTTTTGACAAGCGAGTTTTGCGCAGCAAAAGTTCCACCTATGTGAGGTGCAAAAATACGCAAGGAGAAGATCAAAGATCAGCGATCAGTTATCAGGGATTCACAGCGGGATACAGCTGATACTATTGTTTCAGCTGTATCCCGCTCCCTGATGACAGGCTGGGTATGAAGAACAGAGCGATCCAGCTGTGTTCTTCATACCCCGCTCGGGCGCTCCAAGCAGAGAAGAGCTGGATGCAGAAGACAAGCGGGGCCACCACGCTTGTCTTCTGCATCCCCCGCTCAGAGCGTTCAGCTGTATAACAGCCGGGCGCTCCGAGCAGGGAACAGCTGGATGCAGAAGACAAATGGCCCCGCTTGTCTTCTGCATCCCCCGTTTGGAGCGCAAGCTGATCGCTCAACATTTGAGCGATCACCTTGCAAAAAGCAAACAGCGATTATCGCTCAAAATGAGAATCTTGTTCGTCGTTCAGTTTCAGCAAGCATAATAATCAGCGCCGGCTCGGGCACTTATCGTGTAGTTCAAACACTGAACAATCAGTGCTTCACATAGGAGTGTATACAAATAAGGAAGATGGAACAACACCTCTGCAGCGCCTGCAAATCAATTTCCAACCAATTATACAGGTCTTTATAACAATTCCCAATCACTGGGGGCGGAGTTTGAATTGCAGGAATGCTGCCATCCAATAGGTGGCGCTGCAGAGATTGTTCCATCTTCCTTATTTGCATATAATACCCAGAGGAGCATGAATGGCCTTGAAAGTCTCCTCACACACATTCTAGATGCTTTCCTTAAGGAGAGATGATACCCCACAGCCGACCCACATAGGAGTGTAAAACACTGAATAATTAGTGGCCGAGAACTGCACAATGCTCATTGAGAATCGTGTAGTCTAAACAGGCTGCCCGTGCGTGAACGTGTTGGTGATGACATCACTAGCTCATTTGCTTGGGCAAAGGTAAATCGTGAGATTCTCAGCCCATGTAAAAGGGGCATTGCATATTGTGCTACACTGTTGCATTGTGTTTGTTGCATTGTTTCATTGTGTTACATTGTTTTACGTTGCATCCTTCCATTGTTACATTATGTTGTGTATCAGGACTCACTTCTTACACTTGTCGGCCCCGTCGTCCTTGTACCCTGCGAGGCAGGCACATTTTCCTGTAGTCTCTGACTCCAGCTTGCAGTATGTCCCCTCAGCCTTATAACATTGGGGGGCACAATCTGAAACACAGAAGAGCATCACAGTTGACATTTCCGGAGCCCGCAGTTTTCCTGAGTCCTGAATGGCATAACCACCCAGTAAAGGCGCAGACAATGGACATAGCCAGGCAAATTTTCCATTCTGAAGTTGTGGGAAGCTGACTGACAACTGCAGTAGGAGCTACAAATGGTGGCCATATTGGTTGCCATATTGGTTGCCACCCAGTTAGGCCGGATTCACACAAGCATATGCGGATTTGCAGAATGAACCACAGTGTAGAAGACAATGTAACTCGGGCCACTCTCACAAAAGCCCAGATAAATGCTGTAAAATGCCTCCCTTCAGTTCAACGCCTTAGGCCTCTTTCCCACGGGAGCTGCTGGCTGATCGCGATCAAAAGATAGGGTAAAATCTTTTCTGGCCGTGTGTGAAAGCGGCCGGCCAGAATCGGCAGCGTATGTGGGGTCTTTTTCGGCCAGAAAATCGCCCATTTGAACAAATGCATTGGAATCCAAAGCTTCAGATGGCCACAATTTTCAGCTGCGGCAGTTCAGATGGCTTCCATAGACTTCAATGGAAGCCGTCCATGTGGAATCCGCACAAAAGCAGAACACGCTGCAATGTAATATCTGCTCGCGGAAATCGCAATCGCTGTACGCTCATCTGAGCGGACATGTGAATGTTCTATCTTTGTAATGTGTGCGGAATACCGAGGATCGTCTGCACAGATGACGATCGTGGATTACACAATTCAAGTCTGGTCGCGTAAGACCGGCCTTAGAGAGGAGTAGCAGGGTAAATCATGGCCAGTGATGGGTTTTATCTCACCTCTGCAGCTGGTTACTGTATGTTCAACTTCAGAGGAATATTTCCCTTCCTTACAGGTACATGTGGCCGCCAGACCGTCCGGTGTCGCTGCGCAATTCGTCGTTTCCGGGTCACAGTAGAATCCATCACAGATGGTTTGATCTGCAGGAGAGGAGATGACGGTTACTACACAATCTGCAGGGAACAGATAATCCATGGAGTAATCTCTGTGCCACAACGAGTCCAGAAGAAGAGACCACGCCACCTCCCAGCCTACAACTCCACATAACACCAACTACCCCAACTGTCTGCTCCTCGGTTACATCACGTATTTTTCTCCAGTCACATCCAAAGCTGCAGTCAACAATTCTGCGTATTCACTATGTTTTATGCTCCTGTTACATCTAGAGCTGTAGGTACAATTCTACTATCGCATCTTGTCTTATACTCCATTCACATCCAGAGCTGCAGTCATAATTTTACCTGAGAAGTAATCAGAGCAGTGCTGAGTCACAACCTTAAACAGTGTAGCAGAGCTGCCATGTTGCACTGTGCCTGGTGTATACACTACACCTCCCACAATGCACTACAGCAGAGTAAGCTCTGTATAGATTCTAAACCAGGACTTGCAGCAGATGGAAGTGAGGGGTCCTGCTGCCTGAATGCTAACAGGAAAGGAAACCCCCATAATTGTTAATGCAGCTCTAGATGTTACTGGAGTAAAAGAAATAATGTAGCTCAAACACAGGCTCAGCAAGGGGCACAATCTAAACATAAGCATGGAATGTTACTACAGCTTTAGATGTGACTAGAGTATTCACATGATATAATTATTGAAGTGTGACTACAGCTCTGGATGTGACTGGAGTATTACATATGATGGAGCTGAGGATCAGTGGACTCTTCATACTAATGCTCCTTAGCCCTGCCATGATGCACTCTATACACGACACTTACTGGAATAGTTTACGGAGTTTTTACTTATGGCGTCTGTTACTTCTGTGCTTGATACAGATGATCCTTGTGTGAACACATGGCTGACTTTGGCAGATACAGAAACTCCAGTACTTCTTCTGCTTCTGGTTTCAGATTTGGAAGTAACTAAACTAAAAAAATACAGACAGAAGGGATGATGTGCCAGGTCAGCGCATAACTGGGGGCATGTGCCCCGGGTGCTAGGTGCCAGAGGGGTGCAAACAAAACACTCTGGATTGGCCACCATAGTTTTTTACAATGTTGGGGTCATGGGCTAAATATTTACTCTAAATGAAGGGCAGCTCAGTGTCCAGGGGGCAGCTGTCTGTGTGGGGCAAGTGTCTGTGGCAGTGTAGGTGTTGGTCCAGGTATCTGGGGTGTGCAAGTAACTGGGACGTGCAGCCATCTGGCGAGCAGGTATATGGGGTGTGTAGGTGTTTGGTGGGCAGGTGTCTGGGACGTCCAGGTATTTGGGATATGCAGGTGTCTGGCAGGCATGTATCTGGGATGTCCAGGTGTCTAGGGGGCAGGTATCTTGGACGTACAGGTGACTGGTGGGCAGGTATATGGGGTGTGCAGGTGTCTGGTGGGCAGGTATATGGGATGTGTGCAGGTGTCTGGTGGGCAGGTATATGGGACATACAGCTGTCTGGTGGGCAGATATCTGGGACATCCAGGTGTCTGGTGGGCAGATATCTGGGACTTCCAGGTGTCTGGTGGGCAGATATCTGGGACATCCAGGTGTCTGGTGGGCAGATATCTGGGACATCCAGGTGTCTGGTGGGCAGATATCTGGGACATCCAGGTGTCTGGTGGGCAGATATCTAGGACATCCAGGTGTCTGGTGGGCAGATATCTGGGATGTGTGCAGGTGTCTAGTGGGCAGGTATTTTGGATATGCAGGTGTCTGGGAGGCAGGTATCTGGGACGTGCAGGTGTCTGGTGGGCAGGTATCTGGGACGTCCAGGTGTCTAGGGGGCAGGTATCTTGGACGTACAGGTGACTGGTGGGCAGGTATATGGGGTGTGCAGGTATATGGGACATGCAGCTGTCTGGTGGGCAGATATCTGGGACGTGCAGGTGTCTGGCAGGCAGGTATCTGGGACGTGCAGGTGTCTGGCAGGCAGGTATCTGGGATGTGCAGGTGTCTGGTGGGCAGGTATATGGGGTGTGCAGGTGTCTGGTGGGCAGGTATATGGGACATGCAGCTGTCTGGTGGGCAGATATCTGGGACATCCAGGTGTCTGGTGGGCAGATATCTGGGACTTCCAGGTGTCTGGTGGGCAGATATCTGGGACATTGAGGTGTCTGGTGGGCAGATATCTTGGACATCCAGGTGTCTGGTGGGCAGATATCTGGGATGTGTGCAGGTGTCTGGTGGGCAGGTATATGGGATGTGCAGGTGCCTGGCAGGCAGGTATCTGGGACATGTAGGTGTCTGGTGAGCAGGTATATGGGGTGTGCAGGTATCTGGTGGGCAGGTATATGGGACATGCAGGTGTCTGGCGGGTAAGTATATGGGACATGTGCAGGTGTCTGGCGAGCAGGTATATTGGACATGCAGGTGTCTTGCGGGCAGATATATGGGACATGCAGGTGTCTTGCGGGCAGATATATGGGACATGCAGGTGTCGGAGGGGTGCAGCAGTCTTGGGTGCATTCATTCCCTATGCAGTCGTTCGCATTCATACCCTATATACAGGGGCCTCTGCTCCGCTTACTTTGGGTAATTACAATCTTCCCAGGAGTGTTAGGCACAGAATATGGCGGATGAGAGGAGCTCCCTGATAGGAGGTCACATGGTGGAGGCTCCTGATGCCTCCCGTCTCCTTCCACATATAAATACTTGCAGGTTTAACTCAAAATAAGCAGCTATTGATAAGATATAATGTATCCCCTCCTCAGTGTGCTCTCATCCTCCTCACAGCGCTCTCATCCTCCTCACAGCGCTCTCATCCTCCTCACTGCGCTCTCATCCTCCTCACTGCGCTCTCATCCTCCTCACTGCGCTCTCATCCTCCTCACAGCGCTCTCATCCTCCTCACAGCGCTCTCATCCTCCTCACAGCGCTCTCATCCTCCTCACAGCGCTCTCATCCTCCTCACTGCGCTCTCATCCTCCTCACTGCGCTCTCATCCTCCTCACAGCGCTCTCATCCTCCTCACAGCGCTCTCATCCTCCTCACTGCGCTCTCATCCTCCTCACTGCGCTCTCATCCTCCTCACTGCGCTCTCATCCTCCTCACAGCGCTCTCATCCTCCTCACTGCGCTCTCATCCTCCTCACAGCGCTCTCATCCTCCTCACTGCGCTCTCATCCTCCTCACAGCGCTCTCATCCTCCTCACAGCGCTCTCATCCTCCTCACAGGGCTCTCATCCTCCTCACAGCGCTCTCATCCTCCTCACTGCGCTCTCATCCTCCTCACAGCGCTCTCATCCTCCTCACAGCGCTCTCATCCTCCTCACAGGGCTCTCATCCTCCTCACAGCGCTCTCATCCTCCTCACTGCGCTCTCATCCTCCTCACAGCGCTCTCATCCTCCTCACTGCGCTCTCATCCTCCTCACTGCGCTCTCATCCTCCTCACAGCGCTCTCATCCTCCTCACTGCGCTCTCATCCTCCTCACTGCGCTCTCATCATCCTCACTGCACTTACCTTATTTTAACTATGTTTGTGCCTAGATAACCAGTTAGAGTCTGCAAGGAAACCTCACTCTGCGGAGAGAAAGCAGAACGTGTCATATTACCGTATCATACAATTATTGCTTTATCAGTATCTGCGACCTCCATGTATGACTGCTGACAACCTGCCTCTACATCATGTCTGAGAGGTTGTCACAGCCTGCCCCCTGCTGGACATGACTGCAGCGTGCAAAAGGGAGTGCGTGGAGTTACACTTTATGTGTGCAGCCCTGCGGTCTACGGGGGTGTAATCAGTGACAGCGATCTCACCTGATTCAACACTTCTTTGTACAGTTGGGTGTATTCTGTTGACGATGGGTTGGAGTTGAAGTTTACTGCTTCTAAAATGAATTCACCAAGGAAGATCTTACCTAAAGGGGAAGATGGTGGACATCTAGATTATACATAGATCACATATAGATTATATCCGGTTATTACACTTCATCTTCGCCATGTAAGACCCCATAACTCCCATGTAATGACTTTATATATAGTTGGCATATAGATTATTCCATACTAATCCCATATACAGACGTTTGCATATGTTTGTATCACATGAGCGCTGAGTGGGCACCGTTTATCTCCCAGTCTGTTCTCAGGATACAGTCAAGTCCTCACACAGTCCAACAGACGGTGCTCACACATTCAGCAGATACAGGGGCTGCGATTCATCCATAAATGTGTGGATCCACAGCGTCCAGTGAATCATAACACCAGACCCCTCCCCCTGACTCAGGCTCCACCCATGCGGAGCAGTCTCTGGTAATCTTTTTCTCACTGGGGGGTTCTGTATGGTTCTGTTCACACATTGTTTTTAGGCAGATCAGAGGTGTATAAGTGAAGTGCCCCCTGATTTACCACTAATCCAGCATATGCCGATAAAACGAAGCTTTTATTTTCACTGTGCAGAAAGGTGCGGTCTATCCTGCTTTTCTATGCAGAGAGACACAGTAAAAAAAGGAAAAATGTATATATATATATATATATATATAATTAGTGGCCAACGTGGGGCACTTTTGCCCACACCATAACCCCACACAGAGGCATATGTCAGAGGCCAACATCGGGAGAAAGTGCTGGCCTATACTTCTGACCTGCCTAAAAAAAGAGATGTGAACAGAGCGTTAAAGTCCTTTTACCTCGATGAAAAACTCGTCAAACGCACGCTTGATCATGATTATTACCCCGTATCAATGTGCTGCGATCAGCGGACCTATGCATAAGCGCAAAAATCACTGTTGTCGGTATTGCACAGCTGCTGACAATGATGAGAGTGTATTAACAATCAGCTATCCCCCAACAGTCTGCATCGGCCTGTATGAACGACCTTTGGCCGGGACCCTCCAAACGGAAAATCCGCGGCATTTATAGTAGCAGCAAAGGGGATGAGATGTTGAAAATCTCATCCACACACTGCGGAAATAATCATTTGGAAACTGACATGAGGTGCAGCTTTAATTCCACAGCCTGTCAGTTGTTTCGCCATTTACGGTTGCGGAATTCACCTCTTCTCAATGAGGGGGGTGAATTCTGCCATAAAATCCATGTTAAAACACACATCAAAATCCGCCGCAGACATTCGGCAGCAAATCCGCCCCGTGTATACCAAGCCTTTAATTGAATGCCGATATCATCAATCAGCGTTCATCATCGAGCTATAAACAAAAACACCATATGCGTTTTAACTTTTTCTAGGCCGGGCCGAAAAATTGCACGAACGGACGTTTTTAGGCGCTCGTGGCCAGCGTTTTGTCGCCCATTCACACAACTGGGGGCAACGTTTTTTAGCTAAACCATTGTTCTGCCAAAATCCTCGGGATGCCTTCCAATGCCTATATAGAGGCACCTGTAAGCTTTTCACAGTGTTAGACGCTGCTAAACTCCCTCCCCCTCCCTTTCTTTGTCCAGCTCCCTTAGGAGTCTATGGGAGCCACCGCCGTATATTGAGCAAAAGTTAGTTCCAGAATTATCTTTCTGCCCGCCCTATATGCGTATTTCGGTCGCGTATGTTCTAATTTTCATGGTCCGATGTATTTACGTGCCATATATTTGCCCGTGTGAACTGATGCATTTAAAACCAATGCCTCAGATGGTCGCGTATGTTGGTTGGCCGAAAAAACGAGCCGCTAATACGCTCGTGTGAAAGAGCCCTCAACAATGGGAAAGGGCGAACGCTGCAACCACAGTCTAGAAGACAATGCAACTCGGGCCACGCTCACAAAGGCCGCTTCTTAAAGCGTTCAGCGCAGTGTTTCAAATCCCAGATAAATGCTGTAAAATGCCTCCCTTCAGTTCAACGCCTTAGGCCTCTTTCACACGGGAGCTGATGGCTGATTGCGGTCAAAAGATAGGGCTAAACCTATCTTCTCTGGACGCGTATGAAAGCGGACGGCCAGAATCGGCAGCGTATGTGGGGTCTGAATGACAGCTGCAGTGTAAAGCATGGAAAAAGGGAGAATGCAGCAGCCATAGCCCAGAGTCAGACAATGCAGCTAAAATGGAGTCACTGATCATAGCTTAATTGTAATGAAGAAGATCTGCAGTGTAAAGCATGGAAAAGAGAAAACTTAACAACCATAGCCCAGATAATGCAAGCTGGATTCACTGATCATAGCTGTGTTCTAATGGAGCAGTGCTGAAGTGTAAAGAAAGGGGAATGACAGAGGAAATACTGGATGACTCTACATTAGACAATGCAGCTAACCTGGAGTCATTTATCATAGCTGTGCCCTGATAAAGCAGTGCTGAAGTGTAAAGAATGGGAAGTGACAGTTACTACGGTATCTGGTCAGACAGGAGGTAGATTCAGACTTACCTAAGACTCCAATAGACAATGCAGTTTGGAGTCAGTGACTTTAGTTGTGCCCTATATCTCTATAGAGCTATGAGCGCCCACTGCTGGACCCCTGCATGCGCCTACTGAGCCACCATGTTTTTTGCGTCCTGATCCCAATAGTTTAATAACTTTTAGTTTGTGTTCACACAGTGCGGTCAGCTCAGATATCAGACTGCATGCAGCCATTTATAACCAAACTGCTTCTGCCTTCATTACATTTCTTTTCCTGGCTAATTGCTCTAATCCAGCGATCTGCAACCTGTGACTCTCCAGCTGATGTGGGACTACAGCTCCCAGCATGCTCTGCCAGCCACATTGTCTGCACTCACCTCCATCACAGATCTTGGCGCTTTCGTTGTAGGCATAGTTGAGGGGGCACTGACACACGTACTCCTCAAAGAGCTGCAGGCAGGAGGCGCCGCTCCCACAGGTGTTAGACGAACAGTATTCTGGCTCTGCGGAGAGATGGATATACAGTACACATATTAGTGATGTCACAGCCGGAGATTGTATGGCTATTACAGACAATTAAAGGGGTTGTACCATAATTGAAAGTTAGCCCCCATCCACAGGATATCCATAATCAGCGGGGGTCTTACCACTGAGTCCCCTGCAGATCTCAAGAGCAGAATTCCCGTGTACCCCATTCTCCTCACTGCGGAAATACTTCACCCCCCATAGTGACATCAGCATGAAGGGCGCAGATTAGCACTCCATTCACTTAAAATGGGACTGTGCAGATAGCTGGCACCCGCTCAGGTATTTCCGTCAGCCCCATGGAAATGAATGTAGCGCTGATCGCGCATGCTCGGCCAGAGCGCCCTTCATGCTGATGTCACTTGGGAGAGAAGCGACCTTGCAGTGACAGTAGAAAGAGACATGGCAGTCCCTTTCTCGAAATCAGCAGGGGTCTCAACGGTGAGACCCCTGCCTATCAGCAAGTTATTTCCTATACTGTGGATAGGGAATAACTTAGAATTCTGGAACAACCCCTTTAAGGGTGGACTCCCACGGGCCTAAGATAGAGCATGCTGGGGTTTTTTTGCGATTGCAAAAAAGTGAAAGTTAGAATGAACCCAATGAATGAGAATTAAATCAATGTGTTCCATTGTCTGTGTATTGCACGCACGGAAATACATGCGCAAAAACGTCCGTGTGAACTACATTCACAATAGACTCTGTCCGATATCCAGCTTGCCAATGTGCATTTTTCATGCCAATGCAGGGCATTTTTCGTTCAAAAATGCCTCACACCGCTTCTGTGAAATTGCGATCCTCAGGAGCGTGCTCCCGTTGATTTCAATGGGAAACATCACATCTCACTCGCATGCACACCGCACGGCATTTTTACTATACTTTTTTGCACGGCTGGGACCGTTCACATTGGCGCAGTTCTGGCAGCACCATCTTTGATTAGGCAGGCCAGTCGACTTAGTCCTATGTGTTTTTGATTTTCTGCGCAAAATCACACATTTCAGTGCACAATTTCGTGCAGACGGGGCCTTTGGCGCATGAAAATAGAGCACGTCGTGTTTATTTCTGCGTTCTCAAAATGTGCACAAATACACACGCAAATGCACCCATGTGCGGAATCCCTTGAAGGGGTTTTCCGGAAGTAACATACTGATAAGCAGTCAATATGAGATCGGTGTGGGTCTGGCTCCTGGCGAAGCCACCAATCAGCCGTTTGAAGCGCTTCGGCCTGTGATGTTCATCAGGGTCTACGTGCAGCTCAGTCCCTCTGAAGTGAATGGGATTGAGCAGCAATACCAAGCACAGCCTCTACAAAATAAATGGAGCTGTTGCTGGTATATGGAGAAGATGCCCAACGCTCACCCGAACACCACAGCTCCTTCAAACATCTGTTGGGGTTTCGAGAATCGGACCCCCACCTATCTGATGTTACTATGTTACAACTATGTTATCCTATGTAAATGAAGCTTCATCACTGTGCTATATTTACACCATTTCCAGATTTTTTATGTACTTTTTATGCAGGGCATTGGCGCACTGCAGACAAACACGCCCCGATTTAAATGGCTTTTTAGCCCAATGAGGTCCAAATGTGTTCATTTCTACATGGAATTATACAGCGTATTGCGCTATTGTGTGTGCATTTGCGCACTTCCCATATGGGGACCTGTGCTACACAAATGCACAGGAAAATAGAGGATGTCCTATTTTTTTAATGGGAGATGTGTACGAACCTATTGATATCAATGGGTTTTATTCTCTGCGTATTGCGCACACACATTTTGCATGCGCAAATACATGTGTGAAGGCGCCCTCAGGGCGTAATCCCGGTCTGGGTGCTGTTCGTCTAGTTCAAAGATGGCACATGCACCCATTATAGCCAAACAAGCTATACGCACGGGCGTTTTTTCACCAGTGGTCCATATTAAAAAAAAAAAGCAGCATGTCCTATTCTAGTCCGTATCACGGACCGGAACCAGACATGCAATGTCCAGTGCCCGCGGGTCTTGCACAGCACACAGACATGTCCGTGTGCTGTAAGACGCAAGTTGCGTCCAAGAATCTCGAGCACAACTCACATATTCCCATGAGCCCGGATACATGTTAGCTGCATTGATACATTGTAACAAACTACCAGGAGAGGAGAGAGATTTGTGCTGCTCTGTTCACTCACTGATACATTGTAACCCGTGAAAGTAGCTAAGAATGTTTCTGTTCCCTGACAGAGCAGATATCTTGTAATCTGGGAGGAAGGAATCCGGGTCTATAAAGCCTGGTTTAGGCACAACGATTCTCGCTCCAAAGACACCTTTTGAGCGATAATCGTTGTGTGCTTTACTCGCGAGATGATTGCTCAAAATTCACTTAAACTGCAGTTTGAGTGACAGTTTTGAGTGTTTACTTTGCATAGGTGTGTAAATGAAGGCTCACGCTGTACACAGAAGACCAGTGGGACTGCTATCTTCTGCATACTCCTGCTGTCTTCTCAGAGCGCTCAGCTGGTATACAGCTGAGCTGAGCGCTCTGAGCGGGGTATGCAGAAGACAAGCGGGGACGCTTGTCTTCTGTATACTGCTGCTGTGTTCTCAGAGCGCACAGCTGGTATACGGCTGAGTGCTCTGAGCAAGGTATGCAGAACACAGCTGGAGCGCTGTCTTCTGCATACTTCTGCTGTGTTCTCCGAGTGGGATACCAGCTGAAACAATAGTATCAGCGGTATCCTGCTGAGAACTCAGTGCACGGCACTGATAAGGCTCAGCGACTCATTAACGAAAACTGCACGATGTCCGTACAGTCAGACCCAACGATTCTCACTCAAAAGACAGCTTTGAGCGAGAATCGTTGGCTTTAAATGGGCTTTTAGGCTGCATTCACATCTGCATCACACATTGGACACTATTGAATTAAAATGGTGTCTTTTAGGTTCTTTCACAGGTTGCGTGCTGCGCTATTTTTGCTGTCGAATGTTGCGGAATCTGCAGTAGTGGTTTGAAATGGAGCCTCCAACACAAGCGAACAGAGCCTGCGACTCATAAACGCAGATGCCCTGCTATTCTCCCAATTGAATACGACAGAATCTGCAACAGTCGCTTCGCGGCAGATGTGAACGGAGACAGCAGCAGAACCTTTCACTATACCAGTATAAAGCCTCAGCTGCCAGAGCCTGCAGTGACAGAAAATGGGCACCAGCGCTGATGGCATACGAGAGGGATAAGCGATGTATACATCTGGCTCTGCTCACTTACTGGATGAGGTGAAATTATTTGCACTAGTGGGTACTGAGTCCGGTGGTCCGGTGCCGTTACCAGAGTCATTTGTTGTTGGCACGTCTGGCGTTGATCTTTCTGGCTCCGCAGTGTTCGTCCCTGATTGTGCTGACGTGGTCACTGCTGCTGTTACTTTTGGTGTTGCCTTTGTTGTTACTTTCGTTGTTGACTTTAAAGCTGTTGTCACTGATGCCGCTGTCGTTGTCGCCGCTGTTGTTGATGCCGGTGTCGTTGTCACCGCTGTCGTTGTCACCGCTGTCGTTGTTGGCCCTGTTGTTGATGCCGCTGTCGTTGTCACCGCTGTCGTTGTTGGCCCTGTTGTTGATGCCGCTGTCGTTGTCGCCGCTGTCGTTGTTGCCGTTGTCGTTGTTGCTGTTGTCGTTGTTGTCGTTGTTGTCGTTGTTGCCGTTGTCGTTGTTGCCGTTGTCGTTGTTGTTGTTGTTGGCGTTGTTGTCGTTGTTGTCGTTGTCGTTGTTGTCGTTGTTGGCGTTGTCGTTGTTGTCGTTGTTGGCGTTGTTGCCACTGATGTTGTCGATGACTGTGCTGTGATTTGATGATATTAATGCGGATGAGAATGAGGAGCATGACAAGAGTAAAAATAAGGATGATAAGGGTGAGGATAATGAATAAGGATGAAGATAGTGATGATGGGGGGCAAGATGAAGGTGAGGATGTTTATAAGAGTGGGGATGATGATCTTATTCTAAAAATATAATAAAAAACACAAGTTCATACTCACCCAGAAGCCATTGGGGGGAAAAGTCTTCTTGTCCCTTTGGCGCTGGGTCCGTCACGCTGATAATGAATGTTAAATGGATTCTCACAGGCAGCACAGGGACCTAGGAAATCCAATGAGGCAATTCCCATATTGTCACACAGACCAAGGGTCCGTTTTCATGACAGAGAAAAGCTCAATCAATGTTAAGATATGTTTTTTTGCATCTGATTTTTTTTTCTGGACGCAACACAGCTCATGCGAATAAGCCCTAGCGCAGCAGGTTGTAGTTTGGCTGCATTGTCCATTGTGATGACGTCAGAAATCCAGATGTCATCACAATTCCTTATAGACTTTACCCCCATAGTCCATGGGACCATCTAAATAAAGAGGACTATGGGAGTAAAGCACTAAATATACAGAGGAGAATGGGATTAAGGAGCAGAGTATACCGAGAACTACGGGAGTAAGGTGCTAAGTATACAGAGGACTCTGGGAGTAAGGTGCTGAGCATGTGGGGGACTATGGGAGTTAGGGGCTAGGTATATGGGGGACTATGGGAGTTAGGGGCTGAGTATGTTGGGGACTATGGGAGTAAGGTGCTGAGTATACAGAGCACTATGGGAGTAAGGTGCTGAGTATGTGGGGGACTATGGGAGTTAGGGGCTAGGTATATGGGGGACTATGGGAGTAAGGCGCTGAGTATACAGAGAACTATGGGAGTAAAGCTCTGATTATACAGAGGACTATGGGAGTAAGGCGCTGAGTATATGGAGGACTATAGGAGTAAGGCGCTGAGTATATGGAGGACTATGGGAGTAAGGCGCTGAGTATACGAAGGACTATGGGAGTAAGATGCTGTGTATGTGGGGGTCTATGGGAGTAAGGCGCTGAGTATACAGCGGACTATGGGAGTAAAGCTCTGAGTATACAAAGGACTATGAGATTAAAGCTCTGAGTATACAGAGGACTATGGGAGTAAGGCGCTGAGTATATGGTGGACTATGGGAGTAAGGTGCTGAGTATACAGAAGACTATGGGAGTAAGGCGCTGAGTATACAGAGGACTATGGGAGTAAGGTGCTGAGTATACAGAAGACTATGGGAGTAAAGCACTGAGTATACAGAGGACTATGGGAGTAAAGCGCTGAGTATACAGAATACTATGGGAGTAAAGCGCTGAGTATACAGAGGACTATGTGGACTATGGGAGTAAAGCACTGAATATACAGAGGACTATGAGAATAAAGGCCCATTTAGACACAATGATTTTCGCACACAAAAGCCTTCTTTTGAGCGATAATCGCTGTGTCTAAACGCGTGGCCATCGTGTACTTTCCATGCACTGTTCGTTCATCGCTGACTTCAAGCCTGCTTGAAGTCAGCGATGAGTCTTATCAGGACTGCAGGCTGCGTTCTCAGCAGGATAGCAGTGATAGTATTCTTTCAGCAGCTATCCCGCTCGAGAACAAAGCAGCTGAATGCAGATAACAGACCTCCAGCGAAAGACTTCATTTGCATGCTAATAAGCTACTAAGTGTTAGCATGAGGCGGGTCAGGGACCCTGGGTGGCAGTGTGTGGGCACGGCATGTGGCACGCGCAGCCATGCACGCGCATGTGCTCTATCTCTGTGAGTTATAGTGGCTGACTGGGAGCTCCGGTCAGCAGGCTTGATTGGTCTCTGCCCTAGGGGCGGAGACTCCTAAATATATAGTCTGGCAGCTACTGATAGCAGTTGCCAGTTATTGGTTCTGTCTGACCTTGGTCCTGTGCCAGTTACCTTGTCCCAAGCCAGCTCTGCCTGTGTTCTTCTTTCCTGTTGGTTATTCCATCTGCCTAGCCTGTCAGTACTAGTGAGTAGTCACCTGCATAGGTACGGCGGTTCCTTCCTGTCCTGCCACTAGGCAGCGTAGGGTCAGAGTTGGCGGCCTGGATGTGTCCACCTTTGAGGCTATCTCCGGGAAGGGACATTGGCGTGGGTGAGTCAGGGAGCCCTGTGCCGTGCGTACCTATGCACCTCACTAGTACTGTATCACTAAGCAGCCGAGTAGCTACTTAGTAGTTTATGCAAAATGATCGCTCAAGTTATCCTTTGAACGAATTTTGAGCGATCATCTTTCCATGTAAATGGGCCTTTAGGCGCTCATTATTTGGTGGTCTCTTGTAGGCGCCATTTATTACACCATAAACACAATGGCCGGTGACGCAGATGTTCTCATCGCTGTCTTATCTTATTGACTTCAACCTGTTTATCACGAGTGCAGATGGCAGCCATAAATATGGGGATTGACGTCATGGTGTGTGATCATTAGCCCCTGTGATAGTTACAGACGCCATTTACTATCTTGTGATGATTTTGACACAACTCAGTATACATGAAAAGGAGACATATAATATGCAAGAACTGGATACAGCCTTCAGTTTCTCTGAGACACCTCATGTCTTATACTCCATTCACATCCAGTGCTGCATCGCTATTCTAATATATTCCATTCACACCCAGAGCTATATTCACAATTCTAATACTCTATACACATCCAGAGCTGTACTCACAATTCTAATAGTCCATTCAGATACAGAGCAGCACTTACAATTCTAATACTCATTTCATACTGACAACTGCATTCACAATTCTCCTACTGCACTCACACTCAGAGCTGCATTCACGATGTTGGCTTCCCATCTCCCTGCTGCCACCTGCTGGTTGAGTGTCTGTACAAGCATGCTTTGCTCTAGTGCATTGAGGGAGATGTTATCTGATATGTAAAGATCTACATCTCAGCAGAGTGCAGTGTATTATGAGATCTCAGGTGAGCATAGTGGTGATAACAGGCAGCAGCATTGTGATTGCAGCTCTGGATGTGATTGCAGGACAGGATATGATAAAACTGGAGATAAGATCCAGAACTTTATATGTAGATGACACAGAGGTAACTGCAGCTAGCAGAGCCTGATCAGCATCCTCATTCTTCCTGCGGCTGTCAGGCCATGCTGAGAGTTGTAGTATACTGGCTCTGTATATTGGTAATCAGCTCCACTCACAGCGCAAGCAGCGACAAAACGTTTTCACATCGGCTCCTAATGTCAGAATCCACACGTGATACTCCTTACATCGCTGCCCGTCGATACTGCGCCCATTTTGGGGGACATTAGTAATTAATTGTACCACCCCCCTCTATGTTGCTGCTGACGGTGGAGGGGGGCACATAAAGAATTAAAATATACCCCCCATCTCCCCACTCCTGCTGTCAGTGTGAGGCAGTACGTGCCCCCCGTGCCCATAAAACCACTGATAATCTGGCGGTTCGCTTTTCTTACCTTTTTGTCCTGGGATGACCAGAAAAATCAGACACAAGACTACAACTCTCATCATGTCTTCTGCTTGTAATGCCACCAAGAACTGACTGTGCCTGGAGGCTGCGCCGAGGCTCTTATATAGGTCCAGAGTTCAGAACTGACGTAAGGCCATAATTATGCTCCGGTTGATAATTAATGGGGGGACAGGCAGCACAAGAAACGTGCCACAGTCCCCGACAGAGATCGCCGCGCTCAGCGCAGTCACCGCAGGGCGCAAATAGCTACTTTTTTTCTGAGAAAACCAGAAATGGAGAAAAGACAGATGTAATAATTATATTTCAGCTCCTGTTATTTATGTAATATTTACACTGAGAGTAACGGAAACGGTCGTACGTAAAAAAAAAAAAAAAGTCGCCTCGCAATGAACGACACCGTATAGCCTGCCGTATGCACAACCCCTACAGACGTTCTGCGTTCTGTCACCCCACATTATCAGGGACATTATAGGGTTAACATCACATACAATCAGCGGCAGATAGCAGCAGACTTTGTACCTCACGCCGCGATAACGATCTTTATGGATGTTATTAATGTGCAGTAAATGAAGGCTATTTATACACTGTCACATGAGCGGTGACTCCTGCGCCTCATCTTCTTGCATCACTGAGGAGCATGATGGGTGTTGTAGTTCATCTTATCACACATCATAAACTGTAGATCCACTTTTCACGTATGTAATGTTGTCAGCAGGAACGTCACTGACCGCCAGACCTGCTCATTCCTCTGAGGATGAGTGTGGATATCATGGCGATATGTCCGCAGTCACACCTCACTGATCATGAGTGGAGGACTCAAATAGTGGCAGTCAAAAGTCCGGACACACCTTTTCATTCTGCAGTTTTTCTTGTTTTTTTAGTTTCTACATTGAAGATTCATGTTGACCTGTAAACTACGAAGGACACACAAAGGATTAAGTGGTGAAAGCAGAACTAAACCGGAATATGTTTTATACTCTCATTGTCAACACCAATGCCTCCCCCAGAAATTGTTAGGATGAAACTTTGATTGTAACATTAATATAAGTGATTACAATATCAGAGCAAAAAGGTCATATATTGTGGAGAACCGACCCCTTGTAGGGAGGCTCTAGCACCCTGTTGTACCGCCTCTAGCTTGGATACAAGATGTGATACAGGCAGGCATGGAGGCTCTAGTACCCTGTTGTACTGCCTCTAGCTTGGATACAAGATGTGATACGCGCGGGCATGGAGGCTCTAGTACCCTGTTGTACCGCCTCTAGCTTGGATACAAGATGTGATACGGGTGGGCATGGGGGCTCTAGTACCCTGTTGTACTGCCTCTAGCTTGGATACAAGATGTGATGCGGGTGGGCATGGAGGCTCTAGTACCCTGTTGTACCGCCTCTAGCTTGGATACAAGATGTGATACAGGTGGGCATGGGGGCTCTAACACCCTGTTGTAACGCCTCTAGCTTGGATACAAGATGTGATGCAGGCAGGAATAGAGGCATACATTTTCTGTATGGTATCCTGTGACATATCGCTCCACATTTGCTGTAACTGAGCCTCTAGATTGTGCAAACTCATAGGCCCCCAGACCATCACACCAGCAGGGGGCAGTGTGCCACTCCACAGCAAAGGCAGGATTGAGGCGCTCACCCCAAGGTCTCCAGACTCGAACATGGCCAACGTCAGTGTCCAAACTAAACTTGGATTAGTCACTGAAGACAATCCGGTTCCAATCCATAGCATCTAATTCCATCATTCACTACATCACTGTAATCAAAGGTGATTGTGGGTGTAAAAGGCCGTGCATATAATAAGCGCCGTGAGACTATAGGTCCTTCAGCTCCTGGAAATGGACAGACACAGGGGTGTAACGATGGTGCCCCCTGTCCCTGGATGGCGGATAATGAAACAGTTGGAGCTGCTTGTTAGACGATCAGACGCTCCTCTCTACTGGCGGTCTGTAGGGGGCGTCCTGAGCCCGGTCATTCTGTGTGCCCTCACACATCCACTGGTGTCAACACCTCCTAACAGTCTGATCAGATGCTCCTCTCTACTGGTGGTCTGTCGGGGGTCCTGAGCCCGATCCCCTTGTGTGCCCTCACACATCCACTGGTCCCAACACCTCCTAACAGTCTGGTCAGACGCTACTTTCTAGTGGTTGCCTGTAGGGGCCGTCCTGAGCCCGGTCACCTTGTGTGCCCTCACCCATCCACTGGTCTCAACACCTTCAAACAGTCTGGTCAGATGCTCCTTTCTAGTGGTTGCCTGTAGGGGGCGTCCTGAGCCCGATCACCTAGTGTGCCCTCACACATCCACCGGTCCCAACACCTCCTAACGTTTGGTATCGCTGTGTCCGTAAAAGTCCAATCTATCAAAGTAATGCTTTATTTACCCCGCTGAATGATGAACGTCTTAAAAAATAAAGAAAGAACGCCAGAAAAAAGTTCTTTGTATTCCAAAATGGTACCAACGCAAAATACAGGATGTCCCACAAAAATAAGCCCTAGCACAACTATGTCAATAGAAAAATAAAAAAGCTATTGTGCGCAGAAGATGTTGGCGGAAAATAATTTTATAAAATTAAATATCTTTGAAAAAAATTCAAGTAGTACAGCAAAAAAAACTATATAGGTTTAGTATCATAGTAATAGTACTGACCCATAGAATAAAGTTATCATGTCATTGTTGTTGCAGTTTGTGCGCTGTAGAAACAAGACGCACCGGAAGATGGCGGAATTTCATTTTTTTAAAAATTTCTCTCCACTTAGAAGTTTTTCAGTACATTATATGGTACATTAAATAGTACAACTCGTCCCGCAAAATACAAGCCCTCATACAGCGACGTCGATAGATAAATAAAGCAGTTACGATTTTTTTAAAAGTTGGAGGAAAAAACTAAAATGGAAAAAAAAGGAAAAAAAAAAACCTGGTCACTAAGGGGTTAATGTACTTAAGACCATCAGCTGTGTTGTGCAGAGGTGAGTTGGTGCACAATCTCATCCCTATTCAGCTACTGTTCTAATGCACATTATGGCAAGAACCTCTCAACCAGGGGCGTAACTATAGAGGGTGCAGGGGATGCAGGAGCCTTTGGGGGCCCATAAGGCCTCTCTTCTCCATATAGGGAGCCCAGTACTATAAATAAAGCATTATAGTTGGGGGCCCTGTTACAGGTTTTGCATTGGGGCCCCAGAAGCTTCAATTTATGGCTCTGTGCAGCATGGTTTAGGTATGGGTACTGGTACAGATACAGATAGAGGGGGGGCCCCAGCTCACGTTTTGCATCCGGGCCCCTGAGCCTTTAGTTACGCCCCTGCTCTCAACTAAAAGCCTTTTTTACACGGAATGATAATCGTTCAAACACAAGAAAATGTGAACAATAACGGTTCAGCGCAGCCGACGATCGAACGCTGAACAATAAACCGTTCACTTTTTGTTCATCATTCATTTTATGCAGCCATAAAAATCATGGTTGGCTCATTCACTAATCGTTTGGTTTAATTACCGATCGTTCCGGCGTTCTCGGTCACTTATATAGGGAATGTGAACGACTGAACGATTTCGTGTTTGAACCAGTCAACGCTCTGACCCGTATAAACAGGCTGCACAAGCGAATGAGCGAACTCTGACATCAGTCGCTAGTTCAAACGAGAAACATTAAGGCTAAACGGATAAGTAAAGAGATACAACCATCAATCATTAGTTTAAAACATGAAGGTCAATCAATCCAGTAAATTACAAGAATTTGCAGGTATCCCTATAGAAGTCATGAAAACCATCAAAAACTATGATGAAACTGACTCTCATACAGACAACTCCAAGAAAGGAAGACCGAGAGTTACCTCTGCTGCAGAGAAGTTCATTAGAGTCATCAGCCTCAGAAACCACAAATCACGGCACCGCAGATTACAGCCCATATAACTGCGTCACGGAGATCAGGTACACAACTCATCATCAACTGTTCAGAGGAGACTGAAAGAATCAGGGCTTATGGTGGATTGTTGTAAAGAAGCCACCACTGAGGAACACAACAGGAAGTAGAGACCTACTTGGGCCAAGAAACACAAGGAATGGGCATTGGACCAGTGGAATTCTTTACTATGATCTGATGAGTCAAAATGTGACATTTTTGTTTCCAACCACCATGTGTTTGTAAGATGTAGAAAATATTGGTTTCTCCACGTGAAGCATGGAGGGGGGTGTGATGGCATGGAGGGCACACTAAACCAGCATGGCTACCACAGCATTCTGCAGCGACACGACATCCCATCTCGATTGCGCTTAGCGGGATTAACAGGACAATGACCCCAAACACTCCTCTGGGCTATGGAAAGGCTATTTGGTAAAGAAGGAGAATGATGGCCTCCTCAACCACCCGACTTAAACCCAAAAATGGCGGGAAGATAGATTTGTTTTGTTTTGTGCCATTATGTGGCCCTGATTTTCACAGCCGCATAACGGGAGGCAATGACGCCCATCTGTTTAAGCCCTTAGCTATGCTGCCGTCCACTTCTGGATGCACTCCAGAGCTCTTAATGTTCAGTAGCATCCAGATCCCGGGCACAGAATATGCAAAATATCAACTATACCAGAAACTTCCTTGTACAGACAATAATAGAAACTTCCTTGTATAGACGGAGTTAACCAGTAACTAGCCTCAAGGAACTTGGACTGGGCATTAACCCTTGTGACGCCTCCTCAGATTCAGATCATGGAGAGGCTGATATTGGATATAACCACCAGTGCAGTGCTGCTGTCTAATATAACTAACTGCCTGCCTTCTGCTGCTGAGGTCTAATATAACTGCCGGCCCTGTACTGTTAAGGTCTGATATAACTGCCAGTACTGTGCTGCTGAGGTGTGATATAACCGCCAGTACAGTGCCGCTGAGGTGTGATATAACCGCCAGTACAGTGCCGCTAAGGTGTGATATAACCGCCAGTACAGTGCCGCTGAGGTGTGATATAACTGCCAGTACAGTGCTGCTGAGGTGTGATATAACCGCCAGTACAGTGCCGCTGAGGTGTGATATAACCGCCAGTACAGTGCCGCTGAGGTGTGATATAACTGCCGACCCTGTACTGTTAAGGTCTGATATAACTGCCAGTACTGTGCTGCTGCCTGATATAACCGCCAGTACAGTGCTGCTGAGGTGTGATATAACCGCCAGTACAGTGCCGCTGAGGTGTGATATAACCGCTAGTACAGTGCCGCTGAGGTGTGATATAACTGCCAGTACAGTGCCGCTGAGGTGTGATATAACCGCCAGTACAGTGCTGCTGAGGTGTGATATATCCGCCAGCACAGTGCTGCTGTCTAATATAACTGCCTACCTTCTGTTGCTGAGGTCTGATATAACTGCCAGCCCTGTGCAGCTGTCTAATACAACCACCAACACCGTTCTACTATGTAATATAGCTGTCAGCCTTGTTTGCTATGGCTGCCGCCCCTGTACTACTGCTTTCTGATTTAACCGCAGGTCTTGTGCTGCTGTCTGATATACTTAGAGATGTCATCTTGGAAGAGTCCTGCACATGGTATACGTCAGCCACAGGTCACAGCAAAAAGGGAAGTGGCCTGGTTTATATCCAAGGGTGGGGCTAAATATAATCAAACTTCCTCTATTAAGATCAAACCCCAGATCAGACCACTATATTAATTTCAGACCCTTTATATAAATATCAGACCTCAGACCCCCTAAATATATTTAGACCCCCTATATTATGTTTCAAACGTATTTATTGTATTTCGGATAAAACAATATGACCCCACGCTGGAGGATATAGATAGAGACATAGTGAAAGACATTTGTATAATGCAATATAAAACATTGAGATGAACATAAAGAAACAACACGTTGTAGAGAGTATCATATACCACTAGACCTCCAGGACTTCGCAGACGTTAGTTGCTGAGGAATGGGTCTGGATCAATGAGATAGCTCGTAATGGCAGGTGAGAAACCCTGGGGATGTTGCTTTAGTCTTGCTATGGAGATATGCGATTTTAAAGTTGGATATGCCGTGTTTTTCAGAAAATAAGACACTGTCTTATATTAATTTTTGCCCCAAAAGAGGCGATTGGGCTTATTTTCAGGGAATGTCTTACTTTACTTACCTAGCAGGTCCAATCACGTCATTTTTGCAGTCCAAACAGGATTACTTATGGTTATGGGATCCATAAATCCTGTCTCCGCAAAGCGATGGCTGTGATTGGTTCTTTGAGTGCTGCATTGATTGGTTCTTCGAGCCACGCAGCTCAGCCAATCACAGCCATCTCATGCAGTGGAAGTGGGATTTATGAATTGGTTGAGCCATTGCTCAGCCAAATCATAAATCTCGCCTCCACGACGCGATGGCTGTGATTGGCTCTTTGAGCGCTGCTCAGCCAATCAATGCAGCGCTCAATGAACCAATGCAATGGCTGTGATTGGTTCTTCGAGCACTGCTCAGTCAATCAATGCAGCACCTGATGACCCAATCACAGCCATCACTTCGTGGAGGTGGGATTAATCAATTGGCTGAGCCGTGGCTCAGCCAATTCATAAAACCCGCTTCCACGTCATGATGGCTGTGATTAGTTCTTCGAAGTGCTGCGGCTCAGTCAATCAATGCAGCATTCAGAGAACCAATCACAGTTATTGCTTCATGGAGGCGGGATTTTTTGGGAATCCCCTAACCAGAAGTGATCTTTTGTGAGTGGCTGAGGTCTGCGGGAACCGCGCCGGGGCTCTGGAGAGCAGTGGGGGGACCTGAAATGAGCCTGCTGGGTGATGTATTCCACTATTTATGGGTCTCGTGTGGTGCAGAGTGTTAAGGCAGCAGTATGCAGTCCTAAGCTCTCGCTCACGACCCAAAGGTTGCGAGTTCAATCCCTACGTGGTTCAGGTAGCTGACTCAAGCTTAACTCAGCCTTCCAAGGTCAGTAAAATGAGTATCCAGCTTGCTGGGGGGTAATAAATAAAAATTACCTGAAAGTACTGCAGAATAAGTTGGTGCTATACAAAAAACAAGTCCCTTTCCCCTTTATGAAATGTTACTGGAGCTTATTTTCGGTAGGGCTTATATTTCAAGCCTCCCTGAAAAGCCTGAAAAATCAGGCTAGATCTTATTTTTGGGGAAACACGGTAGTAATATAGGTTTGGTACATTGACAAAGGATAACCATGGATCGCAGATTTTTTCAAACTGGGTCACCTTATTGAGACGTATGGCCATCAATTTCCCTGTTGATATATTGAATGAGTGAATCAAAGGGGAGTTGTTTTTTTTTACACCGCTGTGCTATTTGAATATGGATGGCCATGGTGACATATTGCAGGAGTTTGAAAGAAGCGCTGTGAATAGCAGTAGTTTTATTACCCAGTAACAGGATATAGGGGTTTAGTCATGGGGAGGTGCCCACTACCGAATCAATGAGGTGAGCTACTTATTTCCAGAATCTTCGTGCTACTGGGCAGGACCTCCAAAGATGAAGTTGTGATCCAACACTTTTACAACCTCTGAAAAATTAATTAGAGACTTCAGAATGAACGGCATGGATTCAGGTTGGGTCAAGGTATGCCCTATGCAATACTTTCAGTGATGATTCCATTAGGGTAACTTGCCAACTATTCTGGGTTAATGTTTCACAGCAGTGATGCCATCTGTCCAGCGTCAGAGTGGAGTTCAGGTCTTTTTTCCATTGGATCATATATAGTCATTTATTTTGTAACATTCCATTCAAGATGCAATCAAGTTGTGAAAGAATACCAAGCTACACGGGGAATATTTACATATGGCTTCTAGAGGAGTCAGTTCTATTTTGGTTGAGGAGGAAATGAAGGATGACCAAACGTGGAACATTTGAGTTTTTCTCCACCATGCCTCCAGAGGAGGTTGAAATTGGTTATAAAAATAGAACAGTGATATTAGCTTATCCCTTATTAAAAAGTCATATTGTTGGGGCTACCCTGGGCAACGGCCCTTTTGCGATTCCGGGTAGACGCGGGCAACACTCTGCTCCTCTTGTATGAATAGCCTTTAGCCATTTACTTTTCATAAGTACTGCAGGAGTTAATCCTCCCAGTGCTCTCAGCCCAGCTGCAGGGTAATTGGCTATTACCCTCCTATTTAGCTGCACTGGGGATCCTCCTCCTTGCCTGCATATTGGTGTGTGTTTGTCTGTCACCCAGCTAAGGCCTCCTGTTCCTGACTTCAGCGTCTGCCTTGATTCCTGGACTCTTACCTGTTTTCCATTTGCATTCTGCCTGTCCCAACACCAGACCAGATCCTGTTAATCGTTCAGACTGTTCATGGTGCTTTGCACTGGTGCCTTTGACCCCTGTGGGTCAGCTGCAATCCACATCGGGACTACTCCAGGACATAGCTTCATGCTCGGTTTCCCGTAAAGAAGTCCAGCTGCAATCCACATCGGGACTACTCCAGGACGTAGCTTCATGCTCGGTTTCCCGTAAAGAAGTCCAGATCCCTGTACAGGGGTTAAAGGGTGATTACCAGGGAACCACCAGGACAGCGCCCTTAGGTTTAGCCCAAAGCCAAACCGGTTGGTTGGCACAGTGGGTCCACACTCGCTGTCTGTAACACATATAGGGTAGTAAGTTTGTTAGTTTGCCACCCCACAAATCTGGGAGCACCTAATCCTGGGGTAAACCCTGGATTAGAAAGGAAGGGAATAAGTGGAGATGGGTCTGAGCGAGGGAATATTTTGAATCACATTTGACACAACAGTAGGATAGAACAGAATGAGAAAGGGGCAGTAGACCAAAAAAGAGTTGGAAAGGGTGTACTAGTCCGTAGAAGGAAGTACCAAGTATGAGCATGTAATCGGGTGGCTTCTATTGAGATCTCTAAGGGGGATTAAGAACCTGCATATATGGGGAGTATGTGAGCGAGAGGTGCTGCCTTATATTTAAGAAGATTTATGTAAATATAGGGTGTTCTTATGTATGTTGTGGCGTTTCAGGGACCAAATAAAGGACAAGACTTGTTTTTGCATTAATTGTATAGCTGATGTGGGAACAGGAATGGGGAGTTATCTAAAGAGATAGAGGAGTCGTGGTAGGAATACCATTTTTATACTATGTATTTGCCCCTGGTAAGGGCAGCCCTACTTTGACAAGTCCAGGTTGAGCTGGCAAATAGTGGTTCATAGTTCCATTTATAAAGTGTGTCAATAGAGTTAGTAAGTTTGATCCTTAGGTAGGGGAGATAATGAGTGTTGGTCTGAAAATGGAAAGTGATCTCGATAAGCTTTTGTAAACCCCCTATATTAATATCGGATGACTGAACAGACCCCCTAAATACATTCAGATCCCAGACCCCAAATGTAATTTACAATCCAGACCAGACACCCTAAATATATACAGACCTCAGACCCCTATATTATTTTTAGACCTTCGACCCCTCTGAACTTCATTCAGACCCCAAATCAGGTAAAAAATATTGCTCAGTTCCCCAGATCACCGAACTTCGTCTTGATGCTGCCCAGACACACTACATCGTGATGCTGGATGATGTCTCCACCTTCTGGAGCAGTGCCCATATCAGAACAAGAACCCAGAATAAGGCCTCATGTCCAAGGGTGGATTGGATTCCGCATGCGGGAACCCACAGCTGAATCCAACCCTGCCAAGGACACTGCGGGACTTCTACTTACCCGTCTGGGTCTACTGTGGGTCTTCTCTTTTCTTCACTGCGGATGTGTGCGGAAGCGCTGGTGGCGCGCTGCCGCACATGGACAGTTTTTTTTTTTTTTTTAATCCTGCTTTCCCTGCGGACGGGCCGCGGATCGTACGGCTTCCATTGGCTCCAACTTTAAGTGGGCCCTCATGCGATAGAGTCTCAGTGGGGCCCTCTTTCTATCAATGCCCTTTATGTCACAGTCAGTAATAAGCCCCCTTTTAGATAAAATGCCACCTTTTCTCTGTTTATAGTGCCACCTCATGCCCCTCTAGATATGCCATCCTTTGTCCCCTTTTCAATATAATGCCACTTCTACTCCCTTTTTGATATGCCACCTTTTGGCCCCTTCAGATATAATGCTACCTTTCACCACTTTACATATGCCCCCTTTTACACACATGTCTCCTTTTACCCCATTTGCATATATATGCCATCTCTTGCCCCCTTTTTCATATAGATGCCATCTTTTAGGCCCTTTGACATATAAATGTCACCTCGTGCGCCCACTGACTTCAGGGTTATGTGATCGCGTGACACACTCATGATCACACATTTAGTGGGTATTTATAACACCCGCTAAAAACGCTGTACTGAGCCTCCGTTGATTTCAATGGAGCTTCTCAGACGAGTGTTTTAGAGTGGCGGTTCTAACGTGCGCTAAATCTAACGATGTATGCTCTATTCTAGTGCGTTACAGCGCTTTTTAGCACACCACATCACCCAACGCAATGATGGGGTGCATTATTAACGCTGTTGGTTGGGAGGGGTATTGTCTCTCCTCCTCTAGGAGACACCTGAGAGGTGAGTGAGGAGACTTATAAGGCCATGCAGGCTCCTCTGGGTAATATGCAAATAAGGAAGATGGAACAATACCTCTGCAGCGCCACCTATTGGACGGCAGTATTCCTGCAAATGATTGTTTGACCCTTTATACAGGTCTTTTTATCAATGACTGGGAATTGAAAACCAAGGCAGAATTCATCCACAGACAGCCTGTGACATGAATCAGGAGGGGTGTATAAAGGGACGGACATTGATTTGCAGGAATGCTGCCATCCAATAGGTGGCGCTGCAGAGATATTCTTCCATCTTACTTATTTACTAAGACGCTATTGAACACGTTTAAAAGCGCACTTTCTAAAATGCTGTAAAATGCAGCGTCTAAAAACGCAGTATTTGTACAAACGCCTGTGTGAGAGTGGCCTAACGGGTTACAGGGGTTGTCCAGGATTAGAAAACCCTGCTACATTTTTTCACAAGCAGCGCCACTCCTGTCCACTGGCTGTTAGTGGTATTGCAGTTCAGTCCAATTCACTTCTATTGAGCAGAGCTGGAATACGAGCCACGATCCACCGCAGCCATGTTTTTCTAATGCTGTACAATCCCTTTACGTTTTTCACTACCCATCCATCGGTGATGAGAGGTATATACTAACAGCTGTCCTCGGGTCCCACAAGGTACATGCAGCTGATACCCTGCCCTCTCGTGGCAGCCAATGGCCAGAAGATTTTGCACGAATATAACCTCCATTCTTTTTAATGAAGTCATACACATGAGCGATGTGGCGATGCGGCGAGGGAAAAAATCGTGTCATGTTCTATTTTATCATGTTCATCGGAACGCATCGCCCATTAATTTCAATGGGACTTTAAACACTTTGCATGTCGTGCGAGTGCGATGTTTCCCATTGAATTCAATGGGAAACGCTTCCGATCTGCTATCACGCATGAAACTCGCACGAGAGGATCGGAATTTCACAGAAGTGATGAGGGCAATTGAGGCTAAAATTCGCCTTGCATCCCGGGTAATACGCAGGTTGCTGAGAGCTGAGGCTGCAGTACCAGACCCTCCCCATAGAGGGCAGCACAGGATATTCTGCCTCTGCACCTCCCTCATTGTTCATTATTCATTTCCCCATAAAAACAAGAGGAGACTGGCGCAACAAATAATCACGTCCGAGTTTATTAATCTTCATCGGTTCTGCGGCTGACTAGAACGCCAGGCGCCATCACACAATAGAAAAGAGTCTGAAGTCTACAAACTGACAAATAAATTCAGCAGATGATGTGAATCAACACTTCATACAGGTAGTGGTCCCCAGTGGCCGGCGCCGCGGGAGGGGCTAATACAGTGTTTTTAGCAGGTCACAGATGTGGATACGGAGGTCACATGACCAGCGGCGCCGGTATTTAGGCATTGCATTGTGAAATCTCAAAGCAGAAGTGCAGGAATACTAAGTGGTTGCTTGTAAGATACATACAGGATCGGTATAAATACGAGGAACGTTATTAGCGGCTTTGCGGGATGGCGCAAATCATGTGATTAGTTTACACTAGTGTAAAAAAAATAAAATGTCATTTTAAATAACCCCCCGACCTCCTGGGGACAAATCTGAGCCCCTAAAACTTATACGGTGCCAACCGCAGATCAGTAGGGTCACATAGTGGTTATATGACCAGCACCACCTACATCATTACTAACAGTGCAAGAAGAATTGAACGCAGGCGCCGCTCCAGATCTGAACATTAGTTCACAACGTACTGATCCGGAGTTACAAGATCTATTATGCTCCGGTTACCTTCAGAGCTGCATTCACCATTCTGCTTTACTTTACATCATATATTTATAATGCTGCTGACACATCTAGGAGCTGCACCCACAATAATGTTACATCTTGTCTTGTCCTCTAGTCACATTCTGCTGCCGTGTAGCATCCACCAGTCACATCCAGAGCTGCACCATCCATGAGGCCGGGCTTACGCAGGCGAGCGCGATATCGGGCTTATAAATTCACAGATAAATTGACAAAACGCATGACATCGCGGCACACGCAGTTGTTACGCCCATGAAATCGCATGTTGTTTCAATAGGAAAATGTAAAAATGGCATCGCACTCGTGTGTACATAAAAGTGCGCTGCAATTTTTTAACGCACCCATACGAAATAATGGGATACATTTCTGCAATATCGCCCAAAAATAAGACATGCTGCAGTTTTTCCGTCTCCGCAACAGAAAAACCGCACGTTAATAGACTCATTTAAAAAAAATGAGTTCTGTTTTGCGAAAAAATTGCATCGTGGTACATGCGAATTTCATGTGTGTGAAAATCGCATGTTTCAAAAGGAAAAATGTAAAAACTGCATCGCACTCACATGTACATACAAGCGTGATGCGATTTTTACGTTGCCCATAGCAAATAATGGGCATGATAATCACCTAAAAATAGGAAGATGGATTCTGCCTTGGTTTTCAATCCCTAGTCATTGCTCTACAGACCTGTATGAAGGGTCTAGCATTGATTTGAAGGAATGCTGCCATCCAATAGGTGGCGCTGCAGAGGTATTGTTCTATCTCCCTAATTTGCATATTACCCAGAGGAGCATGCATGGCCTTATAAGTCTCCTCTCCCTAAGGAGAGATATTACCCCTCCCATTCTAAAAATAGGGGACGCTGCACGGCATCACTGCGAGAGAATAATCGCCCATGTACATACGGCCTGTTACGGCTTTACTTCTAGCACTTGGGCCGCCGGACCTCATATTTTATGATTTAACCTCCGGCTTTATTGTCTCTACAGGGAATGGAGAACTGTGCTCCAATGCGACAGACAATATAGTCTATACAGTAGTATGCAGCTTTAGATGAGACTGGAGTAGAAGACATTGAGTAAGAGCAAAATAATGAATGCAGCCCTGGATGTGACCTAAGTTTTAGACCTGATGTAACAGAAGATTTGTGTGTGCAGCTTTGGATGTGACTGGAGTATAAAGAATGAGTTAACAGAATTGTGAATGCAGTTTTGGAGGTGACTGGAGTATAGGACACGATATAACTCAGGGTCAGTATGGGAGAAGTAGTTCTAAAGCTACAGCACATAATACGGAGATTACATCTAATGCTCAGTAGTGGGGGTGCACTTTAAATAATGTCATAGTGTACGCTGCCCTAGACACAGGCGTAGTGGAGTCAATATGGCGGCGTCCAGCGTGTTTCCGGTATAGCGACAGAAAGAAAACACTGAAACCTTCCTACCACAGGATGTCTCTGATGCATATGAGCGCCCCCCTCTACCCCGGAGGGGTCTGCTGGGCGCGGCCAGCCTGCACACCCCCCGGAGGTGAGGCACCAGGTGCCTCATGCCTCGCAGCTATTCCCTTCTGCCATGGCTGGGACAGCTCGGCCTCAGCATTGCACACTACACGTCTGGGCTACATGAGGCAGAGGTCTGAACAAACCTCGGGCCTCTCCTGACAGAGCGGCACGCTACATCTTGCTACATTGTAATACAAGCACTTGAGGGATAATGAGAGTCACTATCCAGGCGGCCAATCAGATCCTGCTTCCTGTCTGATTGGCTGCTGCGGGCGGGGGCCATTTTCCTCCGTGTCGCAGCGGCTTCACTTACATTCTTCCCACAGACATTGTCCACAGTCAATAAATTACTGAATGCGATTGATCGCAGGATGTGAGGCGTCTATTCTTCAAGACTCGCGACTTCCATCGGCAACTACACTGTAGAGGCAGAAACTGGCGCAATCTGGCTAACCAAGCGCATTTATCACAACAACCGCCATGTTTGATCACCAAGTCCTGGCGCCTTCCCGAATCAGCTGCTGTGTTACATTAGTGGTAGGGATAAGAGAAGGTGATGGCGAGTCGTGATCGAGGGGTGTTGGTGTGCAAACCCTGCGATCCTTCTCCTCTAGAAGTAGTCTCTCCTCCTGTTCTCCTCATTGATAAATGATGGGTTGTACTGTCCGGGGTAAATACATGAGTGGCGCGATCCCGGCAGGCCGTTGTACGGGTAAAGTCCGTTCCTCTCAATCTCCGAGTTCCTTAGTCCAGGCTGTAAACAGACATAAAGGGAAGATTGTAAAGAGCGAGAAATATTCCCCAAGAGGAAACGGTGACAATAGTTATTATACCTTTACCGATACAGCGGATATACACAGAGTTCAGAGTCTGTTCTTTACGCACGGTCATAGACTGGACCAATCTGCTCCATATTTGCCGCATAGGTAAATCAGGCGCTTCCTAAGGCTGTAGACCGGGTTCAGCTCTCTAGGACCGACCTTTTTTTTAACAAATCTGAATACTAATGCAAATATTAAAGGGGTTGTCCGGTTACCAGACCATCCCGCTTCAATAGGACTCCCTGTATTATAAGAACGTGAACTATACTTACCCCTCCGCAGCCACCAGGATCCAGCGCAGCAGCTCTGCTGTGGTCCCAGTGATTGCTATGATAGGTGACTGAATCCAGGCAGCACCCATTGTTTTTAAATGAGCCGGCAGCAGCATCGCACCACGATTTAGGTGCATGTGATGCGAGGTCTCCCATTGAAAATAATGGGAGAAACTCAGCGACCCTACGCCGTGGCAAAGGATCGCTACATTCCTGAAGTGATCTGAGGCTCTTTTGACATATAAACGTCCCTCATCTGCGGGGAATTTACATGGTGGGGAGCGCGATATGTGGCCGTGATTTACACCCCATATTGTGCTCGCCCGTGTGAGGTTAGCCTTATGTTGGCTTCATATCAGTAGCAAAAAAGGTTTTACTACACATACAATCAGTTACATGAAGTAGACCAGTGCGAAGCCATGTAATTCAGCTAGTAGGGCAGTGATCGCTATACAGGACAATATATCCACAAATAGAGGATATTATATAGGGCCAATCTAAGGGCATTATATGGGGAACATTATATCAGCCAAGACGGGGACATTATGCAGATCAATACGGAGGATGTTATATAGGATGGTACAGGAATAGAGATGAGCGAGCATTGCCCTTAGCGAGTACCTGCCCGCTCGAGACAAAAGGTTCGGGTGCCGGCGCGGGGGAGCGATGAGTAGCGGCAGTCAGCAGAGGGGAGCGGGGGGGAGAGGGAGAGAGAGATCTTCCCTCCGTTCCTCCCCGCTCTCCCCGCCCGCCGCCGACACCTGAACTTTTTGTCTCGAGCAGGCAGGTACTCGCTAAGGGCAATGCTCGCTCGAGCAATTGCCCTTAGCGAGTATGCTTGCTCATCACTATACAGGAACATTATATGGGTAATGTGGGGGACACACCACAGGGGACATGGGGTTGATTTACGGGATTATTATTTTACAGGTTTTTGCTCAAGAACGTGTTCAGATTTGTACAGACGTCCCTCCAGAGTGCCCCCAACCATATTGAACGTACAGAATAGTAGATGTCCGTCATCTGCAGCAGGTTCTTGGTACTGCCATTCTCTTGCATCTCAATCGTCTCTCGCCCCCATTCTGATGATCGCTGCGTTTTCGGATATTCAGCGTAAGGAGACATCTGAAAATCTCCGCTCTTGAAAATGAGTTTGCTTATGTCGTGTTTGTTCTTTCTGAAGAATGGAGGAATATAGAATGAGTATTACATATGAGCTCCCCACCAGCGCTGTGTGACCGAGGGGTGCGGTTACTGGGGAAGTACTCGCTAAAGGCCATCCACACTGGCACTTTTACACACATTTCACATGTGAGAAATGTAGGTGAAAAACCGTGGAAAAGTGCATACATTTTTAAGGATAGGTTTACGTTTTTAAATCATATGCGTGGTTCACGTTCACAATCGCGGTTATTAACCCTTTAAATGCCGCTGTCAATTCTGACAGCGGCATTTAAATCCCCCGAACGCTGTTTGGGGGTTCCGCACGGCCCCCCCGTGGTGAGATCGGGGGAGCCATGCAGGTGTCATGGCAGCCGGGGGCCTAATGAATGGCCCCAGGGCTGCCTTAGCAGACTGACTATCAAGCCATCCATACAGGGTGGCTTGATAGACTGCCTGTAAAAAAGCAGTATGACGTAATGCCATAGCATTACGTCATACTGCAGGAGCGATCAAAGCATCGCATGTTAAAGTTCCCCCAGGGGGACTTCAAAGTAAAGTAAGAAAAAAGATCAATAAAGTTTTTTAAATTGTAAATCGTCCGAAAAAAAAAATTAAGAATGCCAGAAATACACTTTTTTAGTTACCCTGTCTTCCAGAAAAAATGTAATAAAAAGCGATCAAAAAGTTCTATGTATTCCAAATTGATACTATTGGAAACTACAGGACATCCCGCAAAAATTGAGCCCTTGCACAACTACGTTGACAGAAAAATAAAAAAGTTATTGCGCGCACAAAATGACCGCAGAAAATAATTTTAAAAAATTAAATATCTTTAAAAAAAATACAAGTACTACAGCAAAAAAATACTATACAAGTTTGGTATCGTAGTAATCGTACTGACCCATAGAATAAAAATATCAGGTCGTTTTTGTTGCAGTTTGTGCGCCGTAGAAACAGGACGCACCGAAAGATGGTGGAATGTCGGTTTTTTTTCCATTTCTCTCCGCTAAGAATTTTTTTAAAGTTTTTCAGTAAATTATATGGTACAATAAATAGTGCCATTGAAAAGTACAACTCGTCCTGCAAAAAACAAGCCCTCATACAGCGACGTCGGTGGATAAATTAAGGAGCTACGATTTTTTAAAAGGGAGTAGGAAAAAACAAAAATGGAAAAAAGCTCCGTCACTAAGGGGTTAAGGCATTTAAAAAAAAAAAAATAATACATTAAGCTTATGGAAATGTACCGCCATACGTTTCCATATATTTTGCATTGATTGAAATGTTTAAAAAAGTATACGTTTCCATACTTTTATTTTTCTGAGCCCGAGAAGCGTAGTAGGCTACACTTTTCAATCCCACAAAAAAAAATGCACAGAAACGTATACCTTGCGAAACATAGTCAAACATATTCACCGTTTAACCCATTATAGCTTACGGGTCTGTTAAACGCTACATTTTCATTCCTTTTTTGGAGTAAAAATATTTGCGCTTCACGGATGACCATATGGGACTGTGGAATGGCCCTAAGGTATAAAGTGTTATGGTGCAATAGTCTGCAGGCTAAATGATTTGTGGCACAATATTCTGTGGATCAGCTTGGAGTACAGACCTGCAACAAGTCACTGCCAGGGCGATGACCAGGATGAGGAGGAGACCGCCGCCGCCAGCTGCTATGATAACGGTGATTAGCTGGTACGCTGCACAGAAACAAAAAAGACGAGGAATCAGAAATCACAGCCAAGATACAAAGGGGGCAAAGTATACCTTGATTGTGATACACTACAGAACAAAGCCCAGTGTAAAGTAAAGGCCCTTTAAGGCCGGTTTAACACGGGCGACAAAATCGTGCGCTACAAATCGCATGTATGTGAAGCCAATGCTTTTCAATGGGTTCCTTCACATTAGCGATGGTTTAAAGGCTGCTACGTTGCTCTATACAGCTGCGATTCGCAATGTTTTGTAGCCCATGTTTCCCTATAGAAACTTCCTTTCTGCTGCCAACTTTTACAGCAGGAAGTCCTGCTGTTTGAGCCCTAAAATAAACCCTAGCTGCATAAAAAAAACACAATACATCACCTAGCAGACACTGTCCGCTCCTCCACACGTCTCCTTCTGAAACTCCGGCGCAATTGTATGTTATTTTCAGCCAGTGTTTCCTGGTTTGGCGGTTTTGATTGGTTCTCAAGCGCCGCAGCTCACCTAATCACTGCAGTGCTCAATGAACCAATCACAGCCATCGCATTGAATGGCTGTGATTGGTTCATCGAGCACTGCAGTAATTGGAGCGACTCAGCCAATCAGTTCTAATGATTCCTGGAGGCAGGGATTTTGAACCGCCAAACCAGGAAGCACTGGCTGAAAACTTTAGACAAGTATGCTGGAGTTTCAGAAGGAGACGTGCGATGTAGCAGACAGTGCCTGTTAGGTGATGTATTGTGTTTTTTTTCCCAAATGCAGATAGGGTTTATTTTTAGGGTAGGGCTTATATTTCAAGTCCACTCGAAAATCCTGGCAAAAGAGCGCTACAAAATCGTGTGACTTTGTAGTGACACAAAAACGCAGCGATATCGCATAGAGCACAAATGCGATATTGCTGCGATTTTCGTGTGGTGATATCACTGTCAACCATGTGAAAGAGGCCTAGAGGCCCATTTACATGCAATGATTGTTGGAACGAACTAACGAACGACTCAACAACTTTTTGCTTTCAAATGATGAGTGTTTACATGTAAAGATATTCGTTTGAAGTCCTGTTTGCTCGGTTTTGGTAGTGCTTATATGTAAAGTGGACATAGATAAGATATGATAAGTGGAGGATTGTTTGCTCAGATGGGCGTGCGTGTTTATGCGAAGAATCTCTAGGTGGGCGGTTTTAAATTGGGACAAAGAAAAAAACATTATCTACTGCAGCAGTATGTGGATTGGCTTTTTAATGAGTCATTTAGTTTAGCGGGGGAAACCCCTCCCCTTAAGTTGTTTGAACGACTAAGCGACTGCTGCTTAAACCTAACGACAAGCAAATGAACTAGCGACTATTTTATGCAGGCTGAAACTCAGCGACCAACGACAAGTGAACGAAAAGTGCATAATGGCTCCGTGTTTACACGTAATGATTATCGCTCACTTTCGCTCATTTAACCCCTTGAGTGGCGGGTTTCCTACCACCCCGTCGTGCCCACCAGGGCAGGTTTTTTAAAATGGTCTAATCATTGAATTTCAACTAATTTTGCAGTTGCGTCTCAAGAGCCATAACTTTTTCATTTTTCCATTGACATGGCCATATAAGGGCTTGTTTTTTGCGGGACAAGTTGTGATTTTTTTAAACAGGGGGGAGGAAAAAAAGAAATGGGGAAAAAAGAAAAAAAGGGGCCATGTCATTAAGAGGTTAAATAACGTATTAACTTCCTTCTCTGGGTCATTACGATGCATGGATACCACATGTGTGATTGTATTTTTGATTTTTTACAAAGTAAAGGGAGACAAGTGTTTTTATTATTTTTTTTATTATTTTTTTACTTTTTTTTTTAATTAAATTTTTATTTATTTATTTATTTTTGTCCCTTTAGCGGACTTCCACAGGGACCCATCAGGACCCCCTGATCACATTCCGGGGGTCCGATGGTGACAGCCCTTTACATGCTGCAGTGACAGCCCTTTACATGCTGCAGTCACATAGACTGCAGCATGTAAAGGGTTAACACAGCAGAGATCTGATCTCTGCTGTAAGAGCAGGTACCTAGCTGTCCTCTCACAGCCAAGCATTAAGCTCTCCCTGCCACAGAGACCATCGGCTTGCTTCTGACAAGCCGATGGTCTCTATGGCAACCTGTAAACAAAGCAGGAGATTGCCGGCATATCGGCAATATCTTCTGCTGTTTTTTTAAAGCCCTTACTTTGTTCTCTGTGGGACTGTGCAGGCAGAGCACACTGCCACAGCTTGTGGCATTGTGCTCTGCAGCTCCCATAGTGATACATAGCCCGGAAATCTTCTGGGCTATGTTGCTATGAGCAGTGGAGCTCGTCCCGGAAAATTTCCGGGCGTGCCACTCAAGGGGTTAAACGAATTTTGAGTAATAATCGTTGCATGTAAATGAGCCTTTACACAGGGCGATTATTGTTCAGAATTGTTCAAATTCTAGCGCTCTTGCGGGAATACGAGCGACGATCGTCCCGTGTAAATGCAAGCAGAAAACTGAATGTGCCGTTCAGCGTAAACAGCAGTCGGTCACTCCTGAATGACTGTCTGCTTACTGTGAATGGAGGCGGGCAGGGAATGAGCAGATCCTGGCCACTCTGTCTCCATGCTGGCAGCGCCGTGACAGATGCCAGTGATACTTGCTTGTACGGTATGTAATAGCACAGAAGCGAGCTTCACTGGGACGAGTGTCATACATCGTTTGCCCAACAGCTCGCCATGTGTAAATGGACCTTAACCTTCCTGATAGCACAGCATGCCGTGATATCACGTCACATTAGAGCCCTTTTACATGGAGCGCATCTGTGTCTGACAGCTGTCCCAGCCATGATCGCTCAGTGAATGGAGGCAGAGCGGGCCGGAGATCGTTCCGGACCACCCGCCTCCTTCACGGTAAACAGGCCTTGTCGTTTGATTTTTATTCCTGAACGATCCGAATGACAAACGAATTATAGTTCGTCACCCAGATCGTGCCGGCATTTACACTGAATGAGTAACGTTCAGACTCCCGCGATCCAACAAGAATCTAAAGGATAAAAGGGCCTTTATAGTCGAGCTAAATAGTAACCCACTTGTGTGTGAATATTATATATGGCCTCATCAGAACTGTCTAATATAAAAACTGTTTTTGTTTCCCATAGCAACCAACCACAACACAGCTTTCATTATACCAGCTTTCTGATTGGTTGCTCTAGGAAACAAGGACAGTTTTTGTATTAGACAGTTTTGATAAATGAGGCTCATGGTGTATATTTATATAGAGAGCATCTATGTGCACAGAGTACAGAATGATATGTAGTATATGTGTACAGAACTGCTCCCCATCCTCTATATACATCCACTAGAGGCCTCGTAGTATAGTATATACTGTGGAATGTGATGGATACATTGTTATACTGAGTGCACTCTATGCTGGATACATTGTATCATCTGCACTGTGTGTATCAGCATCATTACACAGAGTGTCCACTATGTGGCGCTCTTGCAGTAGGAAGTAAAGAATATATTTTGGATGGACCTCTTAGCCCAGCGTCTCCACGTTACACCCTGGCAATGGCCTTGTAATGCAAGGAACATGCAAGCAATCACACGTATGATGTATGACCTAGTCCTGGCTGATCAGAGGGTGAGGTCACGGCTCCCATGGATTCCACACCTCCTCTTCTCTCATAGTAAATATTCTTTTCCTGTCAGCTGTGGATCCCACCCTCCCTCCAGGGACCCCGACTCCACGCTGACCTCTCACTGTCCCCCTATCCAGGCTGACACTCCCTACACGTGAGACACAGAGCAACGGAGGCGGTGCGGAGCGAAAGTAACGACACCCTCTGTGATATCACTGCAGATATGTATCCATGTACACCACACGTTATATAGAGCTCCTATACAACACCCCATTACACAATAATATCAGTATACAACACCCCACTACATAGAACTCCTATACAATAAGCTAATATAGAGAACTATACAATAATATCTGTATACAACACCCCATCATATAAAACTACACAATATCAGTATACAACACCCCATTATATAGAACTACACAGTCTCAGTATATAACACCCCATTACATAGAGCTTCTATACAATAAGCCAATATAGAGAACTATACAAAAATATCTGTATACAAAACACCATTATATAGAACTATGCAATATCAATGTATAACACCCCATTATCTATAGCTCCTATACAACACCCCATCACATAAAACTACACAATATCAGTATATAGCATCCCACTGTAACCCCCCCAACTTATAATTCTCCATATAGAACACTGTATTGCACCCCGATACCCTTACACACACTAACGGCGGCAGACTTACGGTTAGAGCAGTTAAATCCTCCGAGACCAAAGGGACATCTAGAAAAGAAAGAATAATAGAGCTTACAACACAGAACGGCGGTGGAGGAGTTTAGAGACAGAGGTATGACTTAGATGCAGGGAAAACAGGGGAACCAATCAGATTACAGCTCTAAAGACCCATTTACACGCAATGATTATTGCTCAAAATTAGCTCAAACAACCGAAAATGAGCGATAATCGTTGCGTGTAAGAACGAGCATTGTGCACTTTTCGTTTGAACTTAAAATCCATCGTTCAGCTATAGAAGATAAAGCAAGCACATTTATCTCTCAGTAGACTGCAGGCTGTTATCTCCATGGAGAGACAGCAGATAACATTGTAACCTGCCAGCAGCAGCGACCAGAACAACGCAGCTGTACGTGATTATTCACACGCTGGGCTCTGCAAACAGCTCCTGGAGGCCCTTTTACATGCAAATTAAGATGGTAAAGTGTTAATGACCATTAACACTTTATGAAAAAGATCGCCAAATCATAAAAAGGGTTTGAAAGATTATCTTTGTGTGTAAAAAGGCCTTTATTTATGTGATTGGCTGCTGCAGTACCCGTGTCCCTTTTGAAGCGATCACTTCTACTCAGAGCTTTCAGTTTTAAGAATCTGTGGGGGTCCCTGTGGGGAAGACATAACTTGTTTTGAAGGGACAACTCTTAAGCTTCATTTCACTTTTAACGCTCTAATAAGATGGAGATAACATAATCCTGAAGCCTCAGGCCTCACGAGGCGCGGCCCCTCCTCACCTCACACAGGCTCCACTTTCAAGTCTGTAACCATCATCACAGGCTGAGGAAAGAAAAGGGAAACACCAATTACTTAGATGAACCCCTAATATCAGTCTTCACACCCTATAAACCTGGGCCCCTCACAGAAACAGCAAAGCCACACCCCTTATGCAAATAAACATGTAAATTAAAGGGGGCTGTCCATTTTTTTATTTCTTTAGTTATGGGACAGATGACAGTTTTCCATATACATGATTTAACCCCTTTGTGCTGCAGCTGTTTTTCATTTTTCGGCCCCGCCTTTCAGGCACCAAAGTTTTTATATTTTGTCATCAAGCTGTAAGAGGGATTGTTATCTGCGGGATAAGTCGTATTTTTTAATAGCACCATTTAATGTACCTTATAATGTACTAAAGAACTTTTTAAAAGTTTTTAATTGGGGTAAAAAAATGTGTGCCACTTTTTTCAATTTTTTTTAATGGAAGGGGGGAGGGGGATATTTACTGTTTTCCAGGTGCAGTAAAATGACATTCTAGCTTTATTCTGCCGGTCAGTGTGATTACGGTGATACCAAATTTATATTTTTCAATGTTTTACTACATTTAAATAATGAGCATTTAAAAAAAAAAAAAAAAAGTTGCCCTTGGTCGCCATATTCTGACCTCATGACCTTTTTAAGCTGTAGTTTTTATTAGTACCATTTTGGAGTGCATACAACTTTTTGTTTGATTTTATTGGGGGGGGGGAGAGGGGGGACCAAAGCACACAATTTTTGGCATAGTATTTTTTTTACGGCATCCATTGTGTGGGGAAAATAGTGTAAAATTTCAATGGTTCGGACTTTTTACGGACGCTGCAATACCAATTATGGCTTTTTATGGGAAAAGAGAAGGTTTTGAACTTTATTTTTTTTAATATATTTTTAGAATTTTCTTTATTGTTGTTCATGAAGCTGGAAGTCTTTACTAGACCCCAGGCTGCCATGGCAACCTATCACCAGCCTGCAATTGGCATTGATCGTGGCATCTAAGTGGTTAGTCAGTCAGCTCTCATTGTGGCCACTGATGACCGTTGTCACCTGCTTAACATTACTGACATCTGCTCATCCCCTGAGCCGCTCCGTACCGACCCCTCGGACATATAGTTATGATTTTTTGCAGTGGATTTGACAGAGATTCAGCATTGAATCCATGCAGAATCTCCAAGCAGATCCTCACTTTCTAAGTGCCTCATTAGTTCCAATGTACATCACCTGGAGACAGTCAGCAGCGCTGTACATCACCTGGAGACAGTCAGCAGCGCTGTGCATCACCTGGAGACAGTCAGCAGCGCTGTACATCACCTGGAGACAGTCAGCAGTGTTGTACATCACCTGGAGACAGTCAGCAGTGCTGTACATCACCTGGAGACAGTCAGCAGTGCTGTACATCACCTGGAGACAGTCAGCAGTGCTGTGCATCACATGGAGACAGTCAGCAGTGCTGTGCATCACCTGGAGACAGTCAGCAGCACTGTACATCACCTGGAGACAGTCAGCAGTGCTGTGCATCACCTGGAGACAGTCAGCAGTGCTGTGCATCACCTGGAGACAGTCAGCAGTGCTGTGCATCACCTGGAGACAGTCAGCAGTGTTGTACATCACCTGGAGACAGTCAGCAGTGTTGTACATCACCTAGAGACAGTCAGCAGTGCTGTACATCACCTTGAGACAGTCAGCAGTGTTGTACATCACCTGGAGACAGTCAGCAGTGTTGTACATCACCTAGAGACAGTCAGCAGTGCTATACATCACCTGGAGACAGTCAGCAGCGCTGTACATCACCTAGAGACAGTCAGCAGTGCTGTACATCACCTAGAGACAGTCAGCAGCGCTGTACATTACCTGGAGACAGTCAACAATATCCTAAAAGTGCTGTAAACAAAAGAGTGCAGAAGGAGTAATAATAATAGCCAGGTGAACAGCTCCTTCACTCTGTAATGGTATTGCCGACTGTCTCCAGGTGAGGAGATGCTGCTGCAGGTGGGAATGCCATCAAAACTGTCTTAAAAAACCCCAGTCCTTGTTGCCCATATCAACCAATCACAGTGCAGCTTTCATTTCTGAAACAGCTGTGGTAAAATGAGAGCTGCGCTGTGATTGGTTGCTAGCGGCAACAAGGACAGCTTCTCTGATAGGCAGTTTTGACAAATGAGGCCTAGTGTACATAATCTACACACGCTCAACCCAAGAAACAGACATCCGGGCGTGTCCTCAATTCTAGGGACAGTTCCGGGGGGCACATATTTAGGGTCTCACCTCGACATGAGTGGTCTGTCTTGCTGTATTTGTAGTATCCCGGCTTACACTGACAAAGCGCCACACCGGCCGGATCAGCGCAGACAGCCGTCGCATTGTCACACCCAGGGTTCCTGATGTGACACAGACTGAGGACTGCAGATACAGAGAGGAGGTGAGAACCAGTTATATATGGTATATACAGTACAATATCTACACCGAGTACAGGCGGCGCGCACCATATATAGGGGGCCACTGAAAAGGAGCCCGCAACACTTTAAAGAAAGCTGTTTAAAAGAACATCTCTGCTTGTTGCCCCTAGCAACCAATCAGAGCGCAGCTATCATTTTATCATAGCAGTATAAGGAATGAAAGCTGTGCTGTGATTGGTTGCTAGGAGCAAGAAGGACAGATGTTTTTAT
Organism: Eleutherodactylus coqui; assembly: GCF_035609145.1. Classification (NCBI taxonomy): domain Eukaryota; kingdom Metazoa; phylum Chordata; class Amphibia; order Anura; family Eleutherodactylidae; genus Eleutherodactylus; species Eleutherodactylus coqui. The sequence goes on along the minus strand of NC_089844.1, from coordinate 23,146,886 downwards.
AGACAGCTTTTATAAGAATCATAGAATGGTAGAGGTGAAAGGGACCTCCAGGGTCATCGGATTCCCGCTCAATGCAGGATCACTAAATCATCCCTTACAGATGTCTGTCCAGCCTTTGTTTGAACACTTCCACTGAAGGAGAACTCACCACCTCCCGTGGTAACCTGTTCCACTCATTGATCCCCCCACTATCTAATATCTAATCTGTGTCTCCTCCCTTTGACTGCTTCTTTCAGTTCTTCTATGTGCATGTTTGTAACCTCCTTGATTGCGTCCAGCCAACGTGTTCTTTGGCGACCGCTTCTTTGTGACCAAGTAACTGTGCCGCGTGTCAATGCTGTTTCAAGAGAACCGGCTTGCATGATATGTCCAAGGTATATGAGCTGCTGTCTGGTGATTTTGCCCTCTAGTGATATTTTTTGTTAAATACCATTCTGTTAGTCGCCGCCCACTGTGCAAGTATGTCTTGATCTTTTTGAATCCTCTCTCTCTTCCCTAGTGTTAGCTATCCCTCATAGCTTAGTATCATCTGCAAATTTGATCAGTTTCCCATCAATTCCCTCCTCCAGATCATTTATAAAAATATTAACCAACACTGGGCCCAGGACAGAGCCTTGTGGTACCCCACTTGATACATTCTTCCACTTGGATGGGCAGCCATTTATGACCACTCTTTGAGTACGATCACTCAGCCAGTTGTGAATCCACCCAACAGTTGCCTTGTCAATCCCAGATTTGGTCATTTTTTCAATAAGTATGGTATGAGATACTTTGTCAAATGCTTTACTAAGGTCAATATATACTATATCCACTGTGTTTCCCTGATCAACTCAGTCAGTGATTCTGTCACAGAAGGAAATTAGATAGCCTGACATGACTTGTTTTTTAGAAACCCGTTCAGGCTCTGGTTAATTACTCCATTCTCATCCAAGTACTTGCATACATGCTGTTTTATAATTTGTTTAGAGACCTTTCCCGGTATAGAAGTCAGGCTCACAGGCCTGTACTTTCCTGGATCCACCTTCTTCCCTGTTTTGAAGATACGAACAACATTTGCCCTTCTCTAATCTTCTGGGCCTTGAATTTATGTAAGTTAGCTAAGTGTAGTGCTGAGCTACTTTTTTTGTGGCCCACCCTGTATACCATCACCTATATGATACACACGTATAATATCTCTTACATCAGACACACATATAACATTACCCCGAATACGGTGCTGAAGATGCACTACCAGCTGGCAGGATGTGGGGCGCTCTGGTGATGTTTCACAGACTTTAGCGTAGTTCTGCAGACTGCGTGACAGGTCGAACATTGTTACGTTGGACTCCAGAGAGAAATGATTCTGAACGATGAGGTTATCACTACTGGTGGAAGAGAAGACAAAAAATGTAATATATAATGGTGTCTCCACCACAGAACCTCCCTTGTGGCGGAGTGTAAGACTATGACATCATCATGCTTGGTGCCCAGTGGGCGGTCTATGAGCCTCCTACCTGTCACTGCTGACAATGGACTGGTAATAACCAGGAATAGTGGAGAACGAGGAATTCATCTGCAAGAAGGAGATTACAGTCAGCTCCCCCAATAGATTAACCCTCTATTGTCCGTTTTCATTCGTCGCCACGTTTTTGCTAGAATTCCTGCGATTCTTCCCGCTATAAACTCTTCCCTCACAAATTGTCTAATTTATGTAACCACACCCATCCAAGATGGCCATCCTCATACTCACTATGCGCACAATGTCCTCCTTGATCTGATGTAATCTGCGGTCTTTCATGTCGCTGCCGTCCAGGAAACTCCAGGGAATCTCAATGTGTCCGAGAAACGTCCTCACTGAAAGACGCGGATGTTTACTACGCAATAGTTCACAAATGAAGGGCAGGGGGTGATATATAAGGGACGCACAACTTGTCTACTTATAGATAACTGATGGGAACTTTGCATACTCATCTACCTATCCATCTACTAGTCTTAAACTTTGTACTCCAGTCACTCCCAGAGCTGCATTTACATACCTAACAGCCAACCTGAGCTATGGAGCATTGCATGGTGGGAAACCTAAGTGTAAACACTACATCTTCCGCAATTCATCACAGCAAAGTATTTTTTTTTTCAGACCAATGAAGTGAAACTGCAGCTCTAGATGTGACTGTAGCATAACCAGAATGCACAAAGCACAGGATTTACAAAGTGACAGAACGTTAAAGGGCCGGCGCAGTAATAGTCGTATAACAATCAACATTCTGATCGCTTATGTCTCGACTGCTCATCTAAATCTCATCTTGCTGTCAGTGAATGGAAATATTCATGTTTGCACCCAGAAGCTGAAAACCAGCCCTGACTCAGTCCAGTTTGTACAGCTGATGGGATTGTTGCAATGTGTCAGTACAGATAAGGCCTCATTCACACAGATGGAGGCAGTTCTGGTTTGTGAAATACGCTGCATTTTCAGGGCTTCTTCACACGGGCGTACGCGTAACTATACCTGCTGGGAAGGGAGCGCAGTTACACATGAACGGGTTTTGTTTTCTTCATCTCGGACTTTTCAAACTTCGCGCAAGTTTTTTAAAAAAAATGCTGGAAGAGATGTCCCGCCCCATCTTTCTCGCATTTAGTAGTAACCCTTTGCAATCCAATTTTGGATTCAGGGTTTCCTAGGGGGCTTTCTCTTTCTGCCATTTTACAATGGCGCCATTTGCTGGCTAGAGCCAGTACTGCAGTATGGGACATGCTGGAGAGGCCCCCGACAACAGAGCGGCCAGTAAAATACAGTAAGAATACCCTGCCGGACATCTTCCGACATCGGAGCTGCACAGCCTTCAATCAGAATGTCTTTAGACGTCAGACAGTGGATTGGAAAGGGTTAATGGGCGAGAATACCGCTAGTGAAGATGGAACCATTGAAATCAATGGTTTTGTTTCGTCCCGGCTGCATAACAGGGCACAATCATGCTCATCTTATTAAGCCCTCGCTGCGTATTTGGACTTTTGATCTTTTGCGCACATATTCATTTAGTTTTTCATGTGAACATAAAATAAAAGCCAGAAGGTCCCATTAATTTCTCTTTCCTTCCTGCATGAATACGCTGTGAATATCCATGTATCATGCATGTTCGCTGCCTGTTTACGTCATCCCATTAAGGGCTTACTTCCGATTTCCGTGCGGATGTCAAAATACGCTTTGCATCACTACAGGAAGTATCGATACTGAAAGCCGCGCAGGATCGGCAAGTGTTTCCCATTGTTTTCAATGGGAAACCTCGCATCGCACTTCGCTCGCTGTGCAATGCTTTTGCTGGCCTCATTGAAAACAATGTGCGATGCATTCTGAGGGAACGCCCAGAAATATAACATGGCGAGAAAGAGCAAGTGAAAACGCAATGAAATCCATTGAAATCAGCGGTTTCGTTTGGCCCGTTAAGCGGCTGTGAATAACACGGCCGCATAAGGGGAGAAAATCCCGTTCGCCTAGAACTGCCTTTTGTGTGTGCTTTTGGTGCGGATGCGCTTTTTTTTACGTCTGTGTTGCTTCCATGTTCACTGTGATTTTCACGTGCGCAAAAAAACACATGAAGGCCCAAATGATGCCAGTTTTGTCACAACCTGCAGAAAACAGGGTGCGCAAAAAAACACATTGTATACAGACGCTATTAGACTTTAATGGGCCATTTTGGTCTATGAATATGAATCAAAATAGGACTACTCACCAAGAACGCAGCCGGCGGCCTTCTGCAGGAGGAACCCGATGGGGCATTGGCAGCTGAAGGAGCCCCGGGTGTTGAGGCAGGTGCTCGGCGCTGGGCAGGGACTGGAGAGACATTCATCCACATCTGAGGATGGAGAAGACAAGGTGAGCAGAAGAAGGACCGCGACCACCTCCATGAGTACTGGTCGCTACAACATGCAACTGAGACCGATGCGAGACAAAGCATGTAATTGTTCTCTGGTGTCAGCTTGGAGAGCCTGGCGTTGGTCTCGACTAGATCGTTGGTAAACACATGGCCACTTTGCCCCTGGAGGTGGCGCTACAATATAATGTACAATGGTTCCCTGCTCACCAGGATCATGATCAGTGTTCAGCATTAGAAACAGCACCTCTACGGTCCATGGTTGTGTCAGGTATTGCAGCTCAGCTCCATTAAAGTGAATATATTGAGCTGTAATATCAGACAATACCTGCAGGCAGGTGAGGCGCTATCTTCAATCCTGGACAGGGGTGATGAAGGGTCATTGCTCTCCTAACCTGCACCCCAGATCTCACCTGTGCTGCAGAGATCGCCACTCCAAGCCGCTGGACAATCGCACGTGTAGCTTTTCAAGTCCCGACTGTCCACACAAAGACCCCCGTTGTGGCAAGGACTGGAGGAGCAGGGACTAGCTGGGAATGTAAGAAGTGGGTTAGAGCAGCGGCACGAGGATCTGTGGAAGCTGCAGATAACGCAGCGCGCGTCTCACCTGCCGCGGTGGAAGTCGTCCTCAGAGGAGTGAGTACAGTGGTGGCCGCATACTTCACAGTGGGTGTAGTCCTCTGAGGCAGAGGATAAGGGAGGGTCTTTTTGCCCTTTGTGCTGACTGTATTCTCCAGTCTTGGTGCCATGGTGTTGGGGTCTGTTTGGGTGGTCCCTTCAGAGGTCAGTATTGAATGTCCCTGCTCCGTCAACCTCACAGTGTCTCGCGGTGATGGAGTCGGCATGGTGGATGTGGTGGAAGGAGTGTCATCTCTGGTCTGGTTAAAAGTTCCAATGAGCCGCGTTCCAACCGTGACCCCCGGCGTCCCCTCTGTGGACATCATGGTGGTTTCTGCTTCCATCGGCATTAGTGTTGTGGTTAGTTCTTGTGTTGTTGGTATCACTTCATCCCGTGATCTCTGCTCAGTGACCACCCCGGGGGTCTCGGAACTGAAGGACGTTGATGTAATTTTGGCGGTGGAGGTCTGGTCAGTCGGGGATATGGAGGACACAAGGGTCTTGTTCGTCTCTGTTCCTGGAGTTGAATCCATGTTAAGAAATGGTGGCAGAGATGTGGATGATGCAAGTGCCCCGAGGGTGGAGGACATGGCGGTCAGGGGGTTAGGAGTCCTGGTGGTCTCAGTGTTTGATGATGTTTCTGTCAGAAATGGCGAGACAGAGGAGTGAGCAGCAGCGATGAATGTGGAGGGGATGGAAGGTGATGAGGAGACATGCGATGGCGGCTGCTGGGACGGTGATGTGACTTCTCCAAGAGGTGAAGAAGAAGTCGCCGTGCTCGTGGTGGCAGCAGTAGCCGATGTCAACCCAGAAGATGAGGACCTAATTGGGGAGAAGTCGGAGGGCGAGGAGGACCACAGATCGATGGAGGAGTTATTGGGGGTAACCTCTGTGGCCTTGGAGCTGCCCCTCGTGTTGGTCGTGGTAACAGGGACACTTCTGAATGGTGATGTGGAATTGGGCATGTGGTGAGATGTGGGAGATGGGTATGTAGTCACCACATATGATGGGGTCTGCAGAGGGTACGTAGCGGGCACTGCCACCTCAGAGGATGTGTTCCTGACCGCTGTGGTCGGCGAGTCCTCGGTGATATTCTCAGAGCCTCTGGTGCTGTTCGTCGGATACGTGTTGGGAATTTCAGTAATGTCGGCCACGTTGCTGCCATTGCTGATGGATAAAAGGGTCCTGTCTCTTCCGCGGATGGTCGAGATGTCCGTCGTGTCCATGTGTGGCGTCCTCTTATTAAGGTGACGCTGCGTTGCTGATTTCTGGGTGCTTCCAGCAGCTGAAAAAAGAAAATAACAAGATATTAACGATTCAGCTCCTCCCACAAATCCACGCACTGGGAGGGGCCTACAGTGAGTTCATGAACAGAATACCAGAAATACGGTGAAGACTGACACAGCAGTAGGGGAGAGTGATTGGAAGACTTAACCATCTGTCTGGAAAATTAAGCGCTGTGACCCGGCGTCCCACAGCCCTCACCACTCGGCCTCGGTTGACACTTCTGAATTTTACACAACGGAGTTAAGTTGCATTTGTGACCTCTTTTGGGTTAGATGATGACCCCCATATACAGTGCGGGGGGGCCCTGCCTTTTCTAGACATTTGGAAGCTTTGCCTGCGGATGTCATGATTTTGGGTGGAGCAGATTTGGCGTCCAGAGGAATTTCACTTAACAAAAGCCGAGCGGTCGGGATCTGGAGCGGCGCAATCACAGCGACCTGACGTTTCCTTCCTAGTGAAGGTCCCACCCCTCCCAGCGCCAGGAACCGCCTTATCACAGGCTGCCATAGTCTAGACGGCTCCGATAAACATCCTAAACTGTGATGATCACACAACGCCTGAGCGCGCCAAATCCTACACAATGTGCAGCAAAAATCCTACTTCATACACAGAGATGAATGCCGCCTAACGCTCGCCTGCGGTCAAACGTCAGGAACCCAATTAGATTTTGTGCTGCATTCAAGTTGGCGGCTTTCATATTCATAGCAGGGGCGGGTAGCGTGCATCATTAGCGCAACTGTCTGATATGAAGCAGAGCGGCGGCCCCCAAACCAGGAAAGCGCGGGCAGTTATGTGCCTGAACAGCAAACCAAAGTCGCCTTAAAGGGGTTTTCCAAGACCCTCTGATACTGGTGGATGGACACACTGCGTTAAAAAAAAAAAAAAAAAAAAAAAAAATACTCGCCTCCCGCGGCGCACTGTCCCCCCCCCCAGCAGGCATGCTCTCTATTTACTTCGGGCTGCAGCAATCATGGGGGTTGTCTACCCATGTGACTGCTGCAGCCAATAGGAGGGCAGCAGAGACATCAGCAGTGACGTCCCATAAACCTTCCTGGACCCATGGGACTACAAGAGGCCTTTTGGCTGTGTGACGTCACCTGTCAGATGCCGCAGCGCCAAACCGCCAAAGCCACAATGAGTATATTCATTTTATGCAGTTTTGGGAACGAGGAGCCCAAAACTATATAAAATCAATAACTCAGAAAATCCCTTTAATTTTTGGGGTGTTGCTGCTCTTCGGGAAGATATTTACGGGCATCCTGACTTTTCACTTGTCCATGACTGATTTTGTGGGGTTTTCCAGGCTCTGAGCAATGAACTGGTTAATTGGCCCTAGTGTGAGATTAGAATGTAAACTCCTAGGGTCAGGGATGATGGAAGTGATACATTGTGTGAGATAGGGAGATTAGATTGTGAGCTCTTTGGGTCAGGGATGATGGGAGTGATTGGATTGTGAGCTCCTGGGGTCAGGAGTGATGGGAGTGATACATTGTGTGAGATAGGGAGATTAGATTGTGAGCTTCTGGGGTCAGGGAGGATGGGAGTGATACATTGTGTGATAGGGAGATTGGATTGTGAGCTCTTTGGGTCAGGGATGGTGGGAGTGATTAGATTGTGAGCTCCTGGGGTCAGGGGTGATGGGAGTGATACATTGTGTGAGATAGGGAGATTAGATTGTGAGCTCCTGGGGTCAGGGAGGACGGGAGTGATACATTGTGTGATAGGGAGATTAGATTGTGAGCTCTTTGTGTCAGGGATGATGGGAGTGATTAGATTGTGAGCTTCTGGGGTCAGGGATGATGGGAGTGATACATTGTGTGATAGGGAGATTAGATTGTGAGCTCTTTGGGTCAGGGATGATGGGAGTGATTAGATTGTGAGCTCCTGGGGTCAGGGAGGATGGGAGTTATACATTGTGTGATAGATTGTGAGCTCCTGGGGTCAGGGGTAATAGATACATTGTGTAAAATAGGGAGATTAGATTGTGAGCTCCTGGAGTCAGCGATGCTGGGAGTGATTAGATTGTGAGCTCCTGGGGTCAGGAATGATGGGAGTGATACATTGTGTGTTATAGGGAGATTAGATTGTGAGCTCCTTAGGTCAGGAATGATGGGAGTGATACATTGTGTGTTATAGGGAGATCAGATTGTGAGCTCCTAGGGTCAGGAATGATGGCAGTGATACATTGTATGCTATAGGGAGATTAGATTGTGAGCTCCTGGAGTCAGCGATGCTGGGAGTGATTATATTGTGAGCTCCTGGGGTCATTGTGTGTTATAGGGAGATTAGATTGTGAGCTCTTGGTGATGATGGGAGTGATGCATTTTTATGGTCTAATGGTTGATCATTCCATGGTGATTACGGTAAGGGGCACATTGGGACGGGGTCACTACAATAAGGAGATCGTTTCTATAAATGTGCAGTGGGTAGGATCTGGGGGGTGGACACTGAAGGGGTTAATCCCCCGCTCTTCTGTCACCCTCTATTAATACACTGGATTCCGCACATACTGGGTGTTACCAGGAAATACCAGAGCAAATCTCCTGTCTCTGCACTCAGCCTGATATCAGCTCCAAGTCACACTCATCTGTCAGACCCCCACGTTACAGCGCCCCCTCCTGGCTGCATAGTGGGAACACGAACAACCTGTAAACCTGCAGACTGGTAGCACCTGAGGGGGACGGTGGGATATGAAGATTGTTGAAGACATCATATCATCACAGACCACAGAAATGACAGCAAGCAGAGATCTTAGGAATGATGAAGAAGTGAAAGTTGCTGAACTTTGCGTAGTTGTGCATACATCCGTGTGTTGTTGTCCTCACTCTGAGTGAAAAATGCCTGCGTGCTGTTTCTGCGCAATTTTTAGACCGCTTTATCGGTACGAAAATTGGAGGGAAAAAGAGGCTGCGCGCCTGTAAGAGGCTGCGCGCATGTAAGAGGCTGCGCACCTGTAAGAGGCTGCGCGCCTGTAAGAGGCTGCGCGCCTGTAAGAGGCTGCGCGCATGTAAGAGGCTGTGCGCATGTAAGAGGCTGTGCGCATGTAAGAGGCTGTGCGCATGTAAGAGGCTGTGCGCCTGTAAGAGGCTGCGCACCTGTAAGAGGCTGTGCGCATGTAGTCTAAGGCTGCCTTCACACCGGAGAGAAAATAGCGCGAGATTTGTATTGCGAGACGCACAAATCTCGCACAAATATGAACCCCGTTCTTTTGAATGCAGTCAGACAAATGAGCGATGTTTACCTGCACGGCACCGCTATGCGATGCAGGAAACAACATGTTCTATCCGGCTGCGTGATCTCGCAGCGCAGCGCCCATTGTTTATAATGGGGCCAGCGGCAGCACCGCAGCACTTGCTAGGTGCATGTGGTGCGATGTCTCCCATTGAAAACAATGGCAAGAACTCTGCGATCTCTACATCCCAAAAGTGATGTGAGGCTGTTCATATGGTGGGCAGTGCGATATGAGGGCAGGATTTATCCCATAGCGCGCTTGCCCGTGTGACGTTAGCCTACAGGTGTATTTACAGGTGTGACTTTATCATGCAAGTTTTGTGCGTTACGACATGCACCACCTCACGTGCAGTTAGAAGCCATTATTCGTGATGTGTCTATTTACATGTGCGCCTTTTCTCTCGAAGTGATGCTGAAAGATTCCACGTCCTATTTTTCAGCGATTAAGCAGAAGATTCTCCCATTATTTCCTATAGATAAGTGGAAAGATCCCATCGCACCCGCATATAGTGCGATTTTCATGCGAGTTCGATTTTTTTAGAATTGAAAAAACATGCAATTTTCACACGTATGATGATGATGATGATGAGGGTGATAACACTGCAGGTCTGATGATGATGATGGCGGTGATAACACTGCGGGTCTGATGATGGGGGTGATAACACTGCAGGTCTGATGATGATGAGGGTGATAACACTGCGGGTCTGATGATGGGGGTGATAATACTGCAGCTCTGATGATGATGGGGGTGATAACACTGCAAGTCTGTTGATGATGAGGGTGATAACACTGCAGGTCTGATGATGATGATGATGATGAGGGTGATAACACTGCGGGTCTGATGATGATGGGGGTGATAACACTGCGGGTCTGATGATGATGATGATGATGAGGGTGATAACACTGCGGGTCTGATGATGATGGGGGTGATAACACTGCGGGTCTGATGATGATGGGGGTGATAACACTGCAAGTCTGTTGATGATGAGGGTGATAACACTGCGGGTCTGATGATGATGGGGGTGATAACACTGCGGGTCTGATGATGGGGGTGATAACACTGCAGGTCTGATGATGATGAGGGTGATAACACTGCGGGTCTGATGATGGGGGTGATAATACTGCAGCTCTGATGATGATGGGGGTGATAACACTGCAAGTCTGTTGATGATGAGGGTGATAACACTGCAGGTCTGATGATGATGATGATGATGATGAGGGTGATAACACTGCGGGTCTGATGATGATGGGGGTGATAACACTGCGGGTCTGATGATGATGATGATGATGAGGGTGATAACACTGCGGGTCTGATGATGATGGGGGTGATAACACTGCGGGTCTGATGATGATGGGGGTGATAACACTGCAAGTCTGTTGATGATGAGGGTGATAACACTGCGGGTCTGATGATGATGGGGGTGATAACACTGCGGGTCTGATGATGATAGGGGTGATAACACTTTGGGGTGACGGAGCCCCTTGGATCCCTTTGGAGAAGGACGGATGTTTTTCTTCTGTCAGGAGTGAATTGGAGTTTTTTATTTTCACTTCCTTTCTATCTTTAGAAGGAGCCGGAATCCCGGAGCGCCGGAGGACGTCGGTGCGGCGGGAAACACTGCAGTACTGAGCCCATGTGATGCTACAGTGTATCCACGCCGTGTATTCCTGTATCTAAGCTGTGCAACATTCTATCCACGCCATGTATCCCTGTATCTAAGCTGTGCAATATCATCTCCGTGAGACACATTCCTGTATCTAAGCTGTGAAGCATTACACCGTGGGATGAGATTTTAGAATCGTGGGACCATCTGTCCCCGATCGGGTCCGGACAATATGTTGTGCGCAGACAATGGAGACGCAGTGATTCAGTTACACGAAGTGTCTTTTTGGCTTGTCCCTCTCGTCACTGATCTCTGAGAGGCGCCATTGTCAGCCACAAAGACGATACCTCGGGTCCAGGACCTTGACCGCACAATGGCTGCTTTGTCCTGTATGGGAATTGGACAGCGATATTCTCAAGGCTCTCCCCTCCCCCACAGGACAGGTGCGGCCGGATACATAACAGTCCATACTGGAGGGTACTACAACCCCCATCACACAAGGGCCAGATCACAGGTAGTAGCTCTCCCTGCACCTCCACCAGTCAGAGCCCTCTAGTCCACCCAACATGCAGACAATAGGGATTATACTGGTATTTAGCAATGGAGTCGGAGCCGTTCTCCCACCTGAACCGCCGAGTGGAGGAGCTCCGGGGTTGAGTGTTCATTTACTACCCTATGGGTCAGGATAAGCAGCCGCCACATGCACTGACCAACAACCCCGATCCTCGTACTTCTGGCCTTTGTGTATATATGTATATCACATACTCTGTCAAAGACAATCCCGCCCCTCAAAGAAGTTGTTGTTTTGCGCAAGCAGATGTACAAATGATGAGAGTTGTGGTGATCAGACGAACGGTCACCGGAGACCCTAAAACTGGTTCCCCCCTTTGGCCTATAAGAGGCTCTCGGAGGCTCCATGCGTGTAGTGACCTCTTCTTCCGCTTGTAGAGCTTGTTGGCCACTAGACGCCTCTACGACAGTTGTCTAAAGCAATGAATCCAGGTTTAGTTTGGGCACTGATGACGACGGCCGTGTTCGTGTCTGGAGACCTCGGGGTGAGCGCCTCAATCCTGCCTTTGCTGTGAAGCGGCACACTGCCCCCTGCTGGGGTGATGGTCTGGGGGGCCATCGCATATGACAGTCGGCCCCCTAGTAGTGGTACGAGGGACAATGACAGCTCAGCGATATGTTCAGGACATCCTGCAGCCACATGTGTTCCTCTCATGGGGGCTTCCAGCAGGATAATGCTCGGCCGCACACAAGGGGGTCACAGAAGCCCCCACAACATTGTCACACTTCTGTGGCTGCCCGGTCACCAGATTTATCACCAATAGACCATGTAGGGGACCATCTAGGATACCAACTGCGACAGCCTACGAGTTTACATGATCTAGAGGCTTTGTTACAGCAAATGTGGAGCGATATGCCGCAGGATACCATACAGAACCGGTATGTCTCTATGCCCGCCCGTATATCATCTTGTATCAAAGCTAGAGGCGTTACAACATTGTACTAGAGCCTCCATGCCCACCCATATCACATCTTGTAATCAAGCTAGAGGCGGTACAACAGGGTACTAGAGCTTCCATGCCCACCGTATCACATCTTGTATCCAAGCTAGAGGCGGTACAGCAGGGTACTAGAGCCTCCATGCCCGCCAATATCACATCTTGTATCCAAGCTAGAGGCGGTACAACAGGGTACTAGAGCTTCCATGCCCGCCGTATCACATCTTGTATCCAAGCTAGAGGCGGTACAACAGGGTATTAGAGCCTCCATGCCTGCCAGTATCACATCTTGTATCCAAGCTAGAGGCAGTACAATAGTGTACTAGAGCTTCCATGCCACCGGTATGACATCTTGTACTCAAGCTAGAGTCGCCATGCCTGTCTGTATCACATCTTGTATCCAAGCTAGAGCCGGTACAATAGTGTACTAGAGCCTCCATGCCTGCCCATATGACATCTTGTATCCACACAAGAGGCGGTACAACAGGGTACTAGAGCCTCCTTGCCTCCCTGTATGGCATCTTATATCCAAGCTAGAGGAGGTACAGCAGGGTACTAGAGCCTCAATGCTCGTCATATCACATCTTGTATCCACACTACAGGCAGTACAACAGGGTACTAGAGCCTCCATGCCCACCTGTATGACATCTAATATCCAAGCTAGAGGCGGTACAACAGAGTACTAGAGCCTCCATGCCCACCTGTATGACATCTAATATCCAAGCTAGAGGCGGTACAACAGAGTACTAGAGCCTCCATGCCCACCTGTATGACATCTAATATCCAAGCTAGAGGCGGTACAACAGGGTACTAGAGCCTCCATGCCCACCGATATCACATCTTGTATCCAAACTAGAGGTGGTACAACAGGGTACTAGGGTCTCCATGTCGTCCGAATCATATCTTGCATCCAAGCTACAGGCGGTACAACAGGGGTACTAGAGCCTCCATGCCCGCCCATATCACATTTTTCGTCCAAGCTTGAGGCGATACAACAGGGTACTAGAGCCTCCATGCCCACCTGTATCACATCTTGTATCCAAGCTAAAGGCGATACAGTAGGCTACTAAGTCCTCCATGCCCGCTCGTATCACATCTTGTAGCCATGCTAGAGGCGGTACAACAGGGAACCAGACCCTCCATGCCCACCGTATGACATCTTATATCCAAGCTAGAGGCGGTACATCAGGGTACTAGAGCCTCCCTAAAGATGTTCAGAGGTTCACCAATTTGTGAAAAACAGCATCTAAAAATTCAATTTAATGAAAATGTTTCTCAACATAAATTTGCGAAGACTTTGAATATCCCATCTTCTACAGAACATAATATCAGAAGAGTCAGAGAATCTGGAGAAATTCATTGGTGCAAGGGATGAGGCTGATGGGCAATATTGGATGCTCGAGATCTACGGGCCCTCAGATGTCACTGCATTAAAAACAGGCATGACTCTGTAAGGCCTCCTGTCCACAGGCGTATCGGTAAAACGGGTGTCCCCATAGCATTTTACCAGCGTTGTGCTGCCGGTATTGACCCCGTATGGGCATCGAGTGTATTGCACATGCCCATGTATCTCAAGCAGTGTGTGTGTCTTTTTTTTTTTTTAATTCCCCGCTTTGTTTCATGCGGGGTTGTGTATGAAATCGCCAGCCATACGCAATGTATTGTGTATGGACAGCATGTGAATACTCTGCCCATACAAAAGTATAGGGCTCGCGGTGCATGATACGCTGAGAAATAGAGCATGCTGCAATCTATTTCTCGCACGTATCTACACACAGTGTCTACACGCTAATGTGCATGGATCAATGAAAGGAACATTTGTCTGAAATTTTTAGACTGCATTTTTCAGATTGGAGACCTCCTACCATCGTTGCTTCTGAGAGACTCTGCCTCTTTAACGTACTCTTTTATACAGTCATGTGACCACTTACTTTTCCACCCTTTTGTTGCCCTTGTCCCAACTTTTTTGAAATGCATTGCTGCCATCGATTTCTAAAGTAGTTAATTTTTTTAAATGAAAGGCAAAAATGTCTCCCCTCCCCCTCTGATGTGTGTTCTGTTGTGAATAAAATATGGCTAGATGAGACTTTCATATATTTTTTTTTAGATTTTACACAGCATCTCAACTTTTTTGCAGACAATTATTATTGTACCACTCTCCACCATACTTTACTGCTGCCTGCAGACACTCATTATTGTACCGCTCTCCACCGTGCTTCACTGCTGCCTGCAGACAGTCATTATTGTACCGCTCTCCACCATGCTTCACTGCTGCCTGCAGACACTCATTATTGTTCCGCTTTCTACCATGCTTCACTGCTGCCTACAGACACTCATTATTGTGCCAATCTCCAGCATGCTTCATTGCTGTCTGCAGACACTCAGTATTGTACTGCTCTCCACCATGCTTCACTGCTGCCTGCAGACAGTCATTATTGTACCGCTCTCCACCATGCTTCACTGCTGCCTGCAGACATATTATTATACTGCTCTCCACTATGCATCACTGCTGCCTGCAGACACTCATTATTGTACTGCTCTCCACCATGCTTCACTGCTGCCTGCAGACACTCATTATTGTACCGCTTTCTACCCTGCTTCACTGCTGCCTGCAGACAATCATTATTGTACCGCTCTCCACCATGCTTCACTGCTGCCTGCAGACACTCATTATTGTGCCAATCTCCATCATGCTTCATTGCTATCTGCAGACACTCATTATTGTATTGCTCTCTGCCATGCTTCACTGCTCCTGTATCATCAAACTGGGACAAGAATACTCTGTAGAGTCTTGCCGACACGCAAACTGCAGAACTGTGAACTGGACACGAAATTCGCCAGCAAGTGAACTCAGGCTGAACCACAGGACTGGACAAGAAATTTGCAGACATGACTGAGAAACAGACATAAATGTTACGAACTAGCGAAACCAGACTGAACAGCAGAACTGCAAATTGGACTTCATACTCGCAGACAGACACAACCAGCACTCACCAAGCATACCCGCATATATCAACAGATGGAATAGATACAATACGAGGTATTAGTTCAAATTCTGGCCAAAATACTTAAGCCTGTGAGCCCACTTCACGTGTACTTGTGTCTCCTGGGTCCCTACACTAATGAGTCAACCGCGGGAAACCTGCCTGCAATGCGGGTCGATTGTCCTGATAGGGACAACCCCGTGCTGGAGCCTAGGGACCTACCTCATTCTAGATGATAAAGGACCCACAGCAAGATACAGTTCACACTATACGTACCAAGAGCTGTATAGACATGCAGGAGCATGACACCACTCACACTGAACAAACAGAGAAAAGGCCAGCAGCCTCTAGCAGATGAGTTGGTATATACGAGCAACAGACCTTGGGAATTGGTTGGCTGGAGCAATCCACACCCAGCCAGCTCAATCAACACCACCGTGAAGGTATGGTGCTGAAAACCCATGTTATACAACAGATCCCAGCAGTGAACCCTAACAGCTGCCCGCAGACATTCATTATTGTACCACTCTCTAGCCCTTCTGCACCCCAGTACCAATATTTTTGTGCCTGTCCTTGTTTCTACATCAGCTTTTGGGCTTCAATTCTTTCATGAGGACTACTTCTGGTCAGACTTCTCTGGACAGTAAATGAATGTATGTGAATCCCCCTAATTTCTGCCAATTTTGAGCTGATGGCACTGCTGGACATCTGCAAATTTTGAAGTGAAGTAAACATGAAGTGTCTTTCATCTGCTGCACTAAGTCTATTTGGCCGACCACTGCATCTACGCTCTTCAACCTTGCCCGCTTCTTTGTGCGTCTTCAAAAGAGCTTGAACACCACATCTTGAAACCCAAGTCTGCTGTGAAATCTTTGTCTGGGAGAGACCTTGTTGATGCTGTATGACTACCTTGTCTTGTTGCTGTGCTTTGTCTTGCCATGGTGTATTACCTGTAATGTGAAACTGTCTTCCAAAACCTCACCTTTGTAGTAGAGTTTGGCTGTTCCTCACCCAGTGATAAGCCTCCTACGCAGCTGTTTTTTTCAGTTAATACCTGTCCTACATGAAAATGATTATTACCTGTTTCGTATAATTGGTGAATCATACACCTGACTATAATCCTACAACAACCCAAAGTGTACCTACAAGACAAAGGGCGGTCAGACAAAATATTGATGTGATTTACATTTCTCTTCTCTTCATTTGCATTTTGTTAATTGACAAAAATAAACTATGACCGCTTCTATTTCTGAAAGTGTCCCCACTCTGCAGCATTTTTCCCACACTTGCCTAAAACTTTTGCACGGTACTATGTATGTGTGTATATACCGTGTTTCCCCGAAAATAAAAGTGTCTTATATTAATTTTTGTTCAAAAAGGTTTAACTTTTATACATGCATAGCTGCCTGGACACTATTTAAATTGACTTTTTTAATTAACTGTAAGCAGGGCTTAATTTTGGAGTAGGGCTTATATTTCAAGCATCCTCAAAAAGCCTGAAAAATCAATTTTGCATCCTCAAAAATTCTGGAGAATCATGCTAGGTCTTATTTTCAGGGGACCAGGGTATGTATGTATGTATGTATGTATGTGTATATATATATATATATATATATATATATATATATATATATATATATATATATATATATAGCGCACAGTACCACTTCACCTGCTCTCTCTCTCTGGCCAGACTCACAAAGTCGGGTTTGCCGTTGTGCCGTACGCGTATATCTCTCATACGCGAGCATGCAGCTATGCAATAACATGCGTACTTGCTGCTAAACCCCATGTACTATCTTTACGTGTATACGTGCCAAGATAGAACATGCCGCGATTTTTTTTGCACGCACAATTCCTCTCGTGTAAGCGGCACAATTGAAAGCCTATTGAGAGACTGTTACTGCGTATTATGCACGAAAAAACTCTGCACGTAATACGCAGTAGCATACAGTCGTGTAAGACAGACGTTTCTCTCTATATTATACCCTTTTTCCAAAAATAAGACACATCCCAAAAATAAGCCCTACCCTGATTTTTCAGAGGGGGCTTGAAATATAAGCCCTACCCCAAAAATACGTCCTATCTGAATTACATTTAAAAAACAAAATACATTACTTAGCAGCGTGGTCCGTGTCCTCCCACTGGTCTCCGGAGCTCCAGCGTGCTTGCTTGCAGTGATCAGCTGCCAACAGATCGCTTCCTGGTTCTGGGATTCATAAATCCCGCCTCCAGGAAGCAATGGCGATGGCCATGATTGGTTCATGAGCGCTACCAGCCAATCGATGCAGCGCTCAATGAAACAATGTGATGTCTTGATTGGTTCATCCAGCACTGCATTGATTGGTTCTTAGAGCTCTGCTCAGCCAATCAACAGTCATCGCGTTGTGGAGATGGGATTTTTGAATTGGCTGAGCGGTGTTCGTCTTTGCATCTCTGGCGGCGATAGCAATTGGAAATACAGAGACTCCGCTGAGACGAACACCGCTAGGTAGGTATAAGACGTCCCCTGAAAATAAGACCTAGTGCCTCTTTTGGGGCAAAAATTAATATAAGACAGGGTCTTATTTTTGGGGAAACTCGTGTGTGTGTGTGTATGTATATATATACACATCTACACACACACACACATACACACACACACACACACACACTGCAGAGTTTCACTTCCCTCGACCTATTTTGTGTCTTCGCCTCTGCTACATACACAGCTTCTATTTTCGTGCCAGCATTTGGCGTGCTCGCTCTGTCTCTACATCATGACCATCAGTGACTGATTAGGACTGGCGCTTCTTCACCATACGCAGAAGTCAGGGCTGGTTATTGTCACCCGTCACCCCCACCTCCCCAACACCATTGTGACAGGTGCAGTAACCCAGACGGTGGCACTGAAGAGGTTAACCCCCGGCTGCCTGGGTCATGTAAGAGGATTATGGTGGCATGTGTGTCCAGCAGGGGGTGAGAGGGGCTCAGCGCCCAGGACAGGTGGACCTGGATTACGGGACGCTGCGGTGAGAGTTGCAAGGACTAGAAGGTGATGCATCGCACGCTATACGTCGGCTGAAACATGGCTGCCGCATCTTATATACAACTGCAGCGATAAATGAACGCAGCGTGTCGGCTTTTGCAGCACATTATGGAGGTCAGGCGGTAAAGTATCCCGCCCCGATGCAGAACGCAGAACCGGCTACAAGGCAGACCCTCGTTGCTGTATTTCCAGTGCAGTTTTCTAATATTCCGTGGAATCAGCGCTAAATTAGCGCCACTTTCCACAACTGTCTCATCATTCTCGTCTCCAACAGCAGACTCGGAGATGACTGTGAAATCGCCAATCCCTCGCGACTCTGATAATTAATGACACAACATCACCGTATGTGATCATCTTAAAACTACTTAAGAAACCGCCAAATTAGACGGTCGCGCCATGGACGGGCCTGACTGATGGGCAGACAGAATGCCCGGAGGTTTCCCAGCGATTCCTCCCGTCGGTCAGGAAGTCGCTCTCTCTGCGGTGGCGACACCTCGTTTCGCGGGTTTTTCAGCTCCCCCATTTATAAATAAAGAGGGATAGGGCAGGAAACGAGGGCCCCGGGGACCCACATAATCCGCGGTATCGGAAGCGGTTCTGCTTGTACCCGTCTGTACAGGATTTACCCACGACATCCGTGCTATATAGGGGCAGATGTACGAAACCGTCTAACATAAAAACTGCCTTGTTGCCCATAGCAACCAATCACAGCGCAGCTTTCATTTCCCAACAGTCCTATAAGAAAGGAAAGCTGTGCTGTGATTGGTTGCTATGGGCAACAAGGCAGTTTTTATTTTAGATAGTTTCATACATCTCCGTTATGTCCAGTTGGTAACAGGCGAATCCTTACACCCAGCGTACCAGACCGGAGAAGCAAAACTGAGCAGAGAACACGCTGGACACTCATCCCCTGCCCAGTACTTCATATCACGGCAGTCATTTTCACATATCATACATACAAAGAGAGTAGTGATGTCATCATTCATACACAGAGAGTAGTGATGTCATCATTAATACACAGAGTAGTGATCTCATCATTTATACATTAAGAGCTGTGATATACCTTGAGCAGTGATGTCATCATTCATACATGAATGGCAGTGATGTCATCATTTATACATTGAGAGCTGTCATGTCATCCTCTATACCTGGAGCAGTGATGTCATTATTCATAAATTAAGAGTAGTGTTGTTATAATTTATACAGAAGGACCATCTTTCACACACAAAGATTAGTGATGTCATTTGTATATGGAATGTAGAGGTCATTATTCATCCCCAGAAAATAACTATGGAGGGCAGTGATGTCTTCATTCAATCATAGAGAATAGTGATATCATAATTTTACACTGAGAGCAGTGATGTCATCACGTATACCAGAAGAGTAGTGTTGTCATCATTCATACACGGGGACCAATTGTGACATTTTTCACACTTGGAGAGTAGTAATGTCATCATTCATACATGGAGAGCAGTGATGTCATTATTCATACACAGCGAATAGTGATGTCATCCTTTATATACAGAGAATAGTGATGTCATAATTTATAACACTGAAAGCAGTGATGACATCATGTACACCTGAAGATTAGTGATATAATCATTCATAAGTGAATGTTGTCATCATTCATACACAGGGACCAGTGATGACACTTTTCATACATGGAGAGCAGTGACATCATCATTCATACATGGAGAGCAATGATGTCATTTGTATATGGAGAATTGTAATGTCATCATTCATAAATATGGAAGTGATATCATCACTAATATGTAGAGAGCAGTGAGGTCATTCATACATCAAGAATATGGATGTCATTTGTATGTGAACAGCAGTGATGTCATCATTCATTTACGGACAGCAGTGATGTCACTATTCGTACATGTTGAGCAATGATGCCATCATTCACCATTCACAGGTAGGGAGTAGGACAGGCTATTCTGTCACGCATTGCGATGAATGCTCATTCCCAGTCATTGTCCAGTGATGGAGTGATAATTCACCTGTTTGTCGTTAATCACATTTTTTTTTCATACCAGAAAATCATTTGTCGACAACGTAGCTTCTTGTATAAAGAGGAAAGTACCGCTGACCATAATGGAAGCAGGGATGAGGGGGCGGCGGGCGGACCGACCGCAAATGAACCCCCCAAACCTGATAAATGCAATATATCCACGTATATCACGGATGGGCGCTCCCTATAGACACAAGTATCTGCAGAAGGAGCAGGATCTGTTCCGCAGACATCATGATCATGGACTGTTTACAGATGGTCTCACTGCCAAGCAGCCCAGAGAACCAACATTGACCGCATCAAAGACCCCCAGACGTGTGATATCACCTCATCCTATAGCCACGCCCACGCTCTGCTTCCTGACTATTGTTACTCCACATCCTGTCCAACTCTTCATTCTCCTAAGCAATACATTCAACACACTAGAATAAAACAGGGGCCCCGGGGACAAATCAGACGAGGGTCCACAAGTACCGGGCTCCGTATGTTCAGCCGCTTCTCATGGGTCTCCTCCCACAGCCCAAATACTGATGCAGTTTGTGCAACAGCCGACCAATCCTTCAGAGCTATATCCAAGCTCGATCTAAATGATTGTCGCGCAGTGTGAATGCTGCCCCGACTGAACGACGAACGGGAATTTGTTCGCTTCTTGTTCTTCATTCAGTTTGTACACGCAGAAAAGTGAACAATGGTCGGCCGTGTAAACAGGCAGTATCACTAACGAGCTACTGCCTGTTCACTGTGAAAGGAGGCGGCCGAGCCGGAATGATCCCTGACCCGCTGCACCTCACTCACTGAGCAATGCTCCTTCCTGTATATAAGCACAGTAACTATTATCACTGGGATAAGCTGTTGCGCACCTGAGCCTAACAAGTCGTTCCACGTCAAAAGGCCCTTAGATTGTGAGCTCCTGCGGTCAGGAATGATGGGAGTAATATATCGTGTGTAATAGAAAGATTAGATTGCGAGCTCTTGGGGTCAGGAAGATGGGAGTGATACATTGTGTGCTATAGGGAGATTAGATTGTGGTCAGGGATGATGGGAGTGATACATTGTGTGTTATAGGGAGATTAGATTGTGAGCTCCTAGGGTCAGGGATGATGGGAGTGATACATTGTGTGTTATAGGGAGATTAGATTATGAGCTCCTGGGGTCGGGGATGATGGGAGTGATACCTTGTGTGTTATAGGGAGATTAGACTGTGAGCTCCTGCGGTCAGGAATGATGGGAGTGATATATCGTGTGTAATAGAAAGATTAGATTGTGAGCTCTTGGGGTCAGGGATAATGGGAGTGGCTACAGTATCTCATATTTCCAGGGGGCTCAATAACGTTTACTCTTTGTGTCTCCTATTAATATTTGCTCCTGGTCAGTGAGAAGGTAAAGCTCTTCCTTAAAATCTCCAATGTATCTTTCCTTTGTGATAGGACTGTGCAGTGCAGTATATAATATATATGTCATACGGTGTTACATAGTATATTTTAGGTCCTATACATGCTGTATCATACATAGCATAGATTTGTATAGTATACACAGTGCAGTATATAGGTCCTGCAATGGTCTTACAGTATTTGGAGAGCGCTCACCTGAACTTGTCTGACCAATATACATCTCCGTCCAGTCTGGTTCTGACCTATAATATATGTGAGGTCCCAGGTGATCTTCTGTTTGGGTTATTTCTATATCAGTATTGAGTGGGTGGTCAGTTCTGTTGGGTTCTGATGACTGGTTGGTCTCTGTTCTGTTGCGTTCTGATGGATAGTTGCTTTCAGGTCTGTTGGGTTCTGATAGATGATTGATTTTGGTTCTATTGGGTTCTGGTGGAGATTCAGTTGTGGTTCTGCTGGGTTCTGGTGGGGGATCACTGTCAGTTCTGTTGGGTTCTGATGTTGAGTCAATCTGCATTCTGTTGGGCTCAGATGCAGGGTCAGTCTCGGTCCTGTCGGGCTTGGATGGAGGGTTGGTCCCAGTTCTGTTAGGCTCTGATGGAGGGTCAGTCCTGGTCCTGTTGGGCTGTGATGGAGGGTCAGTCCCAGTCCTGCTAGGTTCTGATGGAGGGTTGGTCCTGATTTTGTTGGGTTCTGAAGGAGGGTCGGTCCCAGTCTTGCTGGGTTCTGATGGAGGGTTGGATCCAGTCCTGCTGGGTTCTGATGGAGGGTCAGTCCAGGTCCTGTTCAGTTCCAATGAATGTTTGGTCCCGGTCCTCTGGAGATCAGTCGGGGTTTGGGAAGGATCTCTTATCTGGTTCTGGAGCTCTTCAGGATCTGCAGGAGAAAGTTCTGAAGATGGGAGTCTATAATACCCCATCATTAACCCTTCCCTCCCTGCAGCCACATCTTCTGGGGGCGCGGGGGTCCCTGCTGCTTTCCCCCATGCTTTGGCAGGTCTGTGAGGGCGGCTCTCTGCGGGCAGCCCCTGGGTCATGGACGAGTGTTCGGGCGTCCCCACGGTGGACCATTCACTGTCCGGAGCAGCTGGAGAGCAGCGTGCGGCGCCCAGGAGCAGCACAGCCCGGAGCAGCAGCCGGGGGCCGGGGAGCATCATGTAGGAGCAGCCGAAGAGAAGACAGAGCTCCCCGGAGCGGGCTCAGAAGCCAGGGGCTGCCGGGGAGAGAGCAGCATGGATCGGTCACTGAGCGCAGACTGACCGGGGAGGGCGGAGAGAGGGACGAAGGAAGCCAGAGCCGGCCCACCGAGGGGACAGAGCCGCCCCTCCACACAGCCAGCCAGGGCCAGGGGGGCAAACTGGGCAATTGCCCAGGACCCCCATCCCCAAGGGCCCCCAGGCAATCTGACTGCACTTGCCAACGTGCAATTGTACAGACAGGTTGCTGCCCTTCCTTGAGCAGTGATGTAGCAATAGGGGTCGTAATTGCGGGGCCCATAAGCTAGGGGTCCAAAGACCCCTCTACCACAAACATCAACTTACAGGTGACAATCTGCTGCCTTCTGCCTGTCACTGCAGGAGGCCCCGAGCTGTTGCCTGTTGAATATCCCTCAGTAGGCTCAGTGTGTAATATGCCCCCCTAATGCCCTACTATAAATGCCATAGCTGCTACAGGGCACAATGTGTAATGTGCCCCCCAACAGCCCTGGTATACGTGATATACCTGCTACAGGGCGCAGTGTGTAATGTGCCCCCCAACAGCCCTGGTATATGTGATATACCTGCTACAGGGCGCAGTGTGTAATGTGCCCCCCTACAGCCCTGCTATATGTGATATACCTGCTACAGGGCGTAGTGTGTAATATGCCCCCCCTACAGCCCTGCTATATGTGCCATACCAACTACAGGGCGCAGTGTGTAATGTGTGCCCCTACAGCCCTGCTATATGTGCCATACCAACTGCCGAGCGCAGTGTGTAATATGCCCCCCCCCCCCTCACAACCCTCTATACGTGATATACTTTACAGGGCGCAGTGTGTAAAGTGTCCCCTAGAGCCCTGATATAAGTGCTATACCTGCTACAGGGCGCAGTGTGTAATTTGTCCCCTACAGCTGCTATATGTGCTATACCTGCTACAGGGCGCAGTGTGTAATGCGTCCCCTACAGCCCTGCTATATGTGTTATACCTGCTACAGGGCGCAGTGTGTAATGTGCCCCCCTACAGCCCTGGTATATGTGATATACCTGCTACAGGGCGCAGTGTGTAATGTGCCCCCCTACAGCCCTGCTATATGTGCTATACCTGCTACAGGGCGG
This sequence comes from Eleutherodactylus coqui, assembly GCF_035609145.1. NCBI lineage: Eukaryota > Metazoa > Chordata > Amphibia > Anura > Eleutherodactylidae > Eleutherodactylus > Eleutherodactylus coqui. Next base: position 23,123,061 of record NC_089844.1, on the reverse strand, counting down.
AGTGACCCTGGAATGTTTACATTGAATCACCTTTAAACTATTATTTGTCTTCCTTGCTGTGTAAGGAGCACAGGTCACCTGTCCAGCAGTGAAAGGGTTACAGCCCAAAACACTTCATCACGAGATGTGATACACACATATACCTATATATACACACATACATACATATATATACGTATACGTATACCTGAGATAAAATATGAAATAGCACCCCTTGGCAAGAAAACCCCACTCATTTTACAGGCATTAGAAGGGCCTTTACAGAAGATACCCAACACATATTTGAACCATTGAGACTTGTCTGAAGAGACACCGTAAGAGTATCCCCTGTAGTAACCCCAATTGTAGTAGTGACCCCCTTAATGGCCCCAGTAGTTATGATGATCCTGTTAGTGGCACCAGTATTAATAGCCACCTCCATAGTGAGCACAGTAGTAAAAGAGCTCGTTAGTGGTCCGAGTAGTAATATTGTCCCCCATAGTGGTCCCAGTAGTAATAGTGTCCCCCATACTGGTCCCAGTAGTAATTCACTTATTCAATCTACAGCTCTGGTCTGCCGGTGGCCATTGCTGCCGAGTCTGTGGCCACTGACCTCTTCTCCGGCATTTGCATGCAGGAACGCCTATATACAGCACAGATGACGGGGGAGAGATCAGCAGGTTACCAATAGACTGCAGCTGCAGACTAAGTAAAATGCCTATTGGGTTGCCATCCGGCCGGCTACCAACTGGCATTATTTTTTTTCACCAGCCATTAATATGGCCTGTAAAAAATAATTACAGCGCGGTGGCAACCTGCCGCCCCTCTGAGGTCCTGTAGCTTGCTGCCTGATGTGCCAGTCTGAGGTTGCCTTATGGTAGGGATGCTAAATAAATCATACTTTTGCAGTCCCAGTAAATCTGTGCTGCCTGCACACAGTACATACATAACTCAATAACTGTCCTTGACTAGCCGATTTGTAAATAGCAAGCAAAGTCATTAAAAGTCCCAGGCTCGGTTACGTTAAGGTCCTTGCTCTAGGTGTTTGAGCCAGATTCTACAAGTGTCCTATTGATCAGTGTCATGCATGGTCCCTAACAGTCACTGTGTGCACACGTTCAGCTTTTACTGAAGACCGAACTCACTTACAACTCGATGCCGATGAAGAATCCAGTGTCCTGCTTCCTTCTTAGTCCAGGGTCTCTCCTGTGACACAGCAGCCCCTGAGCTCCTCATACAAGTCCTGGCTATGTCTTCTGTAGCTGCTGTATATCACACGAGCCTCTGATGCTCATACAGCCCCTGCCTTGCTGTAGGGGTCCCTAGTAGTGAGCTGATTCTCGTTTGAACGAGTGAGTGACGTCACCGCTAACTCGTTCGCACTCGGTCAGGCTGTTTAGACAGGCAGATCATCGTTCAGAATCATTCACGGTTTCACATTCCTATTTGAGTAGGGAGCGATTAATGCAACGGTAAGCAAACGAGCTGAAACTGGGCGAACGGAAAATGAACGATTCTCGTTTGGTCGCTGGCTCGTGTTTAAACCGAACAATTATCATCCTCTTTCGCTCGTTTGAACGATAATCGTTACATCTAAACGCACCTTTAGTTCCAGGACGCTTGTCTGCACGGTGTAAGAGCGCAGCGCTCCCCCCGTACACCCTGCACGCTGCCTCCTGAATGGGACTGTGTTGTTAATGCAGTATTTGTGGCCCCATTTCAAATTTTGCCCAGGACTACACTTTCTCTGAAACCGGCTTTCCACAGAGCCATCTATAGGGGAATGGCTGCCCCAACATATAGCCACCTATAAGGGACATCAAGGGGACAGAGCTGTCCCTCCACAGAGACATCTGTAGGGGACAGAGCTACCCCTATACACAGCCATCTTTCAAGGACGCTGAGGGGATAGAGTCACTCCCACTACATAGTTATCTATAGGGGACTTTAAGTGGGCAAAGCCGCTCTTCCAGAGACATCTACAAGGGCCGATGGGACAGAGCTGCTCCCACCACATAGTCCTCTATAGGGGGCAGAGCAGCAGCTCCACAGTAGCTGTGTAGGATACAGAGGGGACAAAGCTACCTAACACAGAGCCACCTACAGGAGGACACCAAGAGAAGAGAGCCATCTATAAGGGAAACCAAAGGGATACAAATGCTTCATCACATAGCCATCTACTGGGTCATTGAGGGGACGGAGGCACCCACACCACAGTTGACACATAGGGCTCAGAGCCATCTATAGCTCCACAAAGCCATGTATAGCAGAAAGAGACGCAAGTCCACACAGCCATCTCTAGAGGACAGTGACACCTCTACAGTAGCCATCTATAGGGTATATAACTATCTTTAGGGGACAATGCTGCCCCCAACACAGTCACTTTATCAAAAGGAGGAGTGCCATCTATAGGAAACACTAAAGGGACAAAGCCATTTATAGGGGACACCAAAGGGATACAACTGTCTCATCACATGGCCATCTATAGGGAACATAAAGAATATGGAGGCACCCCGACCACATGGGACACATAGGGCACAGAGCCATCGATAACGGATACTGAAGACACATATAGCCAGCCACACCACAGAGCCATCTATAGGGGGCACCAAGGCCACATTACCACCTACTTAGGACACAGCCACCCAACTGCACAGCTATCAATAGGGGATATTTAGGGGACAGAACCACTTATCTGGGATACCAAAAGGATTGTGCTGCCCCCACCAAAGCTATCTATAAGACACAGAGCTATCTATAGGGGATATCGCCATCCCCAACACGGAGCAGTCTATAACGGGACATGGAGGGGACAGAGCTACCCCCAAACACAGACACCTATATGAAGTCAGAGCCATATATAGGAAACAAAGAGGAGACAGAGCCACTCCTAGCTTAAAGCCATTAATTGGAGAACACTGAAGGAACAGAGCAATCTTTGGGGACACCAAAGGGACAGAACCACCCTTACAATAGAGCCACTTATAAGGGACGCCAACCCATCACAGCGCCATCTATATGAGAAAGATAGGGGACAAAGCCACCCCAGCTGCAGAGCAATCTATAGGAGATACCAAAGCCATCTATAGAAGACACCAAGGGGACAAAGCCACCCCCACTGAAGAGCAATCTATAGGAGACACCAAAGCCATCTATAGGGGATACCAAAGCCACCCTTTGCCCCCTTGGTATCTCCTATAGATGGCTCTGCAATGAGGTAGGACAACAAAGGGACAGCATCACCACGAAGCCATTGATAATTGGCATTGAGAGAACAGCTGCCCCCCCCCCCCCACAGGGCCATCTATAGGTGACAACAAGGGGACCTCGAAACCCACTAGATGCAGAGCCATCAATAGGGGATACCTAGGGGGACAGAGCTACATCTAACAAAGATCCAACTATAAAGGATAAAGCGGTCCATAACAAAGAGCCATCTATACGGGACACCAGAGAGACAGTCACACGCACCATAGTGCCAACCATGAAGGATGCCATGGGTGCCCTGCAGCAGCTCTTCTCCTCTCCATACAGTGCATCCGCTGGCAGCACCCAGAGAGCAGCTGCAGGTAAGTGAACCCCCCACGGCTTCCCTGCTCTATAGGGAGTAAGTAACTGACATACAAATCTTTTACTTTACATTGTGTAAGGGGCCAACGGGCCCCCTGAGGGGCGATGCCCCAGCAGCCTGCAAAGACTTAAGTGTGTGTTCACCAATAGAAGACTTGCTGCAGAAATATCTGTGGCTGTCCCATATATCTGAATGGAGTTTGCAAAAGTCTTGCACCTCCTGCAAAAACTACGCCAGTCACACGCGTGTAACAGAAATGTCTGCAAGAAGTCCGTCACGTGTGAACTCCGCTTATACTGCACCAGTCATGGGGCGTCTTGCAGCAGCTCCTCTCTGGGGGCGCATCCGGCTATAAATGGTGCCTGCACTGTGACGACTCTATAGGGGGCAATTGTGGTCACAGGTTTACAATGGGGCAAACTCATACATTACTGATCCGCCATTGTATATATTCCTCCTTCCCCAATATGTCAGTGACGGATTCGCACTTTGTGCATTGTTAGCCATAACACAAGAGGCGCCAGGGCCCCCAGAACATTCCAGACCCTGCAGAAACTGTGTAAAAGGTCTTTTCCTGACATTCTGCTACTGGGTGGATCCATCATCCCAGGAAGGGAGGAATCAACACAACAAATGACAATCAGCGCTTGCGACAAACATATCACCCTGACGCGGCGCGGACCCCACATATGGCAAGTGGAGCAACTGCTGCTCTGTGGGACATAAGGAGAGGATGACAGTCTTAGAATAGTAATGGAGTCTATTAAGCCGCTCCTGGGAAAGCTGCAAGACCACCAGAATGGAGGATAGTACAGCTACCAGAGATGGCACTCAGCTTGCCAAGACTCCTGAATGGTAAATCTTGCTGGTTATGACGTCTTGTGGATTGGTTGATGGACCACCATAAGAGCTAGTTGACAAACCCTGAGGAAGCTCTAATAGCCAAAAGGGTTGTCAACTGAGATGTACCGCAGTAGACTGAAAAAATCTGTCATTCTGGGCTCTGGGAAAGCTGGGGGATCTCTCTGTTGTATCTGTCGTGATAACCATAACTGAGCAGAGACTATAGTGGTCACATGACTGTTCCATAGCGTTCGTGCATGACCTCTGGGTTCAGAGGATAAAGGATGACATTTTAGCTTATTTTTGTAATGAAGAAAAGTTTGATCATTTTAGTCATTAGTTTATGTTCGACTTTATGTAAATGTATCCCCAAATTCTAGCAGACTTTGTGCTTCAATCTTTCGCCAATTAAGATCTCCGTTTTTTGACAGTGAATGGAAATGCCACAGCTGCTAGAGAGTAGAAACAGCAGAAGATTTAAAGGTTTTTTCAGGACTCCAACCTTGATGACCTACTGGTATCAACAAGATAGGTCATCAACATCAAATCAGTGGAGGCCCACAACTCGGGATCCCAACCAATCAACAGTTTAAGGAGACGGCAGCGTTTGAGTCAGCACCGTGGCCTCTTCTCAGGCCAGTAACATGACACCCATCAGTCACGTGGCCCGAGAGCAGCTCAGTCCCATTCAGTCCACTATAAAATGTTTGGTGCTGTACCTGGGATGCAGTTAAGAGGCTGCAGTACTCAAACAGCTGATCGGTGGGGATCCTGAGCAGCAGACGCTCACCAATCTGATACTGATAACCTATGCTAAGAATAGCCATCGATATTGGAGTCCCGGAAACCCCTCATATACAGGGACTCTTAGGACAGGGTTTGACTGAGGAGTACAAGTCCTGTTTGCCTGCCCCAAGCCATATTTGCCTTCCTGCTCCTGGTCCTCTGTCCCCGACAACTTTTCTCCTCCTGCTCCAGTTTCATTTAGCAACCTGCTCCTGTGTGTCGCCTGCTCTAGGCCTCATTTGCCGCCTGCCTATGTAGTTCCCTTGCCCAAGGTCTCTTTGCCCCCTATTCTAGGCCCAATTTTCCCTCATTTGCCCCCTGTCCCTGTGGTTCCCCTACTCCAGGTCACCCTGTCCCTGAGATTTCCATTATCAGGGTCTCTTTGCCTCTCTGTCCATGGTTCCCCAACATCTGTGCCAACATTTCCCCAGTCCTCATTTGCCCAATGCCCCTGTGGTTCCCCTGCTCCAGGTCTCTTTTGCCCCAGCTCTCACTTGCTCTCTGGCACTATAGTTCCTCTGATCCAGGTCTCTTTTTCCCCCCCTGCTCTAGGCCAACATTTCCCCAGGCCTCATTTGCCCTCTGCCATGGTGGTTCCCCTGTTCCAGGCCTCTTTTGCTTTCTGCCACTGTTGCTCCCCATTCCAGGTCTCTTTTGCCCTCTGCCACTGTGATTTCCATGCTCCAGGTCTCTTCTTTCCCCTTCTCCAGGCTACCTTGCCCCTATGGTTCTCCTACTCTTGACCTCTATTGTCCCCGGGCTCATTTGCCCTCTGCCACTGTGGTTCCCCATTCCAGGTCTCTTTTGCCCTCTGCCACTTTGGTTTCCCTACTCCAGATCTCTTTTGCCCCAGGCCTCATTTGCCCTCTGCCACTTGCTCTGGGGCCAATATTTTCCCAGGCCTCAATTGCCTCTTGCCCCTCTGGTTCCACTGTTCCAGGTCTCATTTGCCCACATATCCAGAGCACCCTGCTCCTATGGTTCTCCTACTCTTGACCTCTATTGCCCCAGGTCTCTTTTGCCCTCTGCCACTGTGGTTCCCCTGCTCCAGGTCTCTTTTGCTCTTCGCCGCTGTAGTTCCCCTGCTCCAGGTCTTTTTTCCCCCTCGCTCTGTGCCAACAATCCCCCTGGCCTCAATTGCCTCTTGCTTCTCTGGTTCCATGTCTCATTTGCCCCCTTCTCCAGACCACCCTGCCCCTATGGTTCTCCTACTCTTGACCTCTATTGGCCCAGGGCTTATTTGCCATCTGCCATTGTGGCTCCCGTGCTCCAGAACTCTTTTGCCCCAAACCTCATTTGCCTTCTGCCACTGTGATTTCCCTGCTCCAGGTCTCTTTTGCCCCCTGCCACTGTGGTTCCTCTGCTCCAAGTCTCTTTTGCCCCCTTATGCAGGCAACCCTGACCTTGTGGTTCTCCTACTCTTGACCTCTATTGCCCAAGGCATCATTTGCCCTCTGCCACTGTGGTCTTCCTGCTGCAGGTCTCTTTTGCCCCCTGCTCCAGGCCACCCTGTCCCTGTGGTTCTTCTGCTCTTGACCTCTATTGCTCCAGGACTCGTTGGCCCCTCCTTCAGCATGTGCAATGGTTATGATCAGGATGTAATTAACATTTTGGTCCAGTCATATTGGGTTCAATTGTTTATTTGCCATTCTCCCGGTCGGTGACATCCCACATTGTCCCTGTAGACTTGTGGTCACCTCAGGTATCGGGGGATCCATGTGGCAGAGTCCCACTACTCAGCACTTCACAGCATAGTCCTTTGATAAGCAGTCACTATAATCAGCAGTGACAAGCACCATCTCCTGGAGACGTCGACTCCCGACCATCACAGTGTCCAGTCCCTGGGGCCGGATCCTACAAGCAGCCCCCTGCACTCTAGTTAAACTGATTAATAAAATGCCCCTGGCTGATGATGGAGGAATGGTGGAAGCGCCCACGAGAAGCAAAGTCCGCGTTCTCTTCTGTTAATTGCGTGGTTTCCATGCCAACGTGAACGAAGCTCGGAGTCACGACAAACTGTTCCTGGGAAGTCTTCTTACTGCAGGGAAGGAATAAGTGGAAGGTGAGTGAAAGTAAAAGAATAGGGGACCAACTTCTCCCTCAACTCTCTACAACCGCAGTAAAAATACCCAAAAATTGAAGTCCTGGCCACCATCGTCTTCCTTCCCCATGTGCTACCCAATACTCCACCATACTCTTCCTGGATAGTGACAACTTCAGACAAAAGACACAAACCTGAAGGTTGTCGTCGCCAATAGACGAATCCAAGCGAAGAAGCTGAAGTTTGCAGCCGCCCCTGAAATGAGAAGCATGACCATTCAGAGGTGTAGGACAGCCGGGTGGTCACCATGTATAGGGAGGCCACTCATCCGGTCCGCCTCGTACGGCTACTCTGCACATAGTTTGATACGTCACTGACCTGGGTTCAGTCCTGGGCTCACCCGGCCGATATAAACATATATTATAACTGCAACACCAATATTCACCAGTGCGTAGATCCACTGGATGACAAACATGATGATGATGGAGACCATGGCCTGCGAGAGAGAATAGATTAGAGTGTCTACCATTTAGGGGTCAGTTAAGCCACCCAGTGATGGCACAGCCACATTCACCCCAATTAAACGCCACCCAGTGATTTTACACCCGCTCTCACCCCGATAAACATCAGTCATCGCACCGCCGCACTCACCCCGATAAACGCCACCCAGTGATTGCACAGCTTGCTGTAGAAGGAGCTTGACAGACCTTGGATCTCAAACTCCGGAACTTTCTGTTTTGTGTTGGAATCTGAAAGAAGAATATTTATAGGATAACACAAAACCTAAACATCTAGGGGGGACGGCAGTGATCCCCAATAGCCCTCTCTCTATCCTCCCCTCCATCACTGGACACAAAGGTGCAGGAAGCTGAGATATGGGGAGCTGTTTGCAGGCTCCTCTCACTGTACAGCTGCCCCTGCAGCGGAGATGCTAGGGCAGAACTGTAGGGGGTGCACTCATGCTCTGCTGTCTAAGGGACATGATTGGTGGAGGCCCGGTTACAGATTTTGCACTGGACCCCAGGTGTCTCACGCTGCACCCCTTGAAAAGTCACATATTGAAACTTTGGAAATATTTATCACACTACAATTTTAGCAGCAGAACCCACCATCCTTCTCAGCAGCTCCAGGCTCGTGGACGTCAGTGACGAGCTGCTCCTGGTCACCGGTCCGGTCTAGATCCTCAGCCTCATCACTGTGTTCTGCTTGTTCCTGACCATTGGTCTGTTCCTGGCTGAAGTCACTCTTCTCAATGGAGGTCGCCTCTAAATCAGTGCTTGCCCTTCTCTCCGGCTCCTGGTTCAGATCCAGTTGGAAGCTGTCCTGCAAAGTCTGCTTGGCCGGTTTTCGGGATTTCCTCATCTGGATGAACTTCTTCTGCTCTTTGTCTTGGATCTTGGTGCTGTCCGCTGTGTCCATCTGACCTTGCTTGAAGATTTGGTCCATGTCTTTGGTGAACTCCAGTAGTGTCCCGTTAGAGCCGTAACTGGTGGACTTATCCAGGATGAGGGGCTGTGAGGGTCTTGGTGTCCTGGAGGAGACTCTCCCAACCTTTCTGTTTGAGCGCTGCAGACCATAACTCATGGTCACTGAAAAGTAGGAATAGTCCACAGTGCTGTATGTCAGCATGAAGTTAATGGTAACGATGGGGGCCAAGGTGTTCACTTGACCAATGAAGACGAAGGCCATTGTAAGGAGTCCAGTCAGGAAGATTGCAGCCACTGGAGTCTTGTTAGGACCCCTCTAAAGAAAAAATAAGATGACAGACATGGATCACGTGGCCTATGATTGCTGGAAATTCCACGTGGTCTTTACTCCTACGGGTACCCCCATTCCTGCAGCCGGACCCACAGCAGATATTAAGAGGTTATCACAATAATGTCATAAATGTGTTTCATTGGAATACCCCCTAGACATGATCAAGTTGTGGTTAAATCTGGCATTTTCTCGCCGATTCAAATGGCAGGGTGCGGCATATATACGCTGCAGCCCGGAATTCCATCATCCTGGGGAAAACAGTTTAGCGCTGCTAAACTCGCTCCCTCCCCCTTTGCAGGCTGATTACAGCAATAGAAGCTCCCATAGAAGCCTATGGGAGCTGCAGGCAAAGGGTGGGAATGTAGTAGAATGAGACGCTGCTAAAGTCCCTCTCCCCCTCCCTTTTCTAGCAGCTCCCATGAGCTTCTATGCGAGCTGCTGGGTAATCGCGGCCAAAAGATCAGGGCAAGACCTATCTTTTTCAGCCCCGCGTAAATGCCACGATAAAATGTTCTCATGAATAAGGCCTTAAAAACAAGCCCTCATATGGCTGTCAACAAGTTACGGCTCTTGCAATGTGACAATGAAAGTAGCTTGCTCCTTAAGGCACAATAGGCCGGTCACTAAGGGGTTAACCTGTACTGATCCTGTGTTATAGTATAGCATATCTTATACTCCAGTCACATCCGGAGCTGTATCCACTTTTAAGTTCAGGGATTGTATACTGCCTCCTCGGTTGTGGTGCGTTGTGGGAGTTGTCGTGTTTTCATCAGCTACTGTACAGTAGTCTAAATATACATCCATATCCCACAATACACTGAGATATAAGTGCTAAGCTAGTAGTGCTATGTCTTCAAGGAATGTGCAAGACATACAGCAGCCAGCAGAATTGTGAATGCAGCTCTGGATGTGACTGAAGTATAAGACACTGTCCCTTCAAGCTGTGGAGACATTGTGATATAAACATAGTATCACCTATAATGCTGCAGATCAATAATCCTCTGAAGGCGACTACCTGTGCGCAGAGCCGGTTATTAGTCAGCGGCCCAACGTCTGTGCAGTGTGAGGATTCTGGAGCTGATAGCGATTAGCTCTATAATCAGCTGATAATTACTGGCTGAACGAGGCCTCGTCACGTGACCCTGCACATTAGTAATAATGAGGACGGAATGCCGCCAACGCGCTAATCCCATTTAGCAGAAGAATTAGAGAACAAACGTTCAGAACTCGCCCTTAACACCTAACTGGTCCCTTAATAATTGTTAATCGCCTGAAGGTGAAGAAAGTTAAAACATCCAGGCAGAAATCTTTAATTTACCCCTAGTACCTGAAAGCTGAACTTATGAGTTACAGCCTGTATAAAGGCCCATTTACACACAACGATTATCGCTCAAAATTCATTCAAACGATGTCTTTTGAGCGATAATCGTTGCATGTAAATGCTACCATCGTTAGCTTTTCGGCTGACTAATGATTTTTAGTTCAGCATGAAAACCATTGTTCAACCAGCCAGCTGATAGCAGGGACCACACGCTGTGATTCTCAGCGGAAGCACTGATAATGTTTTCAGCTCCTGTTCCCGAGGGAACAATGGAGCTGTATACAGATAACAGACCACCCACGGTTATCTGCATACAGCAAAGGGAGCTTCATTTAAATGCAAATGAAGCTAATAAGCTACTAATAGGCATTAGTGCCCATTAGTAGCTATTCAAAATGATCACTCAAAACTGTCACTCAAACTGTCTTTTGAGCGAATTTTGAGTGATCATCTTTGCGTGTAAATGGGGCTTTATACTCCAGAGCTACACTCACTATTCTGCTGGTGAAGTCACGGTGTACATAAATTACTTATCCTGTACTGATCCGGAGTTACATCCTGTATTATACTCCAGAGCTGCACTCACTATTCTGCTGGTGGAGTCACTGTGTACATACATTACTTATCCTGTGTTACATCTTGTATTATACTCCAGAGCTGCACTCGCTATTCCGCTGGTGGAGTCACTGTGTACATACATTACTTATCCTGTACTGATCCTGAGTTACATCCTGTATTATACTCCAGAGCTGCACTCACTATTCTGCTGGTGGAGTCACTGTGTACATACATTACTTATCCTGTACTGATCCTGAGTTACATCCTGTATTATACTCCAGAGCTGCACTCACTATTCTGCTGGTGTAGTCACTGTGTACATACATTACTTATCCTGTACTGATCCTGAGTTACATTCTGTATTATACCCCAGAGCTGTACTCACTATTCTGCTGGTGGAGTCACTGTGTACATACATTACTTATCTTGTACTGATCCTGAGTTACATCCAGTATTATACTCCAGAGCTGCACTCACTATTCTGCTGGTGGAGTCACTCTGTACATACATTACTTATCCTGTACTGATCCTGAGTTACATCCTGTATTATACCCCAGAGCTGTACTCACTATTCTGCTGGTGGAGTCACTGTATACATACATTACTTATCCTGTACTGATCCTGAGTTACATCCAGTATTATACTCCAGAGCTGCACTCACTATTCTGCTGGTGGAGTCACTGTGTACATACATTACTTATCCTGTACTGATCCTGAGTTACATCCTGTATTATACTCCAGAGCTGTACTCACTATTCTGCTGGTGGAGTCACGGTATACATACATTACTTATCCTGTACTGATCCTGAGTTACATCCAGTATTATACTCCAGAGCTGCACTCACTATTCTGCTGGTGGAGTCACTGTGTACATACATTACTTATCCTGTACTGATCCTGAGTTACATCCAGTATTATACTCCAGAGCTGCACTCACTATTCTGCTGGTGGAGTCACTCTGTACACACATTACTTATCCTGTACTGATCCTGAGTTATATTCTATATAATACTGCAGAGCTGCACTCACTATTCTACTCCTACAGTACATGGAGGCAGATGGCTGTAGCATTTCTCCATCAAATTATCTGTAGCTTATTTGATGTTGGGACATTTCCCAGAATGCAAATTACTAGAACGAGATTTGTGTAGATCCTGAACTAACAGGGGCTGCTACTGTGACGGATATCGCCCTGTGAGGTCCTGTTGATGATAACCCTTCAGATGGATATAACAGATATCACATACTCACTGCTCCGCTCTCATATAAACAAATACGTTAGCGGACGGCATACTTACCCCACGTCCCAGGAATGCCAGGATAGGGATGACCTTCTCCTGCGCAATGCACTGAAGGATTCTGGGAGCGCCATACAGACCCCCCATGCAGGAGGCCAGAGAGGAAATGTAGAGACCCAGCAAAAAGAGGAAGCCCACCAGAGACACCTGAGGATGAGATACAATGTAACAGCACATGTGATGCAATGTATGGGGTGTAGAGTGGGTGCGGAGAATGCGGTCCCACCCGGACCCTGGAGCCTTAGGCCTCCTTCCCACGAGCGTGACGGGGTCCGCCGCGTAATATTACGCAGTGAAGCCCGTCACGGCGCCCCCCAGAGCCCCTATACTTACCTGCGGGAGATAGCGTGAAATCGCTTCCCCGCCCACCACCGCCGCGTCACCGCCCGTCACCGCCCACCACCGCCGCGTCACCGAGCGTGTCACGTGACGCGGCCGGCCGTGTCACGTGACGCGGCCGGCCGCGTCATTTGGCGTCAGATGACGCGCGGCGGTGGGCGGGAAAGCGTTTTTTCACGCTATCTCCCGCTGGTTACAGCGGGAGATAGCGTGAACGGACGGCTTCCATTGACTGCAATGGAAGCCGTCAGTGCGTACAGCCCGTCCTCACCCGCAGAAAATAGAGCATGCTGCGGGTGAGGACGGGAGAAATCGCGGTGCGTAATTCCGCGCTGGAATTACGCATCGTGAGCATTGTGCTATTAGGTTCAATAGAACCTAATAGCTGCGGGCAACGCAGCGGATTTTCGCCGCGAATTACGCGGCGGAAATCCGTTCGTGGGAAGGAGGCCTTAATTAAGGTCTCTCCTTCCCAAAGAGGAGACCAATGCTATATATGAAGCATTATAGTTGTGGCTCCGTTACATATTATGCATTGGATCACAGCAGCTCCAAGTTACACCTCTGTAAACAGCAGCCTATATTCTGCACAGAGCAGCAGGCGCCACCTGTCATATCCAATACTGGGGCGGGTCATACGAACTACAGCCCCCCCATCTGGGACATCAGATTCAAGTGGAGACATTCCTATAGCAGATGGACATTGGGGAGTATCTGTTCTGTGGGTGGGTCCAATACTGGGTCAGTCACCCCCATCATTAGAGGGAGAGTCCATTATTGGGGGTCAGTCACCCCCATCATTAGAGGGAGAGTCCATTATTGGGGGTCAGTCACCCCTATCATTAGAGGGAGAGTCCATTATTGGGGGTCAGTCACCCCTATCATTAGAGGGAGAGTCCATTATTGGGGTGCAGTCACCCCCATCATTACTGGGTGAGTCCAGTATTGGGGTGCAGTCACCCCCATCATTACTGGGTGAGTCCAGTATTTGGGTGCAAACCCCCATCATTATAGGATGAGTCCAGCATTGGGTACAGTCACCGACATCATTAGAAAAAGTCCAGTATTGGGGTGCAATCTCCCATCACTAAAGGGTGAGTCCAGTCTTGGGGTGCAGTCACCCCATCATTGTACGTCGGTATGTCAGGTGTGCGAGGGGCGGACAGGACAGAACTTGTTTATTGAGCCGCTGACACTTAATTCTCCGGATTATGTTATTAATCTGGGTTCTGAGCTCGGACACGTGAAAAGCCTCAGCTACACGTTACTGCGACCGCGGGACTTGCGCTGTGATTGGGCGAACAGTGTGACGATGTTCCTAGGCATCCGTTGAGTGATGGAAACATTGCAGAGTAATACCCCTGGCGGTCGGCATGTCACATCTACGACACAATCACAGCGTGGCCACCTCCGGATAAAACCTCTAAGAATGGCGCCAAGTGGCTACCGCATGACTTTAATGAAGTCCCTGTTGTGCAGCTTCTATTTCTAGAAAATGTACATGCCATCTACAGACTCAGGTGGTGACGACTGGCACACGGCGGGCACAGAGGTGGCAGCCTATTGCTGCAATAATACAATGGAACGTCCAGTTACCTTTTCTGCGATCATGAATTCATAGCGTAGGAATTCCCTCATACAAATGGCGCCGAGTAAGAAGACAAAGACTATATAAAGGAACCACCTGCAGAGAAACAACTCCGGTCACTACAAGAATCCTAATATAGGAATAGAATGCCAGAATTACAGTTAGGACTGACACAGGCAAAATAAATGGACAGAAAGATGGGGGGGGGGGGGATCTGTACACAGAAACACAGATTGAGATGCCAATCAGGGGCAAGAAAAGATGGCAGCTATATTGGTTGGCATACCACATCCTAATATACCCCAGCATGGAGGACATCATATACCGGAATCTGCCACCTTCTGATGACTTCACACTTATTGGAATATGACACTTACGAGATGGCAATTGCAGCCAATGAGCCAACAGGGATATTAACCGACGGCACGCGCAGGTCTCCGCTCATGTTGAAGCCCGCCATGACACCTGCAGATCAAGACACATGGAGATAGTCAGGCCTGATAGAGATGAGAAGAAAAGGCTCATGGGAGTGACTCTTAAACACTTAAAGGGGTTGTACTAAGATTTCAAGTTATCCCCTATCCACAGGAAAGGGAATAACTGGTTGATCGGTGGGGGCCTCACTGCTAAGACCCCTGCCAAACTACAGAAAGGGACTCCCATGCTCCCTTCTGCCTGTCACTTTAGGGGTTGCTGTCCCCCTGCAGTAACATCAGCATGAGCATGCACGGTCAGCGCTCCATTCATTTCAATGGGGTGATGGAAATACATGAGCGGGTGTGGGTGCAGTAATCCTGCAGTGCAATGGTTGGGGGACACAGGACCCAAGTTCTTCACATTAGTGGGGGTCTAAGCAGCAAGTTATCCCCTATCCTGAGGATATCCCGTGTATAGGGAATAACTTGCAGTCTTGGTACAACACCTTTAAAGGGGAAGTCCAAATTTATGTAAATGAACTTCTGTATGTTTCTATTCATCATTTGTCAAGATACTAGTTTGCTGTCATTGAATGAGAACATTCTTGTAGATTCAGAGGCAGTAATCCTGCTCACAGTTTAGGGTTTGTTACTATGTATCCAGTCTAGGCAATCGTCTGTGAGCTAAACACATCAGCAGCTCAAATCTCTCTGCTAGATTGTTACAATGTATCAGTCCATAGTCCAGAATATTTATATCACAGGGGGCTGTGCAGACTGGATACACTGTAACAAATTCTCAGATGGGAGAAGTATTTAAAGGGGTTGTCCCGCGAAACAAAGTTGGGGTATACACTTCTGTATGGCCATATTAATGCACTTTGTAATGTACATCGTGCATTAAATATGAGCCATACAGAAGTTATTCACTTACCTGCTCCGTTGCTAGCGTCCCCGTCTCCATGGTGCCGTCTAATTTTCAGCGTCTAATCGCCCGATTAGACGCGCTTGCGCAGTCCGGTCTTCTCTGTGTTGAATGGGGCTGCTCGTGCTGGAGAGCTGCTCCTCCTAGCTCCGCCCCGTCACGTGTGCCGATTCCAGCCAATCAGGAGGCTGGAATCGGCAATGGACCGCACAGAAGACCTGCGGTCCACCGAGGGTGAAGATCCCGGCGGCCATCTTCGCAAGGTAAGTAAGAAGTCACCGGAGCGCGGGGATTCGGGTAAGTACTATCCGGGTTTTTTTTTCAACACATGCATCGGGTTTGTCTCGCGCCGAACGGGGGGGGGCTATTGAAAAAAAAAAAAAAACGTTTCGGCACAGGACAACCCCTTTAAGTCAGGAAGAGTTTTCAACCTCTGCATATAAACAAGAATGTTACCACTGACAGCAAGCAGAGATCTTGACTGGGATGAGCAAAAAAAGTATAAAAAGTGTATTACCAAGTTGCAGAACTTTTCATTATAGAATACAAGCATCATGTGACCTCTGGTATCTACTGCACGCAGTGCTGGCTGCTGAGAGCACGACACCCGGAGCAGCGCTCTTCTCCCCTCTTACATGGGATGATAATCACCCGATCACTGTCCAGTGTAAGTCATCATATAAAAATGGTTGTTTTATCAGCAGCGCCTCGTAAGAGGGAGAAACAGCGATCGCACAAAAGGAGAAATCACGCAAATGTGGTAACCAATAAATGCCAGTGATCATTACACACTTGTACATCGGCACTCGTTAACAGTAATTTATCTGTCCGGGTAAAAGGGACCGCAGTAACTCGCTAAAACGTAATTTCACTAAGTGATTTATCGTCATAGTAACCGTTCTAATCCAACTAAATTCCTGAGCTGCTTCATCATGTGAGGAAGATCACAGCGATCCATCAGTTACCAAGCGAGACACTGCACTTACATTACACAATATCACCTGCTGTCTTACATAGGACTGCAGGGAACATTACTACATTGTCTGTACTCCGAGAGTTATCACTGTGTTATCTGTGGGGTTACATAGGACTGCGGATCACATCTACTACATTGTCTGTACTCCGAGAGTTATCACTGTGTTATCTGTGGGGTTACATAGGACTGCAGGGAACAATTTTAGGATAATATATCGGATATGAAAATTTATTTGCAGTGCATGGAATGGCAAATTCAGCTCTGCTACATCTGTATAACGTTGTCTGTGAGTTTAACTGCGCAGCCAAAGATCATAGAATAACCCTGCAACATTAGAACACAATAAAGTCAATGCGGTTGCGTTGCGACTCCCAAGTTTCCAGGATTGCAACTTACAGATCACAAAAAATGGATTTACAGTCCTGGAAACTTGGGATTCACAACGCAACCGCATTGACTTTATAATGCTGCAACGTTCCAGAGCTGCTCTGCGATCTTTTGGCCTCGCCTGAAAGGCAGCATCTCTTTTTAGTCATGCACACAATATATAACGTAGGGGGTCTAGAATGGACATCTGTGGGGGAGCAGCAGAAACTTATCCCCCCCCCCCCCATACCTGTAGCAGCTGGGAAAAACACCCCAAACACAGTGAAGAAGCTTTCTTCGGGGCTGTAGTCTGGAAATGTGTTATTATAAAGCAACTCCTCCGAGTACCCGACAAATCCGTGATCTGAGAAGAGAGAATACAGGAAGAGTAGTCAGAGAGTGTGTGGGGGGGGGGGTGATGTAAGTATCTGCGAATAGATTCTGATGAGAATAATGCTAATGATGATGATAGTGATGATCGGCGCCATAACCATGGCTAGACTTAAGGCCCATGTAGACACAACGCTTATCGCTCAAAATTCACTCAAAAGCCATCTCTTAAGCGAGAATTGTGGTGTTTAAATGCGCTGCCATCAAGCACTGTTCATGCACTGATCGTTCATCGTTGAGGATGGCTCTTATTAGCGCCGCACGCTGATTTTCTTAGCGGGTAGCGCTGATAGCATTCTTTCAGCTGGTATCCTGCTGGGTTCAGCTGGTATCCCGCTTGGACTTCCCAGCGGGACACCAGCTGAAGGCTCCGAGAACAAAGCAGCTGTTTGCATATACAAACAGCTGCTTTGTTCTCGCAGTTATCAGCAGTGTCCCGCTCCGCCTGCATTAACTCTCGTCTTGTAGCTTATTAGCTACTTAAGGGCTCCTACTCACTTGCGGTTTTTTTAAACACTGCGATATCGCTGTGTTTTTTTAGTGTGATTGTCAATGGGACCTTCTACTGTTAAAAACACATCGCAGGTTGGCGCTTTGCAATTTTTGTGTGGTGCGGTTTTAACAGTGGAATGTCCCATTGACAATCGCGTTAAAAAAATGCAGCGATATCGCAGCGGTAAAAAAAAGCTAATGTGCGGGGGCCCTAAGAGTTATACAAAGACGATCGTTCAAAACTGTCACTCAAACTGCAGTTTGAGCAATCATCTTTCAGTCTAGATGCACCCTTAGCTTTGCTTTGTGCGACCCGTGCAGAAAGTTCCTGCCCACCAGCTTGTAGGGAGGGTGCACCAAGTAGATGTAGGCTGGGCAGCGATCTGAAGGTTCTGGTATTGCATGTATGTACAGAACTTGGTTCTGGTGCGTTTTTTATGTACCAAGCTTGGTTCTGCTGTTGTATCTGTGTAATGAGATGGGTTTCAGTATTTATATCATGAGCTTGGTTCTGGTACAGTATTTATTCCCTGCGTTGTTCTGGTGCTGCATGTATGCATGTTACGAGCTTGGTTCTGGTACAGTATTTATTCCCTGAGCTGTTCTGGTCCTGTATGTATGTACTCACCTTGGTTCTGGTGCTGTATGTATGTATGTATGTATATTATGAGCATGGTTTTGGTATATTATTTATTCCCTGAGCTGTTCTGGTGCTGTATGTATGTATTCACATTGGTTCTGGTGCTGTATGTATGTATATTATGAGCTTGGTTCCGGTATGGTATTTAATCCCTGAGCAGTTCTGCTGTGGGTACATTCTAATATTGCTGTTTACTGCACAAGCAGAATGTCTGCGAGGGCAATAAGATAATGATAATATGAAAAAAAAATCTGCACAGGGTGCCGTCTATCCTAAGGCCGGCACTAGGCATAACTTTCTGGATCATTCATATTTGAACATTAATCGTTCCGTGTAAAGGCAGCCAATGATCAAATGATGCGTGATAATTCGTTCGCTTATCATCTCATACAAGCACGAAAATCATCGTTTGCTCGTTCGATAATTGTTCTCTATCAATACCGTTCGTTCAGTCTTTTCTCATTCACCGGTACAGTCAATGACTGAACGATTCATCTGCCTGTATAAGTGAGATCTGTCATCATTCGGTCGTGCGAATCATTCCATGTAGGAGCACCCTTAGGGGTCCTATAAGGCCGGGCTCACATGACCGTACGCTTATTGCGTATTACCTCTGCGGTTTTTACATATGTAATATGCAGTAGCATTCTTCCATACGCTTTAGTTGTGCCGCTCACACGACCCCTGCGAAATATATGCGAAAAAAATATCACGGCATGCACTATCTTGGTGTGTATTACGCACACATACACTTCAAAGACAGTGCATGGGGATTGGGGGCACCCAAGGACTCATCATTGTGTAATTGCTGCACGGTACGCCAGCAAACATGGTCGTCTGAGCCGGGCATTCGGCCTCTTTTCCGCAGTACTATAAGCGAAGCGTTAGGATTCTGAGGCCCTGTTATTTTGCATTGGGGCCTAGTAGTTTCTATACCTCAGATGAGGATGATGATGATAATGAAGATCATGACGATGGCGATGATAGTGATGACCCCCGAGCTCTGTCACTGATGATGGAGGATATAATGTAACATTCGGGTCCGGATTTCGGGTCTTTCCCTTGGACTCGGTGATACAGAGTTTCCACATAATGTTAGAATTGCCCCTCCCTTGTACACCCCGTTATCAGGAGTTGCCCCCGGGTACCCCCTTCTGGAGGAAAGCTCTGGCTTCAGTCAGTGAGAGCCCCCAGATAATAGGGACATGTTCTCCGCTCTCGGCAGCCCCTTATCTCTTCCTGTCCTGCTCGCTTTTTCCAAAAGTCACAGATTCCTGTTTATAGCGGGACAGAAAGTCATGGAGGAGGGATAAATAGTAACGTCTGATGACATCACAACAGATGTGACCACGTAGAGCAGGGGCCAGCTATAGTGTGATGTCACCCCTCATCACTGCCTCTCGCCACTCTCATAGAACTTGTAGAGATTATACAGTCCCTGACGTATAGTAATGGATGTATAGTAGGGGCCCAGATGTAGACAATCCATCGGAGCCCTCCATACTTTACCCCGGCTACATTCTATACTGACATTCATATGATCACGTTCTTACCCTGGATCCCATCCCTCCAGATCCTCTCTAGTCCGCCATGACAACTGCTGCCCCTGGTACCTACATTCTCCCTATACCTCCGCCACCAGTGATGTCATCAGCTACATAACAGTGGAGGTTTAGTGATGTAACCAGAGGGGCATGGCTTCAAGACGTCTGCTCAGAAAGATGGCGGTGAACTACTTCAGAGTCGATCCGCACCCCATACATCATTTATACCCGGAAACTCAGTCATTCAGGGGTTAAATGCAGGATGAAGTGTTAATCCAGCCGGTTAATTAGCTCTGCTATATGGTGGGGGTTGGGCAGGTTCGGGGTAGTTACATCCTGTTGTCAAAGACTGTAAAGAAACGACAGAAGATTCTGGGGAACATATCCAAAAATATGTGGAATCTGCATCAGGATTAAAGTGCCCCCCCCCCCTCCCCAATGTCATTACACCCGCCGAGCGCTACCACTACACCCACCGTGCTTGCCCTGCCCTGGCAGTAGCCCAGCTCACCGCTGCTCAGCCTGCCGCAGTCTTGGCGCTGCTCACGTATGATGTCATGCCTCATCTATGTGCAGTAATTGGAAAAACCTGGAGAAAGTGATTTCCTATTTCACAAGTGCAGAACCCAACACAACCTTGGCCCAGAACCTGAAAAGCCAGGCGCAGAATCCAAGTACATCCAAAGCCTAGAACCCGGCACATCATATCCCCGGCCCAGAACTTGGCACAACCAAGGTGCAGAATCCTAATACATCCCTGGCCTGGAACCTGGCACAGACATCCCCAGCCCAGAACCCTCACGTTTCTGGTCCAGAACCGAAAACATTTATAACTTAGAACCTGGTACATCATATTCACAGCCCAGAATGGCAATCCCAGTGCAGAATCCAAATACATTCCTGGTTTAGAACCCAACGCAACCCCAAAATACATCCTTACCCTAGAACCCGGCGTATGACATCCCTGGCCCGACATCCAGCACAATCCTGATTCAGAACCCTCACATTCCCGGGGCAAGAAGCAGGCAAACGCCCATGGCCGAAACCAAGTACCTCCTCAGTCTAGAACCCGGTACATCACATCCCCAGCACAACCCTGGGCCAGAACCCAACAAGCCCAGCGCAGAACCCAAATACATCTTCAGCCTAGAACCCAGCACATAGCATTCCCTGCATAGAACCCAATACATCCCTAGCCCAAAAGATGGCGCAACCCTGGCCCAGAACCCGACTTAACCTTGGCGCAAACGCCATATACATCCCAGGACTAGAACCCGGCAGATCACTCTGAAAGCAGAGATCTTGAAAATGATGGGGAATGGAAATACAAAGTTTTTGGAAAGTTACAGAAGTATAACAAATTAAGTTTTATCTACAGAGAACTGGACGCCGGCCGACCAACACAGGAGCACATCTATGAATAGAAAGAGAAAGAGTTCTCTACTGTGGATGCCGTCCCCTACGCCCCGCTGGAGCACGCCCTCTACACCACGTTGGACGCTGTCTCCTATGGCCCACTTGGCATCGTTCTATACAGATTCAGAAAAACATTAGCAATCTGAATTTGGTACAAATAAACCACTGCAGCATTTATTTCCCCAGAGAATTGCAGCATTCAGCGGGGGCGCTATATCCAGAGTCTGTGCGCTCCGCCACCCGCCCCACGAAGGGACAGGAAGGCTGCCGTCTGGATAGATGTGGGTCTATACAGAAGAAATGACAGCCACATCCTTCCTGCCCGCTGTGCCCGGGCACACCCTGCTACTTCCCGGGAGGAAAACAAGAGTCTGTGATCCTAATCTGCCTCCTTCAGATCTGGAAGTTCTTGAAAAAGCACAAAGAGTTGAATGTGGGGAGCTGCAGGCCGAGGGCCAGGCCCTGAGTGCAGGGAACACACGTATGATTATATGTAATTATGCCATAGACGTGTAATCAGGACATACTACACGTCCGAGCACAGAGAGTATCCGTGTACCCGACTTCCAACAGACGATGGGCAATGTTGTCAAGAAATCGCAGATAAGAACCGGAGGAACGCAGGACAACGGGGTTAAGAAGGTGCAATCGGAAGCCACGGAGCAGCGGTGACCCCTGCTGGACACTGCTGTGTAACGCAGCATCAGGTCTGGACACAGAGTCACAATGGATCCTGAGGGTGTAAAGAGAATCTGAGAAGGTAGTACCAGCGGCAGCGCACAGAGTTCTGCTCCATTTAGATAATGGGACGGTCACAGAATTTTCTGCATCCGGAAGGACGGACACTTATCAGTCTAAATCGAAAAGTTTGGTGTGAGGTCAGCAGTAGAAACAATGTGATTGTTCTCAGTAAGAGAAACAAAGTAATTTTGTAGATATGATACTTTGCTCCCTTCCCGCTGCAGCCCCTTTTTAGTTTTCCCATTTTCTTTTTTTTTGTCGATTGTGCTGTGTGAGGGCTCTGGGGTTTTTGCTCTTCTTTCTGTACTGTGTATGGTCCGCATGGCTCGCTGTCAGACCTGCGCAGTAGGTGGAAGCCACCCTTGCGGGATCCGCAGGAAAATAGAGAATGCTGCGCTTTTTCATCCACAAGTGGAAACCACAATTGGTTTCTGCTCATGTGCATGAAGAATCACTTTTACATGCTATGGGCGGTATTTGCTGCAGATCCCGCAATTCAAATCCTCCCATGTGCATTCACCCCAATACAGTACGTAAGGCAGGAAAAAGACATACGTCCATCCATTTTAGCCCATTTTCCCCCAATGTTGATACAGAGGAATGCAAAAAAATGACAATGAGTTTTTTTCCCCATTTAAAGGAAAAATTCCTTCCTGACTCCAATCTGGCAATCGGAATAATCCCCAGATCACTGACACTTCTGAAGTTATTAATGATTATAACATGTAATATTGTATCGCTCAAGAAAAACATCCAGACCCCTCTTGTACTCTTAACAAACTTGTCATCACTGCGTCCTCAGGCAGAGACTTCCATAGACTCACTGCTCTTACAGTAAAGAATCCCCTTCTATGTTGGTGTAGAAACCTTCTTTCCTCTAGATGTAGAGGGTGCCCGCTTATTACAGTCACAGTCCTGGGTATAAATAGATGATGGAGCGATCTCTGTAATGTTCCCAGATATATCTATACATAGTTATTAGGTCGCCCCTCAGATGTCTTTTTTCTAAACTAAATAACCCCAATTTTGATAACCTCTCTGGGTATTGTAGTCAATCCATTCCATTTATTACTTTAGTTGCCCGCCTTTATACCCAGATATGTCATTCTTCAGTACCGGTGCCCAAAACTGTCCACAATATTCCATGTGTGGTCTGACCAGTGACTTGTAAAGAGGAAGGACAATGTTCTCGTCATGCACCCCTAGAACTTGCACGCATGTTAAAAAGGAAGAAAAATGTTTATCAAATGGAAAGAATATAATTCGGGTCTGCAGAAACTGTGGGGCAAGTGTCAGAAAAGCTAAAGCTAATAATGAATTGAGGCTTGCAACAGAGGCCAAAAGCAATAAAAAAGGATTTGGGGGCTATGTAAAAAAAAGCCAAAGATGCTATTGGAAGCTTAAAAGATGAAAATGGTGAATTGGTTATGAATGATGTTGAGAAGGACGAACTTTTAAATTCCTATTTTGTATCTGTTTTCTCTCAGAAAGTAGATGTAATATCAACTGATCTTCCCTGTGCTATTGGGGAAATAAAAGAATGCAGGCTATCTGTAAGCAGAGAGATGGTGAGGGAACACTTAGCTAACTTACATTAATCCAAGTCTCAAGGTCCAGATGAATTACATCCTAGGATACTAAAGGAAGCAGTAGAGTTAACTGCTGAACCACTCGCCATAATTTTTTGAAAATTCCTGGAAAACAGTAGAAGTCCCAGAAGATTGGAAAAGGGCAAATGTTGTCTCTATCTTCAAAAAAGGGAAGAAGGTGGATCCAGGAAACTACAGGCCTGTGAGCCTGACTTATTTACTGGGAAAGATTGCTGAATAAATTATAAAACCGCATGTATGCAAGTACTTGGATGAAAAATGGAGTAACTAACCAGAACCAGCATGGGTTTTTAACAAACATGTCATTCCAGACTAATCTAATTTCCTTCTATGACTGAATCACCGACTGGGTTGATCAGGGAAATGTAGTGGATATAGTATATCTTGACTTTAATAAAGCATTTGACAAAGTATCTCATACCATACTTATTGAAAAAATGACCGAATATGGGATTGAAAAGGCAGCTGTTAGGTGGATTCACAATTGGCTGAGTGATCGTACTCAAAGAGTGGTCATAAATGGCTGCACATCCAAGTGGAAGAATGTAGCAAGTGGGGAACCACAAGGCTCTGTCCTAGGCCCAGTGGTGGTCAACATTTTTATAAATGATCTGGAGGAGGGAATTGATAGGAAACTGATCAAATTTGCAGATGATACAAAGCTATGAGGGATAGCTAACACTAGGGAAGACAGAGAGGATTCAAAAAGATCTGGAAAAGCTTGAACAGTGGGCGGCGACTAACAGAATGGTATTTAAGAAAGAGAAATGCAAAGTCCTACATCTGGGCAAGAAAAATGAAAAAAACACATACAGAATGGGAGGAATTGGGCTAAGCAGCAGCACATTTAAAAAAGACTTGGGTATACTAATAGATCATAGACTGAACACGAGTCAACAATGTGATGTAGCAGCCAAAAAGGCAAAGACAATTCTGGGATGTACTAAGAGAAGCATCAAGTCTAGATTACATGAGATAATTATCTCCCTCTACTCTTCCTTAAGGCCCATTTACACGGAGCAAGGATCAGTCATCCGCGGGTAGTGCTGATAGCATTGTTTCCCGTTGGAGAACAAAGGAACTGAAAGCAGATAAGCGCCCTCGGGCTATTAACTGCTTTCAGCTAAAGGCTTCATTTGCACACTAAATTGCTATTGAGTAGCT
Organism: Eleutherodactylus coqui; assembly: GCF_035609145.1. Classification (NCBI taxonomy): domain Eukaryota; kingdom Metazoa; phylum Chordata; class Amphibia; order Anura; family Eleutherodactylidae; genus Eleutherodactylus; species Eleutherodactylus coqui. The sequence goes on along the minus strand of NC_089844.1, from coordinate 23,098,299 downwards.
ACTTAATAGTTTATGCCAAATGATCGCTCAAAGCTGTCACTGAAACTGTCGTTTGAGCGATCTTTGAGCGATCATCGCTCTGTGTAAATGGGCCCTGTCAGACCTCATCTGAAATACTGTGTCCAGTTCTCGGCACCCCACTTTAAAAAAGACATAGACAAACTGGAGCAAGTTCAGAGAAGAGTTACCAAGATGGTGAGCGGTCTGCAAATCATGTCCTATGAGGAACGGTTAAAGGATCTGGGAATGTTTAGCTTGCAGAAGAAAAGGCTGAGAGGAGACTTAATAGCTGTCTACAAATATCTGAAGGGCTGTCACAGTGCAGAGGGATCAGCCCTATTCTCCTTTGCACAAGGAAAGACTAGAAGCAATGGGATGAAACTGAAAGGGAGGAGACACAGATTAGATATTAGACAGTGAGGGGGATCAATGAGTGGAACAGGTCACCACGGGAGGTGGGGAGTTCTTCAATGGAAGTGTTCAAGCAAAAGGCTGGACAAATATCTGTCTGGGATGACTTAGTGAATCCTGCACTGAGCAGGGGGTTGGACCTGATGACCCTGGAGGTCCCTTCCAACTTTACCATTCTATGATTCTATGACCTCTTCTGATGCCCCCCATGATCCCATTGGCCTTGGCAGCAGCTGCCTGACACCGGTGGCAGCAGCTGCCTGACACCGGATGCTCCAGTTAAGATTACAGTTAACTAAAACCCCCAAGCCCTTCTCCATCTCAGTGTTCCCCAGTGGTTTCCCAATTAGTGTGTAATGGTGACATGTATTTCCTCTGTCCATGTGCAGAACCGCACATTTATCAGTGTTAAACCTTACTTGCCACTTTTATGCCCCCAACCTATCCAGATCCTCTTGCAATATCCTTGTGTCCTCTTGTGTTAATATCTTTACATAGTTTTGTATAATCTGCAAATATTAACATAGTAACATAGTAAGCATCCCTCAGAGCAGACTGAGCTTCTTAACCCAACCTAACCCCCCCCCTTCCTCTCCCTACTCCCTCCCTGCCCATCTCCCCTCCTAGCTCCTGAACCCGCATGTTTCCCCCTTTTCTTTTGTTAATAAGGGGTCTATGTTTATGTCTTTTATTGAAAATGCACTCCAGTGTCCTGGCACAGCGCTTAAGATCATTCTTGTATCGGGACTTCGAGCTAGCTCGAGCTATTGTTTGCTTTACTAAGAGTATATATTTTGCCATGATGAGCCAGGTGGATACCGAGCTCAGACCCATTCTGTGTCAGTTTGTATGTTTATATGGAAAAAATTTCAATAAACATTGATTTAAAAAAAAAACAAAAAAAAAAAACATAGTAACATAGTATGTAAGGCCGAATGAAGACAATGTCCATCTAGTTCAGCCTGTTTTTCCTCCTGTGTTGATCCAGAGGAAGGCAAAAAACTCCAAGAGGCAGGAGCCAATTAGCCCTTTTGGGGGAAATTCCTTCCCGACTCCCTAATGGCAATCAGACTGTTCCCTGGATCAACCCCTAAGAGTTCCTACCTGCCTGTATACCCGGATTGACAATAACCTAAGATTTATATCCTGTAATATCCTTCCTCTCCAGAAAGACATCAAGTCCCCTTTTAAACTCCTCTATGGATTTTGCCATCACCACATCCTCAGGCAGAGAGTTCCACAGTCGAACTGCTCTTACAGTAAAGAACCCCCTTCTGTGTTGGTGATGAAACCTGCTTTGCTCTAGACGTAGTGGATGCCCTCTTGTTACCGTCGCAGTCCTGGGTATAAACAGATCCTGGCAGAGATCCTTGTATTGTCCCCTCATGTATTTATACATAGTTATTTAATCGCCCCTTAGCCGTCTTTTTTCCAGGGTGAATAATCCCAGTTTTGGTGCCTCTCTGGGTATTCCAGTCCCGTCATTCCATGTATTAGTTTAGTTGCCCTTCTTTGAACCCCCTCCAGCACTGTAACATCCTTCCTGAGCAGCGGTGACCAGAACTGTGCGCAGTATTCCATGTGAGGCCTGACAAGTGCCTTATATAGTGGGAGGATAATGTTCTCGTCCCTCGCCCCTATACCTCTGTTAATGCACCACCCCCCAAAAAAAAAACGGAAACGTCGCCATGTCCGATCACCAACAAAGCCGTGAATATCATAAAAGTATTAAAAGAACTGGTAAGATAATTCCTAAATAGCAGGAATTAGAAGAAGGGATGGAGGTTGCAGCAGAGGAGGGGTAACTCCAACAACGGCCTCCATGATACATAGTAACAGAGTCTGCATGGGTTAAGGTGCGGGGTATTATATACAGATCCACTACCCCTCCCATCTGGGGTAAGGCTACAATCACATCTGTGCTGGAGGCTCCGATCAAATAGCGCAGTATGTGGGAATATGCGGGGCGACGTGCTGGAAGCCAGATAGAAATGCATTAGTGAAGAGGTCTTGTCTGGTGCCGTTCGGGACCAATATGTGCCGGATTCAGTGCCTCACGTTTTTCCATTGTTTCGCTCCTAGAAAAGAGACGAACAACAGAACCCCCATGGTTCTAGTGTGAACTCCGCTAAAATGTGGCGATCTGGTCGGTGCGGTCTTTGTATCTACCAGTGATTGATACAAGACTCACAGGTTCTTACCTGGATCCAGGTGAGTGAAGGAGCCGATGACGAAGTCCAGGGTAGAGATGGCGAGGAGGAGGAGCAGCAGCAGCTGCAGCCGGATGATCCACTTCACCCCAGCCAGATTAATGCCCAGCAGCCCCACTAGCACAGCCAGCGAGATGCCGCGGACCGCCCAGATGCTCTGCAGGCTCAGGAGCTCAGAGATGGATTCTGCAAATCCGGTGATGTACATGGCGCCTGCAACACACTGAACAGCGGCTCCATCATACATTGGAAGGCAGACAGACACTTAGATTGTAAGCTCCGGGGTCGCCTTCCTGATGCATATAGGTGGTGCATTAGGTGATCACTTACCTGTCCGAATACATATAGAAGACCAACTGTTCCCCCAACTTTGCCGCCCAAGACGGTGGAGATCATGGAGTAGACACCGCCACTGCCTATGCTGCATCTCTCACATACTCCGATACCGGATAAGACTGTAACCAGAGCCACGAGGATGACAATGGACACTAGGAATACTCCCAGCAGGACGCCTGTGTTACCCTGCGGGTCAGAAGGGTGGAGGGGGTTATATACCACTAGGAAGAAAGCAGCCACCACTGAGCCCCCAATCTTAAAAAACAGCTGTGAAGTGACCTCCTGTGTGCTGGATAACAACCTTCAACGATCACTACGGCTCCCACAGCAGCTGTCATCCAGCTTTCCATAGCTGCTGAATGACCTAATGTACTGCTTCTACTCTCCTTTTGCTTCATTTGTATAAGTGGCAGTCTTTACTGTAGTTCTGGCATTCTACTCATGAGTAAGCACCCTCAGCATGAACACAGCTACAGGTCATCCTTATTGCATGGAATAAAAGGATAGTATTTCCTGTAATAGGTGCTAGTCTAATGCAAACATTACAAGACACTAAAGAGCCTCAATCATCGCTGTATAGCACTGCTGCCCTCTGATGTGGTACTGGGGTGTTTGGGCCCCTCGGGTACCATGCCCCCAGGTAGGACTTTACCTCTACACCCCTTATAGATACTCCACAAACTAATGCAAACTGCAGGCAAAAGAAACAATTCTATAGAAAGATGTGTGCTGACTACCCCTGCTGGCTACATGAGGGTATTACACCTATTATTGTCATCAGAGACTTAAAAGTGATTTACCACAATTACAAGTTATCCCATATCCACAGGATATCCATAGGATAGGGGATAACTTGCTGATCAGTGGGGATCACACCGGTAAGATCCCCACTGATCCTAAAAACGAAGTTCCTGTGTCCTCCGTCATCCTCACTGTACACGCGCTCGGACATTTCGGTCAGCACCATTTTTTAAAAGTGGAGCGCCGACCATGCATGCTCAGCCATTGCTACATTCACTGTGACATCATTCAGGGGGACAAGTTACTCTGCAGTGATGAGAATAAGGGGACACGTGACCCCCATTCACTCAGAGGATCCTTTAAAGGGGTTGTCCAGGTCTTTTACTATTGATGACCCATTCTCAGGATAGCTCATCCATAATCAGTGGGGGTCCATCGCCCAGGGTCCCCGCCAATCAGCTGATCACTGGGCCCACTATCAGTGTGGACAGCGCTGTCCATATTACAGAGGTTTGGGTTGGTAATACAGGTAATCTCAGTCCAGCCACTACAGTGCTGTCAGTGCCATCTGCTTCCAGTGCTGTTCACACTGACAGCCGGCCCAGTCATCAGCGAGGACCCTGAGCTACGGACCCCCTGAGGATAGGTTGTAGTAGTAAAAGGCCTTGACAACCCTTTAATAAAACAAGTTCTGCCCCCAAACCAAGCCGAGAATTATTCCAGTATGATGTACCCTATGATTACTGCTGACAACCAGCCTTTATCTCCGATAGTTGCAGCCCCGCCCCTGATGATGACATCACTGATATAGATACATAGTGACCAGACATGAGATCAGCACACCTTCAACTATAGTAACAACTATTCATCTATCACTGCTGACAACCACCTGTATATCATGTCTGAGGGGTTGTCACAGCCTGGCCGATTTGTGATGGCATCACTGATATAATTCCACAGTGATCAGATGTGAGATCAGCAAACCTCATACTATAGTAAGAGCTATTCATCTATTACTGCTGACAACTACCTGTATATCATGTCTGAGGGGTAGTCACAACCCTGCCACCTGCTGATGACATCACTGATATAATTAATAATAATCTTCATTTGTATAGCGCCAACTTATTCTGCAGCGCTTTCACCGGAGATCACAGATGATACAACAATTACATGTGATATACAATCAGTTTGAAACAAACGGGGTGGGGGTGATACAGGAGGTACGAATCACAGCCCCGCCCCCTAGTGATGACATCACTGATAACAGTTTTCCCCCTCTGCTGGTCTTGAGTGAGGGATGGTCTGTCTAGAATCACTCACCACGAGCCATCCGGTGCGGAGAAATAAAACGACGCCAAATATATTGATCATACATGAGGTGAACACTCCGTCCCAAGTGCCGAACAGAACCGGCTCCCAGACGAACAGCTGGATTTTCCACCACGGCTGCGACTGCAACTGAGAGACCTGAAGTAATACAAAAGGGAGTCACATGACGCAGATGCTCAGCTACGTGGGAGCTGCAACACGGTGAGGGTGGTAGTGCCCTGGCCCATCACCCACCTGGGCATCCTCATGGAACAGGTCAGTGATGTTGCTGCTTTCAGCTATATTCCTGTTCTGGGGACTTCGGCTGATTTCACCGTTCATGTCTGCGGCGCGGAGAGAATTCGTCATGATGACGTCATCTGTGAAGAGTCAGCTGACCGCAGTGGCCGGGCCGCAGGTTCTCCTCCCGCATCGTGGCACCTTCACAAATACAAAAAATAAGAGTAAAGTTACACACTGGTCACATGACAGGCAGCAATTTAGCTCCGCCCTTTTGTCAGTTTTCCAGGGCAAGAGGAAGAATTCCGAAAGCAGCTTTGGATGTAAACGGAGAAAACACCAAACTAGTCCAAATCAGTAAATCGGGGTAACGTTCTACATAGATTTAGGGGCTTAGACATAATGCCCCCACCTGTCTGGGGTTGTGTCTGGTACTGCACGTCACCCTCTTATGAAGAATTGTAGTTGCACCCCTTCCTGACATCTGTCGTACACGTATGGCAGATGCCACAGGTCATTCTATAAAGCGCGATTAGCTTTATACACAGGTGTTGCTGTCCTTGACAGCTGACCCCCAAACAACTGCGGAGATCAAAGACAACTGTGACAGCGCTCTTTAAATGGCCCGATGTTGGGATGGATTTCCCTGTCACCTGAAGGCAACAAGAGCGGAAGCAGATAGCTCCGACCCGTGTAGTGGCCGCTGCCGGTAATTGCAGGCGCAAAACTCATTGATTTTAATAAGATTTTTTGAAGGGGGAGGGAAAAAAAAGAAAATAACAAAAAGGGCTGCAGCAGGAAGGGGTTAATTATGGCATAGTGAAGAGTCCTGACACTCTGTAACAGCCTTTATTCCTCATCATTTCAAGATCTCTGCTTGCTGTCAGTAAATGTGAACACCCATCTAGTCCTGCTCACACAGCCGAGGGGTTTGACAGAATGTCACATTTGGTCCCCAGGGGGCGTCATTTATAGAAATATCCCAGGGTGCAGAAAGGACGGCAGGCTCAGAATTCAGAGCTCTGGCAGACGACCGCCCAGGATCCAGGCAGCAGCTGAGGAGAGGAGCCAGTCCGATCAATCCCCCACAGTAATGAGTGGTGAGCAGCTCTGCCGGCTCTACTCTTCACAGGGCGCACAACATTAGCAAACAAGGGCATCAAATATTAACCCCATGGATCCTGAGGGGAGAGGATTATAAGCCAACAGTCCATGCCATCAGCTAGAAAACAGCCAGTAAACCTATGCTGCCAAAAGTATCGGCAAAAGGTGATGAAATTGGCTGTTCTTCCCATTTCTCAGCCCGGTGTTGGCCGCCTTCGGGCTCCATGACTGCTGTCCCCCTCCGTGGCCGCTTTCCACCAAGTTCCCCTAGATGTGTGAGGGATTTGCCTCCGATTCTCGTGGAGCTTCAGATAGTGATGGGGGACGACGGGCGTGTTGGGCACACGAATACGGTGTTCTAGTTCGCCTGAAGACGCTCGATGGGATTGAGATCCGGACTTTGGGCGACAATGAAGTCTGCAGACGTTCTGCTCCTCACAAGCCTGAACCTTGCGTGCCGTATGACATCGCGCACGGTGATGTTGTAGAGACACAGAGCTGTACCCAAGTATTGCCACAGGGTAGGGCATGCCACATTGCCGGATGTCTCTGTACCTGTTGGTGGTGAGGGTGGTCTTCACTATAACCAATGGTCCTAGTCCTTCCCAGCAGAAGCCCCCCAACACCATAACAGAACCTCCTCCAGACCTCACTGCTGGGACGATGCAGTCGTGTAGAAACCGCCCTCCAGGTAACCGCCACACCCAAGTGCGGCCGTCCAATCAGAAGATGGTGTACCGTGATTCAGCTTCCACTCACTTACAGTCCAACATTCCGAGCCCCATCGCAGGCGCCGCTGTGCAGTCACTGCTGGGATGTTGTGTGCCTCCGCACATCCATGGTAACCCTTCACATACCGTTGCCTACGGAGGGTTCTGTTACTAATAGATGCCCCAATGACCTGTGAGACCCCCTGAGTGAGGGCAGACCATGTGTGTGATGTCTTCACAGCTCCTACAAGGCTTCGTTGTCCACGTTGTATCAGTTTACGAGGTCTCCCTGAACGTGGCGGCACCGCACACACCGGATGGTGTCCATCCCTAATAACATGGCCAACGGTGCACTCTGGAAGGTCCAGAAGCTGTGATGTCCGTACTGATTGGTTGGTGCATCCCCCCCACCAGCAGACCCTGTTGTCAGCTCTACACCTGGTGACATCCCCCCACCAGCAGACCCCGTTGTCAGCTCTACACCTGGTGACATCCCACCACCAGCAGACCCCGTTGTCAGCTCTACACCTGGTGACATCCCCCCGCCAGACCCCGTTGTCAGCTCTACACCTGGTGGCATCTCCCCGCCAGACCCCGTTGTCAGCTCTACATCTGGTGACATCCCCACGCCAGACCCCGTTGTCAGCTGTGCACCTGGTGACATCCCACCACCAGATCCCGTAGTCAGCTCTACACCTGGTGACATACCCCGTAGTCAGCTCTACACCTGGTGATATCCCCCCGCCAGACCCCGTTGTCAGCTCTACACCTGGTGACATCCCACCTCCAGACCCCGCTGTCAGCTCTACACCTGGTGATATCCCCCAACCAGACCCCGTTGTCAGCTCAACTCCTGGTGACATCCCCACGCCAGACCCCGTTGTCAGCTCTACACCTGGTGACATCCCCACGCCAGACCCCGTTGTCAGCTCTACACCTGGTGACATCCCCACGCCAGACCCCGTTGTCAGCTCTACACCTGGTGACATCCCCACGCCAGACCCCGTTGTCAGCTCTACACCTGGTGACATCCCCACGCCAGACCCCGTTGTCAGCTCTACACCTGGTGACATCCCCCCCCCCAGACCCCGTTGTCAGCTCTACACCTGGTGACATCCCCCCCCCCCCCAGACCCCGTTGTCAGCTCTACACCTGGTGACATCTCCCCACCAGACCCCGTTGTCAGCTCTACACCTGGTGACATCCCCCCGCCAGACCCCGTTGTCAGCTGTACACCTGGTGACATCCCCACGCCAGACCCCGTTGTCAGCTGTACACCTGGTGACATCCCCACGCCAGACCCCGTTGTCAGCTGTACACCTGGTGACATCCCCACGCCAGACCCCGTTGTCAGCTGTACACCTGGTGACATCCCCACGCCAGACCCCGTTGTCAGCTGTACACCTGGTGACATCCCCCCCGCCAGACCCCGTTGTCAGCTCTACACCTGGTGACATCCCACCACCAGACCCCGTTGTCAGCTCTACACCTGGTGACATACCCCGTAGTCAGCTCTACACCTGGTGACATCCCCCCGCCAGACCCCGTTGTCAGCTCTACACCTGGTGATATCCCCCCGCCAGACCCCGTTGTCAGCTCTACACCTGGTGACATCCCACCACCAGACCCCGTTGTCAGCTCTACACCTGGTGACATCCCACCACCAGACCCCGTTGTCAGCTCTACACCTGGGGGCATCCGATGGTTTCTGTACTGGGATACAATGTGTGATCCTCCCCTTTTATGCCTAATGCTCACACATCACCTGACGGAACTGGACTTCTGGGGGCCAATACTTCTGTCAGCATAGTATATATATATATATATCACCTCTTCCCAATTGTTCATCCATGGCCCCTGATGCAGCCAGAAAACAAGACCGTGAGCAAAGCCAAGGCCCAAATCCAGCAGATGCGGGGCTTATTGTAGACGCAATGTGGGTGAATGTCACTCTAGATTTATCACAGTCAGCAGTTTGACCATGGGGGGTGTGGCTAAGTGGACGCAATATTGCAAAACCTGCGTCCCCTCCGATTCTAGCGTTGAATCACCCTACTTGAAGTTGCTAAGAGTGCATAAAGTGTGACGCAAACTGTCAGCGAGCTCCGTGTCACCAATGAGGTGACAGAAAGCAGTCAGAATTCCTGCTTTCCATAAATGAGAATGACCGGCAAGTAGAAGTACGACTTTAAATTAACCCCTTTATAACGGCTGCTTTTTCAGGTTTGTCACCTTCCAGAGGGAACCGCTCAGTGACACCTACACGACTCCAGACCCTTATATGATCTATACGTCTTTGTTACATAGTTGACGGCCGTGTAGCCTGGAGTTACCTGTATGAGCCTCCGGTGTAACACGTATGTCAGCGTGACGGCGCCTCCCTGTGAGCCCCGGCACCTGAGAACACCTGTCACTGCATGGAGTGAGGTCACACTGTGTGGCACTGAGGAGTTAACATTCGCATGATGCAGCCACCACCCCGGCCGCTTCCTCCTTGTATCCGGGAGTTCTAAACCCACTGCAAAGACCAGGCCCGCCAGCAAGCGTGACTGCCCGTACGGCCAACATAATCCCTGCACAATGGGAGGGTCTGAAAGATCCCACTATATATTCTGGTTCAAGGCATCCGCTTACTTTCAGTGAATGGAAACTTTTTTTTTTTTTTTATATTCAGAGACAAAATAGTGCCGCATGCGGAGTCCCGGGAGGTTCATCTCACAAGAGGATTGTGTAGTCTGCATACAACTGTACTGACACCTCAGCTGTGCGAAGCATTAGGTCAGGGTGAGTTTTCAGCCTCTGAATATAAACAATAGTGCTTTCATTCATTGACAGCCGGCAGAGATCTTGAAAAGAATGAGGAACAAATGGCAGTATGCAAGTTAAGCCCAATGTCCATGGGCGGATTTGAATTGCGGACACCCGTGCGGACCCGTCGGCACTTCAATTAACACCTGCGGATGCCACGCGCGGAAAAGAAATCGCAGCATTCTCCGTTTTACCCCAAATTCCACACGGATGGGCTCTATTGATCTCTATGGAAGCGAGCGATCTGCAATACATCCGCAATTCAATTGCCGATTTGTACGCAGATACCCCTCTGGTTCTTGGAGGCCAAGTAGGGAGGAGGGGGAAGGCCCCTCTGTCCGACAATTTAAGTGCAACACCACTGCCCCCCTCTGTCGGACAATTTAAGTGCAACACCACTACCCCCCTCTGTCCAACAATTTAAGTGCAACACCACTACCCCCCTCTGTCCAACAATTTAAGTGCAACACCGCTGCCCCCCTCTGTCCGACAATATAAGTGCAGCACCGCTGCCCCCCTCTGTCCAACAATATAAGTGCAACACCGCTGCCCCCCTCTGTCCGACAATATAAGTGCAACACCGCTGCCCCCCTCTGTCCGACAATATAAGTGCAGCACCGCTGCCCCCCTCTGTCCGACAATATAAGTGCAACACCGCTGCCCCCCTCTGTCCGACAATATAAGTGCAACACCGCTGCCCCCCTCTGTCCGACAATATAAGTGCAGCACCGCTGCCCCCCTCTGTCCGACAATATAAGTGCAACACCGCTGCCCCCCTCTGTCCGACAATATAAGTGCAACACCGCTGCCCCCCTCTGTCCGACAATATAAGTGCAACACCGCTGCCCCCCTCTGTCCGACAATATAAGTGCAGCACCGCTGCCCCCCTCTGTCCGACAATATAAGTGCAGCACCGCTGCCCCCCTCTGTCCGACAATATAAGTGCAGCACCGCTGCCCCCCTCTGTCCGACAATATAAGTGCAGCACCGCTGCCCCCCTCTGTCCGACAATATAAGTGCAGCACCGCTGCCCCCCTCTGTCCGACAATATAAGTGCAGCACCGCTGCCCCCCTCTGTCCGACAATATAAGTGCAGCACCGCTGCCCCCCTCTGTCCGACAATATAAGTGCAGCACCGCTGCCCCCCTCTGTCCGACAATATAAGTGCAGCACCGCTGCCCCCCTCTGTCCGACAATATAAGTGCAGCACCGCTGCCCCCCTCTGTCCGACAATATAAGTGCAACACCTCTGCCCCCCTCTGTCCGACAATATAAGTGCAACACCTCTGCCCCCCTCTGTCCGACAATATAAGTGCAGCACCGCTGCCCCCCTCTGACCGACAATATAAGTGCAACACCGCTGCCCCCCTCTGACCGACAATTTAAGTGCAGCACCGCTGCCCCCCTCTGTCCGACAATATAAGTGCAGCACCGCTGCCCCCCTCTGACCGACAATATAAGTGCAACACCGCTGCCCCCCTCTGACCGACAATTTAAGTGCAGCACCGCTGCCCCCCTCTGTCCGACAATATAAGTGCAACACCGCTGCCCCCCTCTGTCCGACAATATAAGTGCAACACCGCTGCCCCCCTCTGTCCGACAATATAAGTGCAGCACCGCTGCCCCCCTCTGTCCGACAATATAAGTGCAGCACCGCTGCCCCCCTCTGTCCGACAATATAAGTGCAACACCGCTGCCCCCCTCTGTCCGACAATATAAGTGCAGCACCGCTGCCCCCCTCTGTCCGACAATATAAGTGCAGCACCGCTGCCCCCCTCTGTCCGACAATATAAGTGCAGCACCGCTGCCCCCCTCTGTCCGACAATATAAGTGCAGCACCGCTGCCCCCCTCTGTCCGACAATATAAGTGCAGCACCGCTGCCCCCCTCTGTCCGACAATATAAGTGCAGCACCGCTGCCCCCCTCTGTCCGACAATATAAGTGCAGCACCGCTGCCCCCCTCTGTCCGACAATATAAGTGCAGCACCGCTGCCCCCCTCTGTCCGACAATATAAGTGCAACACCTCTGCCCCCCTCTGTCCGACAATATAAGTGCAACACCTCTGCCCCCCTCTGTCCGACAATATAAGTGCAGCACCGCTGCCCCCCTCTGACCGACAATATAAGTGCAACACCGCTGCCCCCCTCTGACCGACAATTTAAGTGCAGCACCGCTGCCCCCCTCTGTCCGACAATATAAGTGCAGCACCGCTGCCCCCCTCTGACCGACAATATAAGTGCAACACCGCTGCCCCCCTCTGACCGACAATTTAAGTGCAGCACTGCTGCCCCCCTCTGTCCGACAATATAAGTGCAACACCGCTGCCCCCCTCTGTCCGACAATATAAGTGCAACACCGCTGCCCCCCTCTGTCCGACAATATAAGTGCAGCACCGCTGCCCCCCTCTGTCCGACAATATAAGTGCAGCACCGCTGCCCCCCTCTGTCCGACAATATAAGTGCAACACCGCTGCCCCCCTCTGTCCGACAATATAAGTGCAGCACCGCTGCCCCCCTCTGTCCGACAATATAAGTGCAGCACCGCTGCCCCCCTCTGTCCGACAATATAAGTGCAGCACCGCTGCCCCCCTCTGTCCGACAATATAAGTGCAGCACCGCTGCCCCCCTCTGTCCGACAATATAAGTGCAGCACCGCTGCCCCCCTCTGTCCGACAATATAAGTGCAGCACCGCTGCCCCCCTCTGTCCGACAATATAAGTGCAGCACCGCTGCCCCCCTCTGTCCGACAATATAAGTGCAGCACCGCTGCCCCCCTCTGTCCGACAATATAAGTGCAACACCTCTGCCCCCCTCTGTCCGACAATATAAGTGCAACACCTCTGCCCCCCTCTGTCCGACAATATAAGTGCAGCACCGCTGCCCCCCTCTGACCGACAATATAAGTGCAACACCGCTGCCCCCCTCTGACCGACAATTTAAGTGCAGCACCGCTGCCCCCCTCTGTCCGACAATATAAGTGCAGCACCGCTGCCCCCCTCTGACCGACAATATAAGTGCAACACCGCTGCCCCCCTCTGACCGACAATTTAAGTGCAGCACTGCTGCCCCCCTCTGTCCGACAATATAAGTGCAACACCGCTGCCCCCCTCTGTCCGACAATATAAGTGCAACACCGCTGCCCCCCTCTGTCCGACAATATAAGTGCAGCACCGCTGCCCCCCTCTGTCCGACAATATAAGTGCAGCACCGCTGCCCCCCTCTGTCCGACAATATAAGTGCAACACCGCTGCCCCCCTCTGTCCGACAATATAAGTGCAGCACCGCTGCCCCCCTCTGTCCGACAATATAAGTGCAGCACCGCTGCCCCCCTCTGTCCGACAATATAAGTGCAGCACCGCTGCCCCCCTCTGTCCGACAATATAAGTGCAGCACCGCTGCCCCCCTCTGTCCGACAATATAAGTGCAGCACCGCTGCCCCCCTCTGTCCGACAATATAAGTGCAGCACCGCTGCCCCCCTCTGTCCGACAATATAAGTGCAGCACCGCTGCCCCCCTCTGTCCGACAATATAAGTGCAGCACCGCTGCCCCCCTCTGTCCGACAATATAAGTGCAACACCTCTGCCCCCCTCTGTCCGACAATATAAGTGCAACACCTCTGCCCCCCTCTGTCCGACAATATAAGTGCAGCACCGCTGCCCCCCTCTGACCGACAATATAAGTGCAACACCGCTGCCCCCCTCTGACCGACAATTTAAGTGCAGCACCGCTGCCCCCCTCTGTCCGACAATATAAGTGCAGCACCGCTGCCCCCCTCTGACCGACAATATAAGTGCAACACCGCTGCCCCCCTCTGACCGACAATTTAAGTGCAGCACTGCTGCCCCCCTCTGTCCGACAATATAAGTGCAACACCGCTGCCCCCCTCTGTCCGACAATATAAGTGCAACACCGCTGCCCCCCTCTGTCCGACAATATAAGTGCAGCACCGCTGCCCCCCTCTGTCCGACAATATAAGTGCAGCACCGCTGCCCCCCTCTGTCCGACAATATAAGTGCAACACCGCTGCCCCCCTCTGTCCGACAATATAAGTGCAACACCGCTGCCCCCCTCTGTCCGACAATATAAGTGCAGCACCGCTGCCCCCCTCTGTCCGACAATATAAGTGCAGCACCGCTGCCCCCCTCTGTCCGACAATATAAGTGCAACACCGCTGCCCCCCTCTGTCCGACAATATAAGTGCAACACCTCTGCCCCCCTCTGTCCGACAATATAAGTGCAACACCTCTGCCCCCCTCTGTCCGACAATATAAGTGCAGCACCGCTGCCCCCCTCTGACCGACAATATAAGTGCAACACCGCTGCCCCCCTCTGACCGACAATTTAAGTGCAGCACCGCTGCCCCCCTCTGTCCGACAATATAAGTGCAGCACCGCTGCCCCCCTCTGACCGACAATATAAGTGCAACACCGCTGCCCCCCTCTGACCGACAATTTAAGTGCAGCACCGCTGCCCCCCTCTGTCCGACAATATAAGTGCAACACCGCTGCCCCCCTCTGTCCGACAATATAAGTGCAACACCGCTGCCCCCCTCTGTCCGACAATATAAGTGCAGCACCGCTGCCCCCCTCTGTCCGACAATATAAGTGCAGCACCGCTGCCCCCCTCTGTCCGACAATATAAGTGCAACACCGCTGCCCCCCTCTGTCCGACAATATAAGTGCAGCACCGCTGCCCCCCTCTGTCCGACAATATAAGTGCAGCACCGCTGCCCCCCTCTGTCCGACAATATAAGTGCAGCACCGCTGCCCCCCTCTGTCCGACAATATAAGTGCAGCACCGCTGCCCCCCTCTGTCCGACAATATAAGTGCAGCACCGCTGCCCCCCTCTGTCCGACAATATAAGTGCAGCACCGCTGCCCCCCTCTGTCCGACAATATAAGTGCAGCACCGCTGCCCCCCTCTGTCCGACAATATAAGTGCAGCACCGCTGCCCCCCTCTGTCCGACAATATAAGTGCAACACCTCTGCCCCCCTCTGTCCGACAATATAAGTGCAACACCTCTGCCCCCCTCTGTCCGACAATATAAGTGCAGCACCGCTGCCCCCCTCTGACCGACAATATAAGTGCAACACCGCTGCCCCCCTCTGACCGACAATTTAAGTGCAGCACCGCTGCCCCCCTCTGTCCGACAATATAAGTGCAGCACCGCTGCCCCCCTCTGACCGACAATATAAGTGCAACACCGCTGCCCCCCTCTGACCGACAATTTAAGTGCAGCACTGCTGCCCCCCTCTGTCCGACAATATAAGTGCAACACCGCTGCCCCCCTCTGTCCGACAATATAAGTGCAACACCGCTGCCCCCCTCTGTCCGACAATATAAGTGCAGCACCGCTGCCCCCCTCTGTCCGACAATATAAGTGCAGCACCGCTGCCCCCCTCTGTCCGACAATATAAGTGCAACACCGCTGCCCCCCTCTGTCCGACAATATAAGTGCAGCACCGCTGCCCCCCTCTGACCGACAATATAAGTGCAACACCGCTGCCCCCCTCTGACCGACAATTTAAGTGCAGCACTGCTGCCCCCCTCTGTCCGACAATATAAGTGCAACACCGCTGCCCCCCTCTGTCCGACAATATAAGTGCAGCACCGCTGCCCCCCTCTGACCGACAATATAAGTGCAACACCGCTGCCCCCCTCTGACCGACAATTTAAGTGCAGCACCGCTGCCCCCCTCTGTCCGACAATATAAGTGCAGCACCGCTGCCCCCCTCTGACCGACAATATAAGTGCAACACCGCTGCCCCCCTCTGACCGACAATTTAAGTGCAGCACTGCTGCCCCCCTCTGTCCGACAATATAAGTGCAACACCGCTGCCCCCCTCTGTCCGACAATATAAGTGCAACACCGCTGCCCCCCTCTGTCCGACAATATAAGTGCAGCACCGCTGCCCCCCTCTGTCCGACAATATAAGTGCAGCACCGCTGCCCCCCTCTGTCCGACAATATAAGTGCAACACCGCTGCCCCCCTCTGTCCGACAATATAAGTGCAGCACCGCTGCCCCCCCCCCCCCCCCCCCCCCCCAATAACCATCTGAAGCTCCTCGAGGAACGGAGGCAAATCCCTCCACACATCTAGGGGAACCTGGTGGAAAGCGGCCGCGGAGGGGGACAGCAGTCATGGAGGGCGGAGGTGGCCAACACCGAGCTGAGAAATAGCAACATCATCCAATTTCATCCCCTTCTATGTGTCCTGATGCTTTTGTCAGCATGGAGCATATAATGTATGTAGGGTATATAATATATATGGCGTATAGGTCGCCCTCCTGGGAAGGACTCTACTAGTATGGCTGTGTATATACTGTCAGTAGGGGTATATAGGGGAGCAGGATGTGGCAGCTGTGTATATGGCCTCCTATAGGTGAAGCAGTCAGTATACAGTATATACAGGCAAGTGTATACACACACTACAGGTCGGCTCCCCCCTAGTCTGCCGGGTCCCCGCACTCACCGCACCTGTCACCTCCTGCGTCACCTGAGCCACGTGTGGCCTCCGCAGCTCCGCCTCTCAGTCCTCGCCCCGCCCTGCAGCTCCGCCCCGTGACATCTACTACATTATTTGTCTTCAGAGAGATATCGCTGTTTTATCTGTGTGCTACATAGGACTGCAGGTGACATCTACTACATTATCTATCCTCAGAGAGATATTGCTGTGTTATCTGTGTGTTACATAGGACTGCAGGTGACATCTGCTACATTATCTGTCCTCAGAGAGATATCGATGTGTTATCTGTGTGTTACATAGGACTGCAGGTGACATCTACTACATTATCTGTCCTCAGAGAGTTATCGCTATGTTATCTGTGATGTTACATAGGACTGTAGGTGACATCTACTACATTATCTGTCCTCAGAGAGTTATCGCTATGTTATCTGTGATGTTACATAGGACTGCAGGTGATATCTACTACATTATCTGTCCTCAGAGAGTTATCGCTGTGTTATCTATGGGTTACATAGGACTGCAGGTGACATCTACTACATTATCTGTCCTCAGAGAGATATCGCTGTGTTATCTGTGTGTTACATAGGACTGCAGGTGACATCTAAGACATTATTTGTCCTCAGAGAGTCATCGCTGTGTTATCTGTGTGTTACATAGGACTGCAGGTGACATCTACGACATTATCTGTCCTCAGAGAGATATCGCTGTGTTATCTGTGTGTTACATAGGACTGCAGGTGACATCTAACACATTATCTGTCCTCAGAGAGTTATCGCTGTGTTATCTGTGTGTTACACAGGACTGCAGGTGACATTTACTACATTATCTGTCCTCAGAGTTGTCACTGTGTTATATGTGATGTTACAGGGGACTGCGGGTGACATCTACTACATTATCTGTCCTCAGAGAGATATCGCTGTGTTATCTGTGGGGTTACATAGGACTGCAGGTGTCAGCTACCATATTATCTGTCCTCAGAAAGATATCACTGTGTTATCTGTGATGTTACATAGGACTGCAGGTGACATCTACCACATTATTTGTCCTCAGTGAGTTATCGCTGTGTTATCTGTGTGTTACATCGGACTGCAGGTGACATCTAAGACATTATCTGTCCTCAGAGAGTTATCGCTGTGTTATCTGTGTGTTACATAGGACTGCAGGTGACATCTACTACATTATCTGTCCTCAGAGAGATATCGCTGTTTTATCTGTGTGCTACATAGGACTGCAGGTGACATCTACTACATTATCTATCCTCAGAGAGATATTGCTGTGTTATCTGTGTGTTACATAGGACTGCAGGTGACATCTGCTACATTATCTGTCCTCAGAGAGATATCGCTGTGTTATCTGTGTGTTACATAGGACTGCAGGTGACATCTACTACATTATCTGTCCTCAGAGAGTTATCGCTATGTTATCTGTGATGTTACATAGGACTGTAGGTGACATCTACTACATTATCTGTCCTCAGAGAGTTATCGCTATGTTATCTGTGATGTTACATAGGACTGCAGGTGATATCTACTACATTATCTGTCCTCAGAGAGTTATCGCTGTGTTATCTATGGGTTACATAGGACTGCAGGTGACATCTACTACATTATCTGTCCTCAGAGAGTTATCGCTGTGTTATCTGTGTGTTAAATAGGACTGCAGGTGACATCTGCTACATTATCTGTCCTCAGAGAGATATCGCTGTGTTATCTGTGTGTTACATAGGACTGCAGGTGACATCTAAGACATTATTTGTCCTCAGAGAGTCATCGCTGTGTTATCTGTGTGTTACATAGGACTGCAGGTGACATCTACGACATTATCTGTCCTCAGAGAGATATCGCTGTGTTATCTGTGTGTTACATAGGACTGCAGGTGACATCTAAGACATTATCTGTCCTCAGAGAGATATCACTGTGTTATCTGTGATGTTACATAGGACTGCAGGTGACATCTACCACATTATTTGTCCTCAGAGAGTTATCGCTGTGTTATCTGTGTGTTACATCGGACTGCAGGTGACATCTAAGACATTATCTGTCCTCAGAGAGTTATCGCTGTGTTATCTGTGTGTTACATAGGACTGCAGGTGACATCTACTACATTATCTGTCCTCAGAGAGATATCGCTGTGTTATCTGTGTGTTACATAGGACTGCAGGTGACATTTACTACATTATCTATCCTCAGAGAGTTATCGCTGTGTTATCTGTGTGTTACATAGGACTGCAGGTGACATCTAAGACATTATCTGTCCTCAGAGAGTCATCGCTGTGTTATCTGTGTGTTACATAGGACTGCAGGTGACATCTAAGACATTATCTGTCCTCAGAGAGTCATCGCTGTGTTATCTGTGTGTTACATAGGACTGCAGGTGACATCTAAGACATTATCTGTCCTCAGAGAGTCATCGCTGTGTTATCTGTGTGTTACATAGGACTGCAGGTGACATATTCTACATTATCTGTCCTCAGAGAGATATCGCTGTGTTATCTGTGTGTTACATAGAACTACGGGTGACATCTACTAAATTATCTGTCCTCAGAGAGATATCACTGTGTTATCTGTGATGTTACATAGGACTGCAGGTGACATCTACGACATTATCTGTCCTCAGAGAGTTATCACTGTGTTATCTGTGTGTTACATAGGACTGCAGGTGACATCTAAGACATTATCTGTCCTCAGAGAGTTATCGCTGTGTTATCTGTGTGTTACACAGGACTGCAGGTGACATTTACTACATTATCTGTCCTCAGAGTTGTCACTGTGTTATATGTGATGTTACAGGGGACTGCGGGTGACATCTACTACATTATCTGTCCTCAGAGAGATATCGCTGTGTTATCTGTGGGGTTACATAGGACTGCAGGTGTCAGCTACCATATTATCTGTCCTCAGAAAGATATCACTGTGTTATCTGTGATGTTACATAGGACTGCAGGTGACATCTACCACATTATTTGTCCTCAGTGAGTTATCGCTGTGTTATCTGTGTGTTACATCGGACTGCAGGTGACATCTAAGACATTATCTGTCCTCAGAGAGTTATCGCTGTGTTATCTGTGTGTTACATAGGACTGCGGGTGACATCTACTACATTATCTGTCCTCAGAGAGTTATCGCTATGTTATCTGTGATGTTACATAGGACTGTAGGTGACATCTACTACATTATTTGTCTTCAGAGAGATATCGCTGTTTTATCTGTGTGCTACATAGGACTGCAGGTGACATCTACTACATTATCTATCCTCAGAGAGATATTGCTGTGTTATCTGTGTGTTACATAGGACTGCAGGTGACATCTGCTACATTATCTGTCCTCAGAGAGATATCGATGTGTTATCTGTGTGTTACATAGGACTGCAGGTGACATCTACTACATTATCTGTCCTCAGAGAGTTATCGCTATGTTATCTGTGATGTTACATAGGACTGTAGGTGACATCTACTACATTATCTGTCCTCAGAGAGTTATCGCTATGTTATCTGTGATGTTACATAGGACTGCAGGTGATATCTACTACATTATCTGTCCTCAGAGAGTTATCGCTGTGTTATCTATGGGTTACATAGGACTGCAGGTGACATCTACTACATTATCTGTCCTCAGAGAGATATCGCTGTGTTATCTGTGTGTTACATAGGACTGCAGGTGACATCTAAGACATTATTTGTCCTCAGAGAGTCATCGCTGTGTTATCTGTGTGTTACATAGGACTGCAGGTGACATCTACGACATTATCTGTCCTCAGAGAGATATCGCTGTGTTATCTGTGTGTTACATAGGACTGCAGGTGACATCTAACACATTATCTGTCCTCAGAGAGTTATCGCTGTGTTATCTGTGTGTTACACAGGACTGCAGGTGACATTTACTACATTATCTGTCCTCAGAGTTGTCACTGTGTTATATGTGATGTTACAGGGGACTGCGGGTGACATCTACTACATTATCTGTCCTCAGAGAGATATCGCTGTGTTATCTGTGGGGTTACATAGGACTGCAGGTGTCAGCTACCATATTATCTGTCCTCAGAAAGATATCACTGTGTTATCTGTGATGTTACATAGGACTGCAGGTGACATCTACCACATTATTTGTCCTCAGTGAGTTATCGCTGTGTTATCTGTGTGTTACATCGGACTGCAGGTGACATCTAAGACATTATCTGTCCTCAGAGAGTTATCGCTGTGTTATCTGTGTGTTACATAGGACTGCAGGTGACATCTACTACATTATCTGTCCTCAGAGAGATATCGCTGTTTTATCTGTGTGCTACATAGGACTGCAGGTGACATCTACTACATTATCTATCCTCAGAGAGATATTGCTGTGTTATCTGTGTGTTACATAGGACTGCAGGTGACATCTGCTACATTATCTGTCCTCAGAGAGATATCGCTGTGTTATCTGTGTGTTACATAGGACTGCAGGTGACATCTACTACATTATCTGTCCTCAGAGAGTTATCGCTATGTTATCTGTGATGTTACATAGGACTGTAGGTGACATCTACTACATTATCTGTCCTCAGAGAGTTATCGCTATGTTATCTGTGATGTTACATAGGACTGCAGGTGATATCTACTACATTATCTGTCCTCAGAGAGTTATCGCTGTGTTATCTATGGGTTACATAGGACTGCAGGTGACATCTACTACATTATCTGTCCTCAGAGAGTTATCGCTGTGTTATCTGTGTGTTAAATAGGACTGCAGGTGACATCTGCTACATTATCTGTCCTCAGAGAGATATCGCTGTGTTATCTGTGTGTTACATAGGACTGCAGGTGACATCTAAGACATTATTTGTCCTCAGAGAGTCATCGCTGTGTTATCTGTGTGTTACATAGGACTGCAGGTGACATCTACGACATTATCTGTCCTCAGAGAGATATCGCTGTGTTATCTGTGTGTTACATAGGACTGCAGGTGACATCTAAGACATTATCTGTCCTCAGAGAGATATCACTGTGTTATCTGTGATGTTACATAGGACTGCAGGTGACATCTACCACATTATTTGTCCTCAGAGAGTTATCGCTGTGTTATCTGTGTGTTACATCGGACTGCAGGTGACATCTAAGACATTATCTGTCCTCAGAGAGTTATCGCTGTGTTATCTGTGTGTTACATAGGACTGCAGGTGACATCTACTACATTATCTGTCCTCAGAGAGATATCGCTGTGTTATCTGTGTGTTACATAGGACTGCAGGTGACATTTACTACATTATCTATCCTCAGAGAGTTATCGCTGTGTTATCTGTGTGTTACATAGGACTGCAGGTGACATCTAAGACATTATCTGTCCTCAGAGAGTCATCGCTGTGTTATCTGTGTGTTACATAGGACTGCAGGTGACATCTAAGACATTATCTGTCCTCAGAGAGTCATCGCTGTGTTATCTGTGTGTTACATAGGACTGCAGGTGACATCTAAGACATTATCTGTCCTCAGAGAGTCATCGCTGTGTTATCTGTGTGTTACATAGGACTGCAGGTGACATTTACTACATTATCTGTCCTCAGAGAGATATCGCTGTGTTATCTGTGTGTTACATAGAACTACGGGTGACATCTACTAAATTATCTGTCCTCAGAGAGATATCACTGTGTTATCTGTGATGTTACATAGGACTGCAGGTGACATCTACGACATTATCTGTCCTCAGAGAGTTATCACTGTGTTATCTGTGTGTTACATAGGACTGCAGGTGACATCTAACACATTATCTGTCCTCAGAGAGTTATCGCTGTGTTATCTGTGTGTTACACAGGACTGCAGGTGACATTTACTACATTATCTGTCCTCAGAGTTGTCACTGTGTTATATGTGATGTTACAGGGGACTGCGGGTGACATCTACTACATTATCTGTCCTCAGAGAGATATCGCTGTGTTATCTGTGGGGTTACATAGGACTGCAGGTGTCAGCTACCATATTATCTGTCCTCAGAAAGATATCACTGTGTTATCTGTGATGTTACATAGGACTGCAGGTGACATCTACCACATTATTTGTCCTCAGTGAGTTATCGCTGTGTTATCTGTGTGTTACATCGGACTGCAGGTGACATCTAAGACATTATCTGTCCTCAGAGAGTTATCGCTGTGTTATCTGTGTGTTACATAGGACTGCGGGTGACATCTACTACATTATCTGTCCTCAGAGAGTTATCGCTATGTTATCTGTGATGTTACATAGGACTGTAGGTGACATCTACTACATTATTTGTCTTCAGAGAGATATCGCTGTTTTATCTGTGTGCTACATAGGACTGCAGGTGACATCTACTACATTATCTATCCTCAGAGAGATATTGCTGTGTTATCTGTGTGTTACATAGGACTGCAGGTGACATCTGCTACATTATCTGTCCTCAGAGAGATATCGATGTGTTATCTGTGTGTTACATAGGACTGCAGGTGACATCTACTACATTATCTGTCCTCAGAGAGTTATCGCTATGTTATCTGTGATGTTACATAGGACTGTAGGTGACATCTACTACATTATCTGTCCTCAGAGAGTTATCGCTATGTTATCTGTGATGTTACATAGGACTGCAGGTGATATCTACTACATTATCTGTCCTCAGAGAGTTATCGCTGTGTTATCTATGGGTTACATAGGACTGCAGGTGACATCTACTACATTATCTGTCCTCAGAGAGATATCGCTGTGTTATCTGTGTGTTACATAGGACTGCAGGTGACATCTAAGACATTATTTGTCCTCAGAGAGTCATCGCTGTGTTATCTGTGTGTTACATAGGACTGCAGGTGACATCTACGACATTATCTGTCCTCAGAGAGATATCGCTGTGTTATCTGTGTGTTACATAGGACTGCAGGTGACATCTAACACATTATCTGTCCTCAGAGAGTTATCGCTGTGTTATCTGTGTGTTACACAGGACTGCAGGTGACATTTACTACATTATCTGTCCTCAGAGTTGTCACTGTGTTATATGTGATGTTACAGGGGACTGCGGGTGACATCTACTACATTATCTGTCCTCAGAGAGATATCGCTGTGTTATCTGTGGGGTTACATTGGACTGCAGGTGTCAGCTACCATATTATCTGTCCTCAGAAAGATATCACTGTGTTATCTGTGATGTTACATAGGACTGCAGGTGACATCTACCACATTATTTGTCCTCAGTGAGTTATCGCTGTGTTATCTGTGTGTTACATCGGACTGCAGGTGACATCTAAGACATTATCTGTCCTCAGAGAGTTATCGCTGTGTTATCTGTGTGTTACATAGGACTGCAGGTGACATCTACTACATTATCTGTCCTCAGAGAGATATCGCTGTGTTATCTGTGTGTTACATAGGACTGCAGGTGACATTTACTACATTATCTATCCTCAGAGAGTTATCGCTGTGTTATCTGTGTGTTACATAGGACTGCAGGTGACATCTAAGACATTATCTGTCCTCAGAGAGTCATCGCTGTTATCTGTGTGTTACATAGGACTGCAGGTGACATCTAAGACATTATCTGTCCTCAGAGAGTCATCGCTGTGTTATCTGTGTGTTACATAGGACTGCAGGTGACATTTACTACATTATCTGTCCTCAGAGAGATATCGCTGTGTTATCTGTGTGTTACATAGAACTACGGGTGACATCTACTAAATTATCTGTCCTCAGAGAGATATCACTGTGTTATCTGTGATGTTACATAGGACTGCAGGTGACATCTACGACATTATCTGTCCTCAGAGAGTTATCACTGTGTTATCTGTGTGTTACATAGGACTGCAGGTGACATCTAACACATTATCTGTCCTCAGAGAGTTATCGCTGTGTTATCTGTGTGTTACACAGGACTGCAGGTGACATTTACTACATTATCTGTCCTCAGAGTTGTCACTGTGTTATATGTGATGTTACAGGGGACTGCGGGTGACATCTACTACATTATCTGTCCTCAGAGAGATATCGCTGTGTTATCTGTGGGGTTACATAGGACTGCAGGTGTCAGCTACCATATTATCTGTCCTCAGAAAGATATCACTGTGTTATCTGTGATGTTACATAGGACTGCAGGTGACATCTACTAAATTATCTGTCCCCAGGGAGATATCACTGTGTTATCTGTGATGTTACATAGGACTGCAGGTGACATCTACCACATTATTTGTCCTCAGTGAGTTATCGCTGTGTTATCTGTGTGTTACATCGGACTGCAGGTGACATCTAAGACATTATCTGTCCTCAGAGAGTTATCGCTGTGTTATCTGTGTGTTACATAGGACTGCGGGTGACATCTACTACATTATCTGTCCTCAGAGAGTTATCGCTATGTTATCTGTGTGCTACATAGGACTGCAGGTGACATCTACTACATTATCTATCCTCAGAGAGATATTGCTGTGTTATCTGTGTGTTACATAGGACTGCAGGTGACACCTGCTACATTATCTGTCCTCAGAGAGATATCGATGTGTTATCTGTGTGTTACATAGGACTGCAGGTGACATCTACTACATTATCTGTCCTCAGAGAGTTATCGCTATGTTATCTGTGATGTTACATAGGACTGTAGGTGACATCTACTACATTATCTGTCCTCAGAGAGTTATCGCTATGTTATCTGTGATGTTACATAGGACTGCAGGTGATATCTACTACATTATCTGTCCTCAGAGAGTTATCGCTGTGTTATCTATGGGTTACATAGGACTGCAGGTGACATCTACTACATTATCTGTCCTCAGAGAGTTATCGCTGTGTTATCTGTGTGTTAAATAGGACTGCAGGTGACATCTGCTACATTATCTGTCCTCAGAGAGATATCGCTGTGTTATCTGTGTGTTACATAGGACTGCAGGTGACATCTAAGACATTATTTGTCCTCAGAGAGTCATCGCTGTGTTATCTGTGTGTTACATAGGACTGCAGGTGACATCTACGACATTATCTGTCCTCAGAGAGATATCGCTGTGTTATCTGTGTGTTACATAGGACTGCAGGTGACATCTACTACATTATCTGTCCTCAGAGAGTTATCGCTGTGTTATCTGTGTGTTAAATAGGACTGCTGGTGACATCTACTACATTATCTATCCTCGGAGAGATATCACTGTGTTATCTGTGATATTACATAGGACTGCAGGTGACATTTACTACATTATCTGTCCTCAGAGAGATATCGCTGTGTTATCTGTGATGTTACATAGGACTGCAGGTGACATCTACGACATTATCTGTCCTCAGAGAGTTATCACTGTGTTATCTGTGTGTTACATAGGACTGCAGGTGACATCTAACACATTATCTGTCCTCAGAGAGTTATCGCTGTGTTATCTGTGTGTTACACAGGACTGCAGGTGACATTTACTACATTATCTGTCCTCAGAGTTGTCACTGTGTTATATGTGATGTTACAGGGGACTGCGGGTGACATCTACTACATTATCTGTCCTCAGAGAGATATCGCTGTGTTATCTGTGGGGTTACATAGGACTGCAGGTGTCAGCTACCATATTATCTGTCCTCAGAAAGATATCACTGTGTTATCTGTGATGTTACATAGGACTGCAGGTGACATCTACTAAATTATCTGTCCCCAGGGAGATATCACTGTGTTATCTGTGATGTTACATAGGACTGCAGGTGACATCTACCACATTATTTGTCCTCAGAGAGTTATCGCTGTGTTATCTGTGTGTTACATCGGACTGCAGGTGACATCTAAGACATTATCTGTCCTCAGAGAGTTATCGCTGTGTTATCTGTGTGTTACATAGGACTGCAGGTGACATCTACTACATTATCTGTCCTCAGAGAGATATCGCTGTGTTATCTGTGTGTTACATAGGACTGCAGGTGACATTTACTACATTATCTATCCTCAGAGAGTTATCGCTGTGTTATCTGTGTGTTACATAGGACTGCAGGTGACATCTACTACATTATCTGTCCTCAGAGAGATATCGCTGTGTTATCTGTGTGTTACATAGGACTGCAGGTGACATTTACTACATTATCTATCCTCAGAGAGTTATCGCTGTGTTATCTGTGTGTTACATAGGACTGCAGGTGACATCTAAGACATTATCTGTCCTCAGAGAGTCATCGCTGTGTTATCTGTGTGTTACATAGGACTGCAGGTGACATCTAAGACATTATCTGTCCTCAGAGAGTCATCGCTGTGTTATCTGTGTGTTACATAGGACTGCAGGTGACGTGTACTACATTATCTGTCCTCAGAGAGATATCGCTGTGTTATCTGTGTGTTACATAGAACTACGGGTGACATCTACTAAATTATCTGTCCTCAGAGAGATATCACTGTGTTATCTGTGATGTTACATAGGACTGCAGGTGACATCTACGACATTATCTGTCCTCAGAGAGTTATCACTGTGTTATCTGTGTGTTACATAGGACTGCAGGTGACATCTAACACATTATCTGTCCTCAGAGAGTTATCGCTGTGTTATCTGTGTGTTACACAGGACTGCAGGTGACATTTACTACATTATCTGTCCTCAGAGTTGTCACTGTGTTATATGTGATGTTACAGGGGACTGCGGGTGACATCTACTACATTATCTGTCCTCAGAGAGATATCGCTGTGTTATCTGTGGGGTTACATAGGACTGCAGGTGTCAGCTACCATATTATCTGTCCTCAGAAAGATATCACTGTGTTATCTGTGATGTTACATAGGACTGCAGGTGACATCTACTAAATTATCTGTCCCCAGGGAGATATCACTGTGTTATCTGTGATGTTACATAGGACTGTAGGTGACATCTACTACATTATTTGTCTTCAGAGAGATATCGCTGTTTTATCTGTGTGCTACATAGGACTGCAGGTGACATCTACTACATTATCTATCCTCAGAGAGATATTGCTGTGTTATCTGTGTGTTACATAGGACTGCAGGTGACATCTGCTACATTATCTGTCCTCAGAGAGATATCGATGTGTTATCTGTGTGTTACATAGGACTGCAGGTGACATCTACTACATTATCTGTCCTCAGAGAGTTATCGCTATGTTATCTGTGATGTTACATAGGACTGTAGGTGACATCTACTACATTATCTGTCCTCAGAGAGTTATCGCTATGTTATCTGTGATGTTACATAGGACTGCAGGTGATATCTACTACATTATCTGTCCTCAGAGAGTTATCGCTGTGTTATCTATGGGTTACATAGGACTGCAGGTGACATCTACTACATTATCTGTCCTCAGAGAGTTATCGCTGTGTTATCTGTGTGTTAAATAGGACTGCAGGTGACATCTGCTACAGTATCTGTCCTCAGAGAGATATCGCTGTGTTATCTGTGTGTTACATAGGACTGCAGGTGACATCTAAGACATTATTTGTCCTCAGAGAGTCATCGCTGTGTTATCTGTGTGTTACATAGGACTGCAGGTGACATCTACGACATTATCTGTCCTCAGAGAGATATCGCTGTGTTATCTGTGTGTTACATAGGACTGCAGGTGACATCTACTACATTATCTGTCCTCAGAGAGTTATCGCTGTGTTATCTGTGTGTTAAATAGGACTGCTGGTGACATCTACTACATTATCTATCCTCAGAGAGATATCACTGTGTTATCTGTGATATTACATAGGACTGCAGGTGACATTTACTACATTATCTGTCCTCAGAGAGATATCGCTGTGTTATCTGTGTGTTACATAGAACTGTGGGTGACATCTACTAAATTATCTGTCCTCAGAGAGATATCACTGTGTTATCTGTGATGTTACATAGGACTGCAGGTGACATCTACGACATTATCTGTCCTCAGAGAGTTATCACTGTGTTATCTGTGTGTTACATAGGACTGCAGGTGACATCTAACACATTATCTGTCCTCAGAGAGTTATCGCTGTGTTATCTGTGTGTTACACAGGACTGCAGGTGACATTTACTACATTATCTGTCCTCAGAGTTGTCACTGTGTTATATGTGATGTTACAGGGGACTGCGGGTGACATCTACTACATTATCTGTCCTCAGAGAGATATCGCTGTGTTATCTGTGGGGTTACATAGGACTGCAGGTGTCAGCTACCATATTATCTGTCCTCAGAAAGATATCACTGTGTTATCTGTGATGTTACATAGGACTGCAGGTGACATCTACTAAATTATCTGTCCCCAGGGAGATATCACTGTGTTATCTGTGATGTTACATAGGACTGCAGGTGACATCTACCACATTATTTGTCCTCAGAGAGTTATCGCTGTGTTATCTGTGTGTTACATCGGACTGCAGGTGACATCTAAGACATTATCTGTCCTCAGAGAGTTATCGCTGTGTTATCTGTGTGTTACATAGGACTGCAGGTGACATCTACTACATTATCTATCCTCAGAGAGTTATCACTGGGATATTTGTGTGTTACATAGGACTGCAGGTGACATCTACCACATTATCTATCCTCAGAGAGATATCGCTGTGTTATCTGTGTGTTACATAGGACTGCAGGTGACATCTACGACATTATCTGTCCTCAGAGAGTTATCGCTGTGTTATCTGTGTGTTACATAGGACTGCAGGTGACATCTACTACATTATCTGTCCTGAGAGAGTTATCGCCGTGTTATCTGCGTGTTACATAGGACTGCAGGTGACATCTACCACATTATCTGTCCTGAGAGAGATATTACTGTGTTATCTGTGTGTTACAGAGGACTACAGGTGACATCTACTACATTATCTGTCCTCAGAGAGTTATTACTGGGTTATCTGTGGGGTTACATAGGACTGCAGGTGACATTTTCTACATCATCTGTCCTCAGAGAGATATCACTGTATTATCTGTGATGTTACATAGGACTGCAGGTGACATCTACTACATTATCTGTCTTCAGAGAGATATCGCTGTGTTATCTGTGTGCTACATAGCACTGCAGGTGACATCTACTACATTATCTATCCTCAGAGAGTTATCACTGGGTTATCTGTGGGGTTACATAGGACTGCAGGTTAGATCTACTACATTATCTGTGTCCTCAGAGAGTTATCGCTATGTTATCTGTGATGTTACATAGGACTGCAGGTGACATCTACCACATTATCTATCCTCAGAGAGATATCGCTGTGTAATCTGTGTGTTACATAGGACTGCAGGTGACATCTACTACATTATCTGTCCTCAGAGAGTTATCGCTGTGTTATCTGCGTGTTACATAGGACTGCAGGTGTCATCTACCACATTATCTGTCCTGAGAGAGATATTACTGTGTTATCTGTGTGTTACATAGGACTGCAGGTGACATCTACTACATTATTTGTCCTCAGAGAGTTATCACTGTGTTATCTGTGATGTTACATAGGACTGCAGGTGACATCTACCACATTATCTATCCTCAGAGAGATATCGCTGTGTTATCTGTGTGTTACATAGGACTGCAGCTGACATCTACTACATTATCTGTCCTCAGAGAGTTATCACTGTGTTATCTGTGATGTTACATAGGACTGCAGGTGACATCTACTACATTATCTGTCCTCAGAGAGTTATCACTGGGATATCTGTGTGTTACATAGGACTGCAGGTGACATCTACAACATTATCTATCCTCAGGGAGATATCGCTGTGTGATCTCTGTGTTACATAGGACTGCAGGTGACATCTACTACATTATCTATCCTCAGAGAGATATTGCTGTGTTATCTGTGTGTTACATAGGACTGCAGGTGACATCTACTACATTATCTATCCTCAAAGAGATATCAGTGTGTTATCTGTGATATTACATAGGACTGCAGGTGACATCTAAGACATTATCTGTTCTCAGAGAGTTATCACTGTGTTATCTGTGTTACATAGGACTGCACGTGACATCTACCACATTATCTATCCTCAGGGAGATATCGCTGTGTGATCTCTGTGTTACATAGGACTGCAGGTGACATCTACTACATTATCCTTTCTCAGAGAGATATCACTGTGTTATCTGTGATGTTACATAGGACTGCAGGTGACAACTACTACATTATCTGTCCTCAGAGAGATATCACTGTGTTATCTGTGATATTGCATAGGACTGCAGGTGACATCTAAGACATTATCTGTTCTCAGAGAGTTATCACTGTGTTATCTGTGTTACATAGGACTGCAGGTGACATCTACTAAATTATCTGTCCTCAAAGAGATATCACTGTGTTATCTGTGATGTTACATAGGACTGCAGGTGACATCTACTACGTCATCTGCCCTCAGGGAGATATCACTGTGTTATCTGTGTGTTTCATAGGACTGCAGGTGACATCTACCACATTATTTGTCCTCAGAGAGTTATCGCTGTGTTATCTGTGTGTTACATAGGACTGCAGGTGACATTTTCTACATTATCTGTCCTGAGAGAGATATCGCTGTGTTATCTGTGTGTTACATAGGACTGCAGGTGACATCTACCACATTATTTGTCCTCAGAGAGCTATCGCTGTGTTATCTG
This sequence comes from Eleutherodactylus coqui, assembly GCF_035609145.1. Lineage (NCBI taxonomy): Eukaryota > Metazoa > Chordata > Amphibia > Anura > Eleutherodactylidae > Eleutherodactylus > Eleutherodactylus coqui. Next base: position 23,067,497 of record NC_089844.1, on the reverse strand, counting down.
TGTGTTACATAGGACTGCAGGTGACATCTACGACATTATCTGTCCTCAGAGAGATATCGCTGTGTTATCTCTGTGTTACATAGGACTGCAGGTGACATCTACTACATTATCTATCCTCAGAGAGATATTGCTGTGTTATCTGTGTGTTACATAGGACTGCAGGTGACATCTACTACATTATCTATCCTCAAAGAGATATCAGTGTGTTATCTGTGATATTACATAGGACTGCAGGTGACATCTACTACATTATCTGTCCTCAGAGAGATATCGCTGTGTTATCTGTGTGTTACATAGGACTGCAGGTGACATCAACTACATTATCTGTCCTCAGAGCGTTATCGCTGTGTTATCTGTGTGTTAAATAGGACTGCAGGTGACATCTACTACATTATCTATCCTCAGAGAGATATCACTGTGTTATCTGTGATATTACATAGGACTGCAGGTGACATCTAAGACATTATCTGTCCTCAGAGAGTTATCGCTGTGTTATCTGTGTGTTACATAGGACTGCAGGTGACATCTACTACATTATCTATCCTCAGAGAGATATCACTTTGTTATCTGTGATACTACATAGGACTGCAGGTAACATCTACTACATTATCTGCCCTCAGGGAGATATCACTGTGTTATCTGTGTGTTACATAGGACTGCAGGTGACATCTACGACATTGTTTGTCCTCAGAGAGTTATCGCTGTGTTATCTGTGTGTTACATAGGACTGCAGGTGACATCTAAGACATTATCTGTCCTCAGAGAGTTATCACTGGGTTATCTGTGGGGTTACATAGGACTGCAGGTTAGATCTACTGCATTATCTGTCCTCAGAGAGTTATCGCTATGTTATCTGTGATGTTACATAGGACTGCAGGTGACATGTACTATATTATTTGTCCTCAGAGAAATATCACTGTGTTATCTGTGATATTACATAGGACTGCAGGTGACATATACAACATTATCTGTCCTCAGAGAGTCATCGCTGTGTTATCTGTGTGTTACATAGGACTGCAGGTGACATCTACGACATTATCTGTCCTCAGAGAGTTATCACTGGGTTATCTGTGGGGTTACATAGGACTGCAGGTTAGATCTACTACATTATCTGTCCTCAGAGAGTTATCACTGTGTTATCTGTGATATTACATAGGACTGCAGGTGACATATACGACATTATCTGTCCTCAGAGAGTTATCGCTGTGTTATCTGTGTGTTAAATAGGAGTGCAGGTGACATCTACTACATTATCTATCCTCAGAGAGATATCACTTTGTTATCTGTGATATTACATAGGACTGCAGGTGACATCTACTACATTATCTGTCCTCAGAGAGATATCACTGTGTTATCTGTGATATTACATAGGACTGCAGGTGACATCTAAGACATTATCTGTCCTCAGAGAGTTATCGCTGTGTTATCTGTGTGTTACATAGAACTCCAGGTGACATCTACTACATTATCTATCCTCAGAGAGATATCACTTTGTTATCTGTGATATTATATAGGACTGCAGGTGACATTTACTACATTATCTGTCCTCAGAGAGATATCACTGTGTTATCTGTGATGTTACATAGGACTGCAGGTGACATCTACTACATTATCTGCCCTCAGGGAGATATCACTGTGTTATCTGTGATGTTACATAGGACTGCAGGTGACATTTTCTACATTATCTGTCCTCAGAGAGATATCGCTGTGTTATCTGTGTGTTACATAGGACTGCAGGTGACATCTACCACAATATTTGTCCTCAGAGAGTTATCGCTGTGTTATCTGTGTGTTACATAGGACTGCAGGTGACATCTACGACATTATCTGTCCTCAGAGAGATATCGCTGTGTTATCTGTGTATTACATAGGACTGCAGGTGACATCTACTACATTTTTTGTCCTCAGAGAGTTATCGCTGTGTTATCTGTGTGTTACATAGGACTGCAGGTGACATCTAAGACTTTATCTGTCCTCAGAGAGTTATCGCTGTGTTATCTGTGTGTTACATAGGACTGCAGGTGACATCTACCACATTATCTGTCCTCAGAGAGTTATCACTGTGTTATCTGTGTGTTACATAGGACTGTAGGTGACATCTACTACATTATCTGTCCTCAGAGAGATATCACTGTGTTATCTGTGTGTTACATAGGACTGCAGGTGACATCTACGACATTATCTGTCCTCAGAGAGATATCGCTGTGTTATCTGTGTGTTACATAGGACTGCAGGTGACATCTACTACATTTTTTGTCCTCAGAGAGTTATCGCTGTGTTATCTGTGTGTTACATAGGACTGCAGGTGACATCTAAGACTTTATCTGTCCTCAGAGAGTTATCGCTGTGTTATCTGTGTGTTACATAGGACTGCAGGTGACATCTACTACATTATCTGTCCTCAGAGAGATATCGCTGTGTTATCTGTGTGTTACACAGGACTGCAGGTGACCTGTGGCCGTTTTCACACAGCTGAGAAAATCTCGCATGAAGATGAACCGCATTCGGTTGAATGGGGTCATACACATGAGCAATTTTATTTTTTCCCGCATCGCCAAAAAAATGCGGGATGTCCTATCTTCGGCCGTGCCCTTGCAGCGCCCATTGTTTTCAATGGGCCCGGTGGCCGTATCGCACCACATGCTGGGTGCACGCTCAGCGATGCGAGGTTTCCCAAATTAAAACAATGGAAGAAACTCCACGTTCTTCCGCCGCGAGCTTTGATATAAAAATGCCTCCCATTCCTTGAGGATATCGCATGTTGGTAAGCGAGATATCGGCCCAATATTGCACTCGCCCATGTAAAGTTAGCCTAAGTCCTGCCTGTAGCAAGGCTTAATAGGCTCGGTAAAAGTACTGAAGTATGGCAGTATGTCATACAAGTGATCAATCACAAGGAGAAGCCCCCTTTGGAGACTGAAAAAAAAGTAAAAATATGTTTAATTAAAAAAACTTTTAAAGGGGTTGCTCAGTTGTAAACTGCTGATAGCCGACCTTCAGGATCAACCATCAATAGTACATTAGTAAGGGTCTGTTGCCTGGGACCCTGCCGATCAGCTATTCGCCAGGCCAATGCAGGAAGCAGACAGCTCCATTCTCACTGCAAGTGGCCAGGCTTGGTATCGCAAACACAACCATTGAAATGAATTGGAGCTTAGGGTGCAATACCGAGTCTGGCTGCTCTAGTAGGAATGGAGCTGTCTGCTTCCTGCAGCAATCAGCTGGGTGGAAGAACACACTGAATTGGAGAACAGCTGATTGTGGGGGTCCCAGGATAAGCCATCAATAGTTTACAACTGGACAACTCCTTTAGGTCGCTTTCACACAACCGAGAAAATCACGTGAAATTGGTGCGTTGTGAGACACACAAATCTCGCACGAATATGAACTCGGGAATAAATCGCGGCATGTCCTATATTTTGGTGTTCCCATGGAACAAATGGCGCATTGCTTTCAATGGGGCTGGCAGAAGCATCAGACGGCGTGCGAGGTGCACGCGAGTGCGGTGCTTCCCATTGAATACTGGCCAGCGTCCGGCGTCCCTCCATTCTGCTATGTGCCTGCTGCCGCCCTGAGGTTCTCTGCGAGGCTCGCACAGAAATAGGGCATGCCGCGATTTGTTTACCACGCGAGTTTTCACACGGTCAAATCGCGTCTGTCTGCATAGTCTTGCATTATCTAATACAATCCTATGGCAGCGGGCACGGGCGGAAATTCTGCGGGAAATCGCGCTGCAGAATTTCCGCTTGTGTTCAGGAGGCCTAAGTGTGGATGTTTAAACGGTCTGTTTTGGTGTATGCATTCATGAGGTTCTGGGTGGGATTCCCGTGTCTGTAGGTGTGCAGACGTCTGGTGTGAACGATGTCTTGTTCAGTGTATGTCTATTCCTATCTAGGTCGAGGCACTTGGTCCTTACGGGGATGGTTGCCCTGCTTGTAGGCAGGGTTCCCTTTCTTGGGTTTACTTGTCTTGTTAGTGTAGGTGCTCACGAGACGAGAACCCTTGATGTGGGCTTGTGGGCTTATGCACTTTGGCCATGATACAATACCTTGTACTTATTTAAATTTCCATCTGCTTGATGTTGTAATACTTTGGTAAGTATTGGGCTGCCTTGTGTAAGGTTTATGTCAGTTTTCCTTTGGTTGCTTGCATGTTTGGTGTGAACGGTGTCCAATTGTGTGTGTATATCTTTCCCTTCCAGCCTTTTGTAATCTAGAACTGTGAAAGTAAATATAAAACGGGAAATTGTTAGAGAATGTTTGCAAAGTTGCTTTGTTTTATATTTTAGATCCATTTGAGAAAAAAAAGGGTTGCAAAAGTCGACGCACCCTGTAACCAGAGCTGGAGCGCAAATCTAGTTAAAATGAAAGTATCTCCAGATCCAGCAAGCAGTAGGCATTCTCCTCAACCAGACACGGGTCCGTCTAGCCTCGCCTCAGAAGGGTTACCATAAATGTCTTCACCACTCATGGTTCCCTCTGGTCTTGCCCCAGCAGGGCAGTCATGAACGCTTCCACTAGACATGGTTCCTTCTAGTCTTGACGCAGCAGGGTCTTCATGAATGCCTCTTGCCATGACGATTGCACCATGAACACTTCCACCAGACACAGCGGTCCCCTCTAGTCGCCATGAACGTCATCAGACATAGTTCCCTCTTACCTTGCCACGATAGTGTTGCCATGAACACTTCCACCTGACACAATGGTCCTCTCTAGTCTCGCTTCGACAGGGTCACCATGAATATCTTCACAAGACATGGTCCATTTGATATTGCCCCAGTGACATCACCATGAACGTCTCCATCAGACACAGTGGTCCCCTGATCTCACCCTGATCACCCTCCATAGACATGATTTCGGCCCCCTGCACACAAGTGGAATTTCCGGCCGTGCCCGCCTGCAGGATTACATTGGAAAACACAATCCTAGGCAGATGGCCGCGATTTGTCCACGTGAAATCACATGCGGAGAACAAATCGCGACATGTCCGATTTCTGTGCGGGTCTCGCAGAGGCCCGCACAGAAATGTCTGGTGACGGGCCGGCTCTTCTCTGCGCATGCGCTGGCTGCTGGCACACAGCGCAGAGAGGAGACGCTGGGAGCAGGTAAGCCGCAGGCCTCTGCAGGGGCATGGGAACGCATCCTGCTGCGAGAATTCTTGCAGCGTGATCCGACCCGGCCGTCTGCAGGCAGCCTTCCTCTAGTCTCGCCCTTGCAGAATTATCATGAATGTTTAACCTCTAGTCTCACCCTGGAGGGGTCATTATGCACATTTCCACCAGACATGGTTCCTTCTAGTCTCACCCCAGCAGAGTCGTCATGAATGCCTCTCCCAGACACTCTAGTCTTACCCTGGCGGGGTCATTATGAGCATCTTCAGCAGACATGATTCTCCCTCTTCTTGCCCCGGCAGAGTTGTTATGAGCACCTTCACCAGACATGGTTTCCTCTAGTCTCGCCCTGGCGGAATCGCCATGAGCGTCTTCACCAACCATGGTTCTCTCTAGTCGTCCCTCGGTGGGGCCGTCGTCTCGTGGCGGCGATGATAAAACACACGGATACGTACACAATTGATTTTATTCATTAGAAATGATAATCTGCGGTTTGGTCAGGAAATCTGCCTGCAGGATGACAACCTCTAAACGAAACCAACAACAGCAGAACAACAGGATCATCAAAAGAAGTGAACAGAATCTGCAGAAAATATGTCCGTGTGACTGCGCCCCCAGCTGGTGATTGGCTGCAACTGCAAGGCGACGACAAATATAAAAATCAGGACTAAAAAGACAGAAAAATATCACACAGCGTCCGAGTAACCGTCTGAGGATGGGAAGGAGCCTGCTGCTGGCATCTGCCCTCATGACCCCCATGTACCTTAAAGGACGGCCTAGCCCACAGAGCAGCCCCTTACATCTGTCAGCATTTCAGCCAGTGGACAACCCTCTCCCACCAATTAATACATATGTTCACTTTGGCCAGCTTTGGTTTTAAAGAACAATTCTAGAATTTTCTATTACCCTTAATATTTTCATTTTCAAGATCTCCGCTTGCTGGCAATGAATGAAAACCTGTATATATCAAACCATAGGGTGAAAATCCATCCTGACCCAATACTTCTTACAGCTGAGGGTATGTTACAATATGTCCAGCGAAGACCATTCTCTGGGAGATAAACATTGTAGACTCCAGACTGATACATTGTAACAAACTATCAGGACGGGAAGGAGGTTTGTGCTGCTGCTGTGTTTTTCTCACAGGAGAATTGTCTAGATTGATACATTGTAACAAACCCCCAGCTATGAGAAGTACTAAACCCATACAAGTCTGGTTATAACAAGGCGGCTTCCTTTCACTGACAACTAGCAGAGATGTAGAGAACGGGGAAGAACTCAAACACAAAAGGGCGTTTTGTATGCTTGAAGTATAAAAGTTGAAATTTCGGCGGTCATATCATACAACAGATTTACGCCAGCCTTCCCACTTTTTCAAAAGTGGGTGGGGCCTAGCATTAAGGGGTGTGACCGTGTATAGCACATCGAATGTACTATATTGTTGTAGCAGAAACCTACGCCAGCTCAGAGCCGCTGCAGCTTTCAGTTTGGCGCATGAAGGTGCGGTAAGATGCGACAAATGTATTACGAGGCTTTCGCTTCTTAGCAGATTTGCCGCAGGAACATTGGTGCAAATTTTGCCAAGGGCCCTTTTACACGGGACGGCTGCGGGGTGCAGACGCGCATGAAGAGTCATCCCAGCAATAACTTTTCCACCGGCGCAATCATCGCTCAGTGAACGGAGGCAGAGCGGGCTGGGCATTGTTCCGGACCGCCGGCCTCCATTCATAGTCAGCTGCCCGTTTACATTGGCCGATCGCCAACAAGCGATAAGTAAAGGAATTATCATTCGTCGTGCAGTCGGGGTGATATTTATATTGTCCGACTGTCTGACAGCCCCGATGGACATTAAGATCCCGGAAAATGGAGAAACCAGCCACCCAAAATGTGACGTTTTTAGGCAGATTACTAGTGACGGACATGAGTGAACGAGCCAAAATTAAACTCCACGCAAGACATGAGCGTGGCGGGAGGATGTGCGCTACTGACGGCATCCCAACATGAGGGGCAATATCTCCTAAAAACGGCAGAATTCAAGGCGAATATTTATAATTTATGAACAATAAATTCTGGAAGACTGATAAGCTGGGGGGTAATACTGTGGGGGGGGGGGGGATCAGAAGACTGTGGGGGGTCCTAACTAATACTGCAACATGTAAACAGGACAATATCATCATTATGTTTCCTAATCCCACACGTTCCTAGCAATATGCCATCGCATCCTGGAAGACCCCTTTAGGGGATGTTCACACGTAGCGGAAATGCAGAAAACCCAGCGTTTCTGCATCCAACAGCACGTAACCACCTCGGACACTGCTGTGCACCCGCAGCTGATTTAGTGTACACAAGAGGGCGCCGACCTCAAGAGCAGCGCACACCCTCACCCGGCAACTGCTGCCGCTGGTCACGTCAAACAGACATGGCATCACCTGACCAGCGGCGCACAGTAGCGTTTTTTGCGGCAGAAATGCCGCAGCATTTTTGCTACGTGCGAACGCACTCTACAGGTAAGTTCACACGGCGCAATTCGCTGGAGAATTTTCTGCATGCATTCCGCCTCTGAAAACCACAGCTTTTTGGCACGGATCAGAGTGTGGATTTAGCCCGGTCAATGGGCAAAATCTGGGCGCAGAATTCAAATTTGGAAAATTGTGTTTTTGCATCAAGAAGCACAATCGCGTCAGTATTCCGCACGTGGATTTTGCGCATTGACAGGGTGAAATCCACGCATGGATCCGCACCGTGGATTTTTATTAAAGGCAGAGTTCACGTGGAAAATTCTGCCTTACATTCCGCCGTGTGAACGTACTCTCCAGAGAGAATTAACCTTTAAAATCCCATGATCACAGTATGTGTGTCCTTAAGCCATCTAGCTGTTACACTTCAGTGGGCAAGCTGGATGGGGAGCATCACAGACAGTCACCCTGCTTTGCTAGTGCCCTGGATGGATATGTACAACTATGGTGGCAGGTATGGCGCTGGGGGACGTGCCAGTCAGAGCTCTAGGAAAGCTGTACTGATGGGCTTATTAACACAAGGCTGTATACTGAACGGCCCTGTTCTTAAAGCCCCCTATCTAGAAGTACGTTGGACTCCTTTGGCTTTCAGCTCTGCAGCAATTCGTCGTGGCGTAAATTCCACTGGGTGATGAACAGGAATACCGGCCCCTGCGGACAGGAAACCTTTCGCATTTGACCGCTGGTTTCTCCCATCTAATATGGATTCACACTGAAACTGACCTACAGGAAACTTGTTTTACGCTGCACTCCGGGGTCACCGGGATCATTTCCATACAGGGAAGCGCCAATCGTCAGAGCGCCGTGGTTCTAAGAAAGGGGCCAGTCAGTGTATATAGAATAGGGATTTCCTGGTTTTAGGTGTACTGGCTCTTTAAGAGCAGCAGCTGGATTGGACCACAATGACGACCTAACGGGACCCCACCACCCTCCACTTCTGCCCTCTTCGTTTTATCAGGCCGCACATTAAAGCTACCGACGTAACAAACCTCCTTCTCGTAAAGATCAAAGAAACGTAAAATAAAAAGTACCGCTAAAATCAAGAGAACTCTATAATAAAGTGCAGGGGGAGCAGACGAGGGGGTCACTATCTGCTCGCAGGACGTCTGCAGCCGCCATCAGCCTCTCGCTTTACAAACAACATAAAATCTAAGGATGTGGCCAATGAGCTCCTGATCCCCGGATGTCCCCGGCTAACATGTCTTATTACGGCGGCTCTGGTGGAGCGGAGATTATAAATCGCCGTAAAAGGAAAAGTTCTGCAACTTTTTAATAAAGTTTTACATACATTTATCAAAATTGGCATCATTTTAGCCAAGGTGTAAATCAAGGCGTACTCGTGTGCGTTTTGACGGACGTATGACCGCATTTGTCTACTTTAACATTTGGTTATAAAGCGACATTTGCGCCGTCATGACAAATATATATATATATTTTTTTTTTTACACATTTGCAGGTGTTTTTTTTTATAGCAATATTAAAGGGGTTGTCCCGCGCCGAAACGGGTTTTTTTTTTTTTCAACCCCCCCCCCCCCCCCTCCCGCTCGGCGCGAGACAACCCCGATGCAGGGACTGAAAAAAAGAACAGCACAGCGCTTACCTGAATCCCGGCGCTCCGGTGACTTCTATACTTACCGGTGAAGATGGCCGCCGGGATCCTCTACCTCCGTGGACCGCAGCTCTTCTGTGCGGTCCATTGCCGATTCCAGCCTCCTGATTGGCTGGAATCGGCACGTGACGGGGCGGAGCTACACGGAGCCCCATAGAGAACAGCAGAAGACCCGGACTGTGCAAGCGCGGCTAATTTGGCCATCGGAGGGCGAAAATTAGTCGGCTCCATGGGAACGAGGACGCCAGCAACGGAGCAGGTAAGTAAAAAACTTTTTATAACTTCTGTATGGCTCATAATTAATGCACAATGTATATTACAAAGTGCATTAATATGGCCATACAGAAGTGTACAGACCCACTTGCTGCCGCGGGACAACCCCTTTAACCTTTTACTGCGTTGTCAAAGTAAATATGCGATTTTTCCCATTCAAACTCATTTTTAATGAGGTGAAAGGCAAACCTTAAATTATATGACATGCCCTAGAAAGGCTCCCTCCATGGGGCCAGGGCTTTGAACGTGAGTAGTGGGCGTTGCCTCCCATGTATCTGACCGCGGCAGCCGCGATTAAGGCTTTCATCTATAAGTTTATACCAGTTTCTGATATAGATTATAGTATGAGGCCATGTCCCCCTTTTGTTAGGCCCTGCACATTTTTAAGACAGTGGAAAGAAGTTGCAAAATGGAACAAAACTTACACATTTTTGCAAAAAAAATAAAAAATCACAACTTTTTAATGACAGAAAACTAGTGCAAAAGGGTTTGTAAACCCCTCCCCCCCCCCCCCCCCCAGGAGTTCAGCTTCTCATCATTTTCAACACCTCTGCTTGCCCTCTGTGAAAATGAATATTCTTTGTATCCAGCGGCTGTAAATCCTGCCCTAACCTAGTCCAGCTCATAGGTGATGGGCTCTATCCATTACACGGTCATGTCTGCACACGGAGCGCTGAACCCCCATTGGTTTGTAATAGGAATTTCAGACCTGCAAGTTTGACACGTATATTTAGGTGCATGAAACAAAATTGCAGCATGTATTGTTTTGGTCCGTATTACGGACTGATTAAGTCAATGGGATTGTGTAAATACGCAAGGAATACACACAAAAGATGCGTATTCATGCATTAAATCAACGGGACCTAACTGCGCTGAGAATGCATGCAAGAAAGAAAAAAAAGCAACCAGGTCCAAATATGCAGGAAAAATACAGAGTTTTGGTTTGCGAATGCGCTGCGTATTCACGGACCGAAACTAAATATGTCCGTGTGAATGAGCCCTAAAGGGTATTACCACCTCAGTGTTTCATGGCTGAGATGAGGAACCCGCAGCTGGTTTGTCGACCACCTTGCCGGGTGGTAAGGCCATTTTACATGCAACGATTATTGCTTTAAAATTCGTCCAAACGGCCGAGAATGAGCGATAATCGTTACATGTAAATGCGGGCATCGGGCGCTTTTCGTTTGATTGATGGATTTTAGTTAAACCGTTTGACTGTATTTTGCTCATCTTTCAAAAGACCTCAGGATGTTCTCCCTGCGGCGTGTTTACACTAGCGGCGAGGAGGAGAACAAAGGAATGTGTCGGCAGCTGTTTGCACAGCTGGATGTGTGTTTAAACACAGGCTGAGCTCTGCAAACAGCTCCTGGAGATCCTTTTACATGCAAATGAAGATGATAAAGTGTTAATGGTCACTAACACTTTATACAAATAGATCGCTAAATCTTTCAGTCATCTGAAGGATTCACTGGTAAAGAGCATTTTTGTTACAAAGACTGTGAATGGTGTTCTTAGCTAAGTCATGGGTGCTGAATTTGAAAGTGAAATTAGTTTCTGCCCATCGGGCTCAGTTTTCTTGTGACACGCTACCCTCGTTATAGAAATCCCTGAAAACGCTGCCTTTTGGTATTCTGCAGTGGCTTAATTGAATTTGGCAGTTGTAATTGCTGAAAAACAATTGAAATATACTAGAAATTACAACACAAAGGCCTTAAGTTTAGAAATCCTCCACCAGGAGATAAGGGAGGTTTGGCCACATTGCCCGTGAGTCACGCTCTGTACAAACATGTTCCGTTGTGTCGGTTGCAGCCTGGATCTCAGCATTGAGAGTTCAGTCAACAATTGCTGTTGGAAGCGACTGCTTGTAGTTCTACGTTTGTGAAGGTTTGTGGTTTGCATCAATTCAGAAGAATGGCCCCGGACCCGTGCAGATAGCCCAGATTCTTTTTGTTATATCTGTGGAGAGTTTACTCTGAAATCGCAAAAACAAAAAAACTTAACCCTCTTGTAAAAAAGAGCTACATACTATATTCCGGGTGTAAGGTTGGGGGACAGGACCGCAAAAGGATTATGTAGACTGACACACTGTAACAAATCCTCATTCATGTGATAAAGACTGTTTTTCTCCCCAGCAAGCAGAGATATTGATAACGTGAGGGATTTTAACACAAAGTCTATTAGAAAGTTGCAGAACTTTTCTTTGTACAATGATTAAGCTTTCACTAGCTACCTGGACGATGCTTTCCTTATCCCCAACGCCGGCTCGCACTCCGCCGCAGGTCCCTGTTAGACAGGGGGCTACGACCAGGTGACCTGTATGCCATTTTTAAATGTGGCTGCATTGAAGGAACCATCCTAATTGGGGAAGATAATAATTTAATTATTCACAAAGCAATTTAAGTGCTTAGTTTGGAGGTAAGTGCTTTAGGTCGTATCTCAAGAGGCTCCGGGAGCCGAAATGTCAGGATGGACGTGAATTACGTCCTTAAGAGCCTGCAGCGCAAAGAGCGCTCTCAGAATGTGAGAGTGCTGCGTACCAGGAGGACAGAAAATACAGGAGAAATGGTGCCGAGCCCAGCAAACTGTCCCCAGGACACGATCACAAGAACATAGTGCGGAGAACATAGTGCGAGTGCAGCTGCTGAATGCAAGTCTTTAAAGTGCTAAACTTAAAGAACAACTCCAGTCACAATATCGGGAAAAGTACTGAAAATATTGTCCTGAAAGTCCTTCTTGTCGTGCCTTCGGATGACACTCTGATTTCATATTTTTACTAATGCAAGTTCAATGAGCTGTCAAAAAGCGGAGGGGGGGGGGGAGGGGGGGGGGGGGAGAAGCAACTGCTCCAAGGATGTCTCAGATATAGTTCTCAGACGAATGTGATTCAATTAAACATATTGCTTATATAATACTGCCCCCTATGGACCGGACTGTGGAGCTACATTGGTAACAAGATCTTCTTAGGGCACTTTCACACATGTGGCCTTTTCGGTATTGAAAATCTGCAGCAAATCCACCTCAAAATCCAAGTTAGGCCGCTCTCACATGACCGGATTTCTTTTGCGGAATCCATGATCGTCACCCGGGCGGACGATCCGCAGTATTCCACACACATTGAAAGAATAGAACATCCATATATCGGTCAGATGAGCGGCTAGAGATTTCCACAAGCGGTTTTTAAATCACAGCATGTTCCATTTTTCTGTGGAATCCGCTTCCATTGAAGTCAATGGAAGCTGTCCGACCCGCAGTCCATTCGCAATTGACAATGCGGATAGGCCGCGGGTACCCGTGTCATTGCCTAGTGAAGGCGTGGGGGAAAACTTTTTTTTTTTTTAAATCAGTACTGTGCATGACCGACGGTCATCCATACTACAGAAAAGCAAAGGTTCGCAGGGTTGCGGTCCGAGTCAGATTCTGCTGCAGGCTCTTGCATGCGGAATCAGACCCATCCATGAGACACCGGCCTTAACACATGTAGATTTTGGTGCAGACGGGTCCCGTACAGAATATTCCAGCATGTGTGAAAGCACCTTTAGATGACTGAAGTTGCTCTTTAGTACAATTCAGTAGTGGGATTATGGGCTGGATAAAAAAAACACAAACGACCGATTTCAAACAGCTTTCCTGGAAGTTGCCGGTCCTCAGAGCAATCGGCGGATCTCGGCTTGGTCTAGGCGACCGTTATGGACAATCAGTGGCTGAAAAGTTGGTTGGTCATGGCAAAGTTTTTTTTGCTCATTCATCACCTGCATCGGTAAGTGAATGGCGTTTTTGGCTGTTTGCTCAGAACCCGATACACCTTCAACAACTGCTGAATGAAGGATCAGTGCCAGCTTATCTCCCAGGGAATAACAGGGTTGGGCACTAAAATTCAACATCCCTGATCTTTCTTTCCTCCAACATCATTTGTCGGAGAAAAGTTGAGCCGCTGCCATACATATTAAGAGAGTCGTCCGTCACCGCCAGGTTCAGACGACTAAACTGTAACATGTATGTGAGCTTTAGTTCAGGCATGTGCAGGATTTACCCGTCACTGATTATTAATTTTGGTTGGGGGGGGGGGGGGGGGAATTTCACGTCTGATCAACCCTGTGTCACCCACTTCGGATCTTACGAGTACGGGACTGCGCAGTCCTACGTCTGGAGGGAACGTTTGGCTGCTGATACGAGAGCCTGAATAAACTACCAGTGTAACAAGTGAAAGCTAGAAAACCAAAACTCAAAAAAATCCTTTTTTTTGTAAGCGTTACTTATACCGGCCACTAACATTAAGACATCGCAGGTGGTGACGAAAAAAAAGCTAAAAACATATTCCAAGGTGCCACTGGGGACTGATTCTCTACAGAAAGCATCAGCTAATTGTGTCTAAAAAGAAAATAATTCATCACGACCCGCTGTCAGTCAAGATATAAATGTAACCAGTTCTCACAGAGCGAACGCCTACGAATAGCTGAACGTATAGATATGTATACCCTGTGTGCGCTGACGACAGGTACGACGGCTTCATGTGTCACACAAAAAACCATATTCCTAAAAAAAAAAGCCAAAAAGAAAACGATATAAGTAAATGAAAAATAAGTGCTTCTCCTCTCACAATGCGATACAGGATCTGCAGAGCATTGCACTAGAACGACGCACATCTCAAGAGAAATGCTCTGCAGAAACCGGGGCAAGAGCCAAGAAAATGGCACGCCAAGGCCCCATGAAACCTGTGAGATCCCAGACCATAGAGCTCGTCCTCCTAACCACAACTTGAAATGCTTTCCTTAAAGTGCCATACATCTCATTTTCACCTTTTTTCGGGGGGTAAAATCAGCATCTCCAGTGGCCCCCCCAAGAGTTAAACACAGCAGACTGAGCACAGCAAAGGCCAAACCCATTACTGCGGGGTATGAACGCAGATGCAGTAAGGTGCCGCTTATCTCCCCCTACCAGGGCTGTGCAAACACATGGAACAGCTTTTTCTAATTCCAGACCTCGCACTAGGAATCGCTCACGTATCTGAATATAGTACAGGGAGAGAAAGAAGACAAGTGCCAGCTTCACACAAGACTGGCATCCCTGTCGGCGGCATTGACTCCCAGAAGAAAGCCGTTGTTGTACGCTACAGGCGGGCGGGGATGGGGGTACAGGCAGCGGCTGCTGTAACACAGTGACTTCCTGAAAGGCTTATTATGTTTAGCAATATGCAACAATCCCCTCCGGTGACAAAAAAAAGGCTGAAAGTGTGAATTAGCCAAAAGTCTGGCTGGTAGCGGGGTCGGGGGGAGAAGCCATCTGGGTCCTGCTTTCATTAACATTTACCAGAGAGAAGTCTGTAAAATCATTGCTGGTGGCCGGTTGCCGCAGGTTCACCTGTCCGTTGGCAGCGCTGAACTGCGGAGATAATCCGGGCCGACTGCCGTGGTACTGTGCCCTGAAGGATGGCTCAAATGCATTCAGCTGGTACGTTTGATGGACAGTCTGAGAGTCGGACTTCTTCTGTCCGGTCACTTGATCTATAAAGTCCTGTGTGGAAGAGGAGGGCACCGGGGATGTGTGGCTACCATCATCCGCTGTAAAGCTGAAGGCGCTCTGGGAGTCGGTCACGATGAGGCCAAAGTGAGATTTGTCGGGAGATACTCTCAGAGGGGTGCTCAGACCGGCTCGGAAAGTGCTGATGGGTAGTGTGGTGTAGACATGTTTATCCAGCGAGGGGAAGGTGGTTGTGCTGGAGAGACTCTGGCTGTCAGTGACAAAGTTAAGGCTCGTGTTGTTCAGATAGGCATCGTTCTGGCTAGTCCGTTCCAAAGCTTGCTGCAAAAACTTAGAATACTCTTGTAACATACTTGCCTTGTCGGATTGCGGGACCTGGGCGGAGGCCCCCAAAGTCTCCGGCTGGCTAGACTCTCCCACCTCTGAAGAGTTTATGGAAATACTGGAAGTTACCTCCGTATCTCCTACACTGAAAGATATCTCATGCTGCCCGTTGGCTTTGTGCGAGTAATGGTCCAGCAGCGTCTGTAACACCTCGTCTGGAATTACATTCTTATCCTGGTTCGTTTTAATGTCCACACTCAACGCCTGGGGATCTAGCAGGGTAGCTGTGCCACTTTCATCTATGACACTGGCCACCGCTGCCTGGGTGGCAGATGGCTGAGATGCCATGGTGCCCACATTCAGAGCGTACTCCCTGCTGTTGCTACTGCTGTTGGTGCTGGCGGCCAGTAAATAGCGCTTCTTCTTGGAGAACTGCATGGCCTCTTCGTAGCTGACGCTGCTATTGGCTGGTTTGGTGCTTCCTTCATGAAGTGGATCATTGTGATCCATGTCTGAATTGCTTCCTGAGTCCAGCAGCGCCTGCTTATCCACTAGTTCAAAAGCGTACTTTGCCACTTTACCATCATCAAAGGTGGACAGCGCCGTCAGGGCCGGGCTCTGCTCCAGCACATGCTTCATCATCTTTTTGCTGCTCACTTTCTTAATCAGCAGCTTTGGAGGACTGATGTCTCCAGACATCGGTTCCTGTAAGTGCAAGTCGCTGACTGAGGGATGCGGCATCTCGACAGCATACTCGGCCACCATAAATTCATCCTTCACTTTGGTGCTGTCAGGAAAGAGTGGGAGGAAGTCGCTCTTCTTCTTCTCCTCCACTTTCTCGAGAGGGTTTTCCTTGTCGCTCATCCCTAGGAGCTTCATTTTGTCTGGCCTCTGCTTCTTCTTAGGTAAAGCTCCATCTTTACATGTGGCAGAGAAGCAGATGTCGCCCTCTGGAGTTAAGAGGGAGGACTTGCTGGAACTTTTTCCTGATTTCCTCTCTCGATTCTCATGGCACATACGCTTGTGTTTCAGTACACGATCGGTCCTGGAGAAGTACTGTCAGGAAGAAGAGGATAGAAAAGTCCAATTAGTGCAGATACTTCACATATGGAACCATAACTGAACAAAGACAGACTGCAAACACCAACTAAACACTAACGAGCCCCTGGTGCCAAATTGTGGAAATCTGTCACTTTAACATAGAATAACTCCGTAAAGGTTTTGCATATCCCAGTGATTCTGACATTGTTTTTTTTGCCACATATTGTACTTCATTTAGGTGGTAAAAATAGACTGATAGAATTTGTGTAAAACAAAAAATGCAATTTTTTCACATTTTCAACTGAAATTTAACAAATATGTGTACAAATTTTTGATAGGATGTATACTTTCATCTGTTTACTTTATTCAAGAAGCACATTTGAAAAACTTTAGTTTTTTTTCACCATTTAGGAGACGTACAAATTTAACATTAATTATTAAAAGTTTGAGGGACATTTTGCTTTCCTCCACCAAGCCAAGATTGCAAAGGTTCATAGGTGTCAGAATGATAGATACCCCCACAAATGACCCAATTTTTTTAAAAATACACCCCTTAATATATTCCCTGAGGGGTGTCAGGAGTATTTTGACCCCAGTGTTTTTTTTTCAGGAGTTAATGCAATTTTGAGTAGAAAAAATAAAATTGTACATGTCTGAAAATATGTCATTTTAAAGACAGGTTTTTGTTTCTATAGTGCACATGAAAATGAGAATTTGCACCCCAAAATTGTTCCCCCCTGTTTGTCCTGTGTTCAGAAACACACCCATTGTAGTCTCGATGGCAAGGCCTGTAATGGAGGGAACACCTTTTGGCTTTTATCTCTCATCACCGATCCATGAGGGGAGATTAAACTAACTTTTTAAAGTTTCTAACACACTTCCACGGGATCGCCGTTATCCATTAAATAACGACAATTACGCGACTGGTGGCCGATAGTAGGGAGCGGTCACACTCCCCAACCCCGCTGCTTTATTCTACAGGGCCAACGTGTTTTCACAGCCTTGTAAAATAAAGCCCAGACACCCATGACGTGAAAACACATATGGAGGGTCACTAAGGGCTTAAATTATGTTCATGCATGTTGTTTTGATGCAGTTTTTTTTTAGGCAAAACTAGGAATGGATTAGAAAAAAAAAGAGAGAGAGAATAAAGGTAAGTCTTGTACCCCCCTATATATACACACACTTCGCGTCCATATATACCTCTTGTAACTTTACTCATCTGCTCCTGACATTGGCCAAAACAAACTACACCAAACAACAGGTATGAAAGAAGCCCGATTCTAAGGATTTGCAGATATTGAGGTCAAGGTGCGGTTTTACCACAATTACCACAAAACTGCAACATTTTTGCCCTATTTAAATACAGCCTGGAGGGAATACTAGTAGGACTACACGCCTGGAGGGAGCCCTGGCGCGATTACACACCTGGAGGGAGCACTAGTATGATTACACACCTGGAGGGAGCACTAGTATGATTACACACCTGGAGGGAGCAATGGCGTGATTACACGCCTGGAGGGAGCACTAGTATGATTACACGCCTGGAGGGAGCACTAGTACGATTACACGCCTGGAGGGAGCACTAGTACGATTACACGCCTGGAGGGAGCACTAGTACGATTACACGCCTGGAGGGAGCACTAGTACGATTACACGCCTGGAGGGAGCACTAGTACGATTACACGCCTGGAGGGAGCACTAGTACGATTACACGCCTGGAGGGAGCACTAGTACGATTACACGCCTGGAGGGAGCACTAGTACGATTACACGCCTGGAGGGAGCACTAGTACGATTACACGCCTGGAGGGAGCACTAGTACGATTACACGCCTGGAGGGAGCACTAGTACGATTACACGCCTGGAGGGAGCACTAGTACGATTACACGCCTGGAGGGAGCACTAGTACGATTACACGCCTGGAGGGAGCACTAGTACGATTACACGCCTGGAGGGAGCACTAGTACGATTACACGCCTGGAGGGAGCACTAGTACGATTACACGCCTGGAGGGAGCACTAGTACGATTACACGCCTGGAGGGAGCACTAGTACGATTACACGCCTGGAGGGAGCACTAGTACGATTACACGCCTGGAGGGAGCACTAGTACGATTACACGCCTGGAGGGAGCACTAGTACGATTACACGCCTGGAGGGAGCACTAGTACGATTACACGCCTGGAGGGAGCACTAGTACGATTACACGCCTGGAGGGAGCACTAGTACGATTACACGCCTGGAGGGAGCACTAGTACGATTACACGCCTGGAGGGAGCACTAGTACGATTACACGCCTGGAGGGAGCACTAGTACGATTACACGCCTGGAGGGAGCACTAGTACGATTACACGCCTGGAGGGAGCACTAGTACGATTACACGCCTGGAGGGAGCACTAGTACGATTACACGCCTGGAGGGAGCACTAGTACGATTACACGCCTGGAGGGAGCACTAGTAGGATTACACGCCTGGAGGGAGCACTAGTAGGATTACACGCCTGGAGGGAGCACTAGTACGATTACACGCCTGGAGGGAGCACTAGTACGATTACACGCCTGGAGGGAGCACTAGTAGGATTACACACCTGGAGGGAGCACTAGTATGATTACACACCTGGAGGGAGCACTAGTAGGATTACACACCTGGAGGGAGCACTAGTATGATTACACACCTACAGGCAGTACTGCTATGGATACACACCTGGAGGGAGCACTAGTATGATTACACACCTGGAGGGAGCACTAGTATGATTACACACCTGGAGGGAGCACTAGTACGATTACACACCTGGAGGGAGCACTAGTACGATTACACACCTGGAGGGAGCACTAGTACGATTACACACCTGGAGGGAGCACTAGTATGATTACACACCTGGAGGGAGCACTAGTATGATTACACACCTGGAGGGAGCACTAGTATGATTACACACCTGGAGGGAGCACTAGTAGGATTACACACCTACAGGCAGTACTGCTATGGATACACACCTACAGGCAGTATTGATATGGATACACACCTGGAGGCAGTATTCACACTGGTATGGTTTCTCTCCGCTGTGGGTCCTCTTGTGTCTTTCCATGTGGTATTTCTGAATAAAGCGCATCCCACATTCATCACAATGGAAAGGTTTTTCTCCTGTAAAATACACTTCTCATTAGGGCTTACACAGGCGTTATATCGCCAGCGTATTAAACACGTATTTTTCACGCATGTAATAAACGGTGCTAAAAGCCCATTGATTTCTCTTGGGCCACTCACACCCGCGTTTTTGCTGTGTACTGCATATTTTATGCGTGTAATACATGGGGCACATATGCCCGTGTGAGTGAGCCCTTATTCTCATTAGTTTCTTCTGTCTACGAACATTATATAAACATCTGAATGATAGAAGTGCTGTTTATTTCTGCACAGTGGAGCTCACTACAAGGCTGAGGTCACAGGAGACGCTTTCCCAGCAGACATCTCTTGGCTTTGCCGCAGAGAAAAAACTTGAGATCTCCACGGGATAAGCGCAGCTTCAAAACCCGTGGCACTTAGCAGACGGCGCTCCCATAGAGAGGAGTGAGGCTGCAACAGGAAAAAAAAATTAGACATGCTGCGTCTCGGGAACCCGCACCGCAGCACCAGCTAATGCCAGCTTTGCCGCGACGGATTGTCCGCCCCGTGTGGAAGAGACTTTTGACAGCGGCAGGCGAATTTGCTGCAGGGAAATTCCACAGCAAATTCACCCTGTGTAATCCCAGCCTAAAGACAGTGACAATCAGTGGTAAGCAAAACATGGGATGGTCCGGCCCTGGTAATGGGGGAGGGTGGCATGGGGTAAATAAGTATTGAGAGGAGCAAATAACATGACTCACCCGTGTGGATCTTCTCATGTCTCTGCAGCAGGTACTTCTGAATGAAGCGCATATCACATTGACTGCACTGAAACGGCTTCTCACCTGCAACATAACATCAGACTGTCGGTTATACAAACATGACATAACATGTCGCAAGTCTGTAATAATGTTGGCACAAGCCTAGTGAATAGCTAGCCTCATCCCTTAGATGCACCCATTTTAATTGCCCACTTAGAAGTAACACAATTCACTTAATTATTTTTCTAACCCGTTTTACACCACCTAATGTGCCTCTGGCTGCATCACCCATGTACAAGGCATACCAGGGCCTAGAACATTGGCATATTGCTTTGCTTTAATTTGCTTTTACTGATATTGACTATTTAGACAATTTGTTATGTTTGCATTACACCAGTGAAAAAAGCTCAAGAGGACATTTACTGAGACTGTCGCAGGAACCAAGTGGTGTGCCAGCCTGTGAGAGGAGCACAGAGTGCGCCATACACCTCAAAACAACAGACTACTGTTGAGGAATATGGAGCATACTTCTAAGCAACACCGGGCTCTCCCACCCTTGGTAGAAAAAGTAAATAGTAAATCTCACTTATTTGTGTCAGCAGCGCGGGAGCTTCATAAATTCTGTAAGATGGAACAACTCTAACTCCCCCCACTGTTACATGTACTGTATTTTTCGGACTACACGGGCCTGTTCACATGGGGCAGATTTACTGCAGAATGTCTGCATCGTTTGGCAGAATTCATCCCCTCATTGAGAAGAGGTGAATTCTGCAGTGTAAATGGCGATAAAATTGACATGCTGCAGATTTACATTCTGCACCACATATCATTTTCCGCACGGGTTTCGTGCGGATTTTTCTGCAGCATGTGGACAAGATTTTAAAAATGTCATCCACTTTGCTGCTGCTGTAAATGTTGTGGATTTTCTGTGCGGACAGCCCGATATCTTTTCTGTTTTGGCTTCACTGAATTCCCACAGGCACAGCGCTTTAATATTCCATCGGCACACGGATGAGGGATTGTTTTTAGCAGTATGATTTGCATGCTTCATAGCATCATTTTGGAGCGCGTATACAGGATTAAAAATTGCATTGGGTGAAAGGGAATATGCCACAGTTTTTGGTTGTTTTTTTTTAAATATAATTTACTGTGCAGTATTAAAGTGACCCTCCAGTTTTGAGACAAAATCCTATCCTGGGGCAGGAGGGGTATATTACCTGCAGTTGTTTTTCTGTTCCAGGCTTCGCTTTTGGCCATCCAAGATGGCTGCATCAATTTTCTAACTATCTCCGATGCCCCCCCGCTGTTGCAGTGGGACGCCGGCTGTGACTGACAGCCGGCTCCCGCTGCGGGATAGCGCGGGATCATATGTGATCCCGCGCTATCTCCAGGACGTAAGTTTACGTCCTGTTGCGGGAAGTACCAGGCTGCCAGGACGTAAACTTACGCCCTGCAGCAGGAAGGGGTTAAATCAGTTTTCAGGCCTCATGTCCCCGGGAAAGGAGGGACCTGCTGCGGGATTCTGCATGGAGAATCCGTGTGGGCCCGAAATTCCTAGTGGACATGAGGCCTAACACTACCAGTGCACTGTAGAGATTGCGTAGGTCACCTTGGACGGCCAAAAACAGGACCTGAAACCAGCATATTAGAGGAGGGCAGAGAAGAATGAATGCAGGTAATATCCCCCTTCCAGAATTTTGTCCCTAAACTAGTGTCACTTTAATGACATAACAACTTTATTCTGTATAGTCAGTACGACGGCAATTATTGTATTTGTATTGTCCCACTAGTGACGTTGACCTTGTGATGTCTTGACTGCTGATAACACTCTGTTTTACTTTTGTATCGCAATGCATTAGACCTCTCACAGGGCCTAGTGGATGTACTAAGATGGCAGGGATGTTGGCTGCCATAATACCCAATCAACCCTCCTTCCCCTCATGATCATGTCACAGGTCTGTTGATGTGGTGACAGAGAGAACCTGTCTAACCACTCGGTTGTTACTCACTATGGGCGCTTTTACCCAAGCGGAATTATTCCGCAAGAGGCACTGAAAGACACTTCCGCACCAAAATTAAGCTGTAGACACGCGGGTATTGGAGCACAATTCGGTAGCTGCAGATTAAGATGCGTCTTTCGGTGTGTCTTGTAGAATAATTCCGCCCCGTGTGAAAGCATCCCATCAGAGTTATCTCTAATCCTGGTCATTGCAATATATAGCTGGCACCTGCTGCCAACGACATGGGCAAAGCTCCTGAGCTTGCACTACTAAAATGACATAGATTTACAGCAGTTTATGCTAAGCGTATAAGTACAGTGTTGTAAATATATATGTTTGATGGCACCAAGGGTTTGATTTCTGCAGGGGACATGAAGACCCACTGGCTGCTCCCCCCGGAGATAACAACTGATCACAAGGGGTGCAGTGTGAGCAGTACACGTATGCAGACACCTGTTACCTGTGTGGATGAAGACGTGTCTCTGCAAGTGATAGTTGGTTCTGAAGGCTGCGTTGCAGTGCTCGCACACGTGACATTTTGGGATCTTCAGACCCAGTGAGCCGTCCTCATTAATAGTGAGGATCTGAAATGCATTTAATAGTCTATTATAACATACAGCGCACAGTTGGATACCGCATGTACCCTGTACACCGCACTCTGTTTTTACCTTGGCCGGGGATCTTTGCTTCCTCTTTTTCTTCTTCTGGAGGTCGACCGGCTCTGGGAGCTGCTTGTCCGTCAGCTGAGACTCCATATCTTCTGTGAATTTGATCTCTTGTTTGACGTGAACCTGTTGTGATTACACAGTGATTACCAGTGAGGAAGCAGACGTATCTATAAGACGCTGCACTCCAGTCCGTATAACTCTAAAAACACCACAAAACCCATTAATAAGGCAGTAAAAGTCGATAAAGAACTTTCTCTGATATCAACGTAATTATTAGCTTAATTATTTACACATAACGGCCTGCGTGTCTCTGCTCTTCGTACCCTGGCCGTTGCTATATAATGGCAGTTACCCCGCTACCAATCAATGGCGAGCACCATGAAGTTCCAATACCGGCCAGTGCTGCTGCAGAACCTCATACTGCATACTCAAGCTGTTGCAGATCATATTACAGAACCTCATAATACACACCTCACCTGCTGCAGAACCTCATAATGCACAGCTCAGCTGCTTTATAGCCCCATACTACATGCCACAACCTCTGTAGAATATCACTATACACACTACAGCTGCTGCAGAACATAATAAAAGCCTCAACTGCTGCACAGCCTTCTACATAAACTGCTACAGAACTTCACAATACACATCTCAGCTGCTGCAAAACATCATATTACACACCTCACCTGCTGCAGAACCTCACAATACACACCTCAGCTGCTGCAGAACTTTATCATACATACCTCAGCTGCTGCAGAAACTCATACTAAACACTTCAGCTGCCCCAGCATCCGATGACGTACACCTTAGCTGCTGCAGAACATCACAATACACACCTCAGCTGCTGCAGAACCTCATGATACACACCTCAGCTGCTGCAGAACCTCATGATACATCAGCTGCTGTAGAACTTCACCATCCACATCTCAGCTGCTGCAGAAAATCATAATATATACCTCATAATATATCAAGGTGCTACAGAAGATCAAAATACACTCCTCAGCTGCTGCAGAACCTCTCCACACACCAAAGCTACTACAGAACCTCTAAATACAAGCCCCAGCTTATGTAAGAGTATATAACACATCATCTGCTGCAGAACCTCAAATTTCAAACCCCAGCTGATGTAAGAGTAACATATCAGCTGCTGCAGAACCTCTACACACACTTTAGCTGCTGCAGATCATCATAATACAAACCTCAGCTTCAGTAGAACATGGAAATACAAACTTTCTCCCACAAATAACACAATTCTTATTTATACGATGTGTAGATATGGCCCGGCACTGACCGTGTACTGGAATCCTGGGGGCAGCAATCTCTCCTGGGGGTCCACGTCTTCCTCGTCATTCTTCACCGTTTCCTCCTGTACCATGAGCTCATCTTGTGACATCATCTCCTCACGTCCTGACAAAGGTGCGCCCTCCACGCCAAGGCTGAGGTCTGTCCGTGACAGAGCGGTGGAGGGGGGCTGCTCAGCTTCCCCTATTGCTAAAAGACCCCTGCAAGGAGACTGCAGGACGCTCGTGTGGCCGCATCTGAGAAAACCATCGATGCTGTTGTCAATGTTCATAGTTCACACAGAGGCCTGGAAGAAAAACGTGGACAAGGGATTATCAGAGATGGTGAAGTACTGAAGTCAGCGTGTGCACAGCAATGCTCTACCGCGGACAACAGCGGTCTGAGAGACTTCTCCATCGTCCTCAAGTTCTACGGTAGACCCGGACTGTCAGCCAAGAGTCTGTGGATCTGACCTGCATGTCAGACTATCAGGATTTATCGACTACAAAGTTCCCACTTGTAACAACCCCCTGAATTAAGTATAATGCATGAACCCGGCCGACTACGGCAAACGTATAATCTCCCTCTATACCCAACTATAGATGGTGCTCATATACCACATAGTGATGATGAGGTTTATTCACTCGTTAGATGCTACTGGTGGCTGACACCAGCGATATAATCTATATGTATATCCATGCTGCATCCGTATGCGTTTCGTGTGTTTGTTCTTCACTTCCACGTATCATCTGTTTTTATTTCTGAGAGCCCCACTGACTCTAATCGGTCCGTGTGCAGCCCGTCCAACACGGACAGCCCCAGGGACCCTTGTGTAGCGCAGAGTGTTAAGGCAGCAGAATGCAGTCCTCAGCTCTCGCTCACGACCTGAATGTTGCAGGTTCAATCCCCACGTGCTTCAGGTAGCCTACTCAAGGCCTTCTGTCCATCTGAGGTTGGTAAAGTGAGCACCCAGCTTGGAGGTGCTCATTTTATAAATAAATTACCTGCAGAATGAGTTGGCGCTAAACAAAGATTTTTTTTTTTTTAAACCAGGTGCATCATAAATGTGATCAGCGGGAAACAGGCTCCAGAGATCACAAGAACAACCCGGGGAGGGGGGCCAGGTCTGCGTGACCACTGCGCTCCGAGGTACGGATTAAACTGCATCAAAAACCACACATGAAAAACATGCAAGGTTCACGCCATTGTGATGTGGTTTTTCAATGGGATTGTTGCTTTTACCACAACAAGATTGACAATTGTAGCAGATCGCAGTAAACCTGTGCCGGGTTTTCAGGTGCGGTTTTGATGCGGTATTTAATCACACTTCTAACCCTCTGCTTAATGCAGCCGGGGGCCAGTTTCGGACGAGCGTATGGTTATATGTCCGTAATACAGATCGATATTACGGGCATGTTCCACATGACATTACAACCCTAAGTCAGCAGTATTCGCCTCTGGATATTTTACTTTCTACTGGGCGAATACTAATCAGCATTTGCGCAATTAAAAAGTATAGCAATACAGCGGCAAATATGAAAAAAATAAAAAGTGCCGCGTTGTTGTCTTTAAAAATGGCCATAAAAATGGATAGATTTTCATAAGCCCCATATTACAGTACGCAAAACACGGACTACATACGGAGCTGAAGTACGCTCGTCTGAGAGCGGCCTGAGGCTACATTCACGCAGGAGAATCTCGCCGCGTTGTGTGTGTTTCGAGACGTAGAAAACTTGCACGAATATGAACTCTATGTTCCATCTCTGGGCGTTCCCTCAGAAAGCCTCGCCCGTTGTTTTCAATGGACCTTTAACCCTTTGCAATCCAATTTTTAATTCTGGGTTTCCTAGGGGATTTTCTCTTTCTGCCATTATACAACAGCACCATCTGCTGGCTAGAGCCAGTACTGTGGTATGGGACATGCTGGAGAGGCCCCCAACAACAGAGCGGCCAGTAATATACAGTAAGAAAACCCTGTTGGACGTCTTCCGACATCGGAGCTGTACAGCCTTCAATCAGAATGTCTTTAGATGTCAGACAGTGGATTGGAGAGGGTTAAAGACATCACATGACACTCGCACGCCGTGCGATGTGCATGCGAGTGTGATGTTTTCCATTGAAATCAATGGGAAACACTTCTGATACTTTGACGTGCATGAAACACGCGCCGGAGGATCGCCATTTCACAGAAGCGATGCGGGGCGTTTTTTAAAATAAAACACGCCTCGTATCCACATGAAAAACGCATGTTAGCAAGCGAATTTCTCAGCCCTATATCGCGCTTGCCCGTGTGAGTCTGGCCTTAATGTGAACTTGTCCGGTTATTTCTGAGGTCTCTGAGAGCAAGATAGGATAGAGGGGGAGAAGCGGAGCTCTATGATATACCAGTATACACTGAACGGCCCCTTTATTAGACCCCTGGCCCTCTCACAATTGGGGCTTCCCTGTATGAAAATTCTTCCCGTGACCCTGGAGTGCAGCATAAAATCACGTGACAAGTTCACCGTGGATCAGTTACATGTAAATCCACATTAGATGGGAAAATCCAGGGATCTGAGCGACTTCCAACGGTGCCGGGTCAGCGGTGCTAGACTAGCTGGGGCCGGGATGTCACTGCCAACTGCGGGGGGTTTTCTCATGTAACGGTGTGGAGAATATACAGAGAATGGCGCGATCAAGAAAAACATCCAGCAGAAGGAGATCCTGTGGATAAACTGCTCATCACTGAAAGGGGTCGGAGGAGAATGTCAAGAATCGTTCTGACCAACAGGCTGCACAGTCAGGAGCAGCTGAATACAACGCTGGCGCTCCAACCAACACATCCAAATGCAAAACTCACTGTTCTATGGCAGAGATGGGCTATACCAGCAGACGACCAGTTTCAGCCCCATTGTTTCTCAAGCCGCTCTCACACAGCCCGCTTTTTACCGTGACTAGCCAAGATAAACGCTTCCACTGATTTCAATGGGGCCTCGCAGACTAGACCTTGGCGTTTCTAATGCTGTTTATTCTCTCATGATGATAAAACGCCATCCAGGATAGGATCAAAACGTCGCATTTTATCATCATGGGAGAATAAAAAGTTTTTTTTACTTGATTTACACCTGGGATGCTGCCATACTTCTTCAATTTCCTGATATCCATTACGGAAGTGGTCTAATCCGTGTTTGGCTGGTGCATTCACTACAAGGACCAGCCACAGGTGTGCGATTATTTATTTGTGCTGCTAGCAACTTGCTTTAGGCTTTCTAACGCTGACTGCTCTATTTTTGTGCGTTTTAGAATTTTTAATGCACCTCATCACCCACTACAATGATGGGGCGCATTTAAAAATGATGTAAAGTGCGTTCTAAAGCGCTGCGTGAAACTGCGGTAAAACGCAGCAGTATCAGACGTGGTGTTTTGGTAATGCATGTCTGAGAGCGGCCTTAGAGAAACAGAAAGGTAAAAGAGCGCAAAAGTCAGATAACTGAGCAGTGGGAAGACGTGGTCTGGTCAGATGAATCCAGAGTTGCTGCACCGTGCTGATTGGAAGGTAAGCATATGGTACAAGCAGCATGAATCTGATGAGGTGCAGTCATAGAATCCTAGACTGGTAGAGCTAGAAAGGACCTCCGGGGTCATCGGGTCCGACCCCCTGCTCAGTGCAGGATCACTAAATCATCCCAGACCAGATATCTGTCCAGCCTTTGTTTGAACACTTCCATTGAAGGAGAACTCTCCACTTCCCGTGGTAACCTGTTCCACTCATTGATCACCCTCACTGTCTAATATCTAATCTGTGTCCCCTCCCTTTCAGTTTCATCCCATTGCGTCTTTCCTTGTGCAGATGAGAATAGGGCTGATCCCTCTGCAGTGTGACAGCCCTTCAGATATTTGTAGACAGCTATTAAGTCTCCTCTCAGCCTTCTCTTCTGCAAGCTAAACATTCCAGATCCTTTAACCGTTCCTCATAGGACATGATTTGCAGACCGCTCATGATCATGGTAACTCTTCAGTGACGGTGTGAGCCGTACGCTATACAGAGGAATCTGTATATAGGATGCTATAAGCAGAGCGCTTTACTGAAGAGGCCAGAAAAAGTTATTACTAAAAGCCAAACCTACAATACTCTGCAGAACTTCTGCATCAATTATGTGTTGAGAATTTGTTTTCATTTTGTTTTCAATGAATAAAACAATATATGTATATAGTTTGGTTCATAACTTTGTGTACATTTCAGATTTTAATTATTTTAACCCATTAGTGCAACAGGATGTATATGTACATTCTGGGTGCATGAGTTTTGTATGGAGCAGGATCAGGAGTAAAGCCTGGTTCCTACACGGCGGGTGTAGGCAGGCATTGAAGGCTGACACACAGCCACGATCAGCGTTCATGCCGATCACAGATGTTAACTCTTTAAACGCCGCCATCGATCCTGTCTGTCATTTAAATGCCCTGGTCGATGTTCGAGAATCCTGCATGCCCCCCCTCCCCCAAGGTCTGCCTATTGAGACAGGCTTGCCTTAACAAGCCAGTAGAAATACGATATACTTCAACAGTGAACTATTGCAGTATATGGTATAAGTGATCAAATGATTACAAATGCAAGTTCCATATGGGGACTAAAATGAATGGGGTTTTTTTGTTTTTTTTTAATTATTGTAAAAAATAAAAATTGAACATTAAAAAAACCCTTTTACTGTATTTATAGTAAACAAAAATCTCAAATCATATCTCACATCACTGCATCCATAAAGTATTGCACGGTTATCCCTTACGGTGAACAAAAAAAAAAAAATGGAAGTTGGAGTTGTGAAAAACACACAACTCTAGAACTGCACTTTTTGATCCCCGTCTCCAAGAAAATAAAAAAAAAAATTTAAAAAAAAAAGTTTTATTTAAAATGGTACAGATAGAAACCGCAGGTCATCCCACGAAAAATGAGCCTTCACAATGGGCGGAATGTGCGCCATGAAAAGTCAACAGACACCTGCTAAGATGCCATGTTAAAAAAAAACTGACAAAGATAAATCATTTCAGATTTACTTCCATCTTCAGTGTGAACCGTTATTTGTACAATCTTATGGAAAAAAACAAAACAACTGTGTTCGTGCGGATGGGATTCAGGTCTCCGGTCTGGTTGGGCCATGCCAACACTCTGATGTTCTCTGGTGAAGCCATCGTTGTCTTGCTGAGAGGTGAAATTCCTCTTCATCTTCAGCTTTTTAGCCGAGGCTTGAAGGCTTTGTGCCAAGATAGACTGATATTTGGAACGGTCCATAATTCCCTCCACCTTGATGCAGGTTTTGGCAAAACATACCCGGGGTTGGATGGCTTTTCTTTGTTAGTAAAGGCTTCCGCTCTGCCCCTTCCCCTCTCCACAGCCCAGACACATGAAGAGTACAGGAGATGGTTGTCACATGACTACATAACCAGGACTTGCCAGAAACTCCTGCAGCTCCTTTAATGTTGCTGTCGGCCTCTTGGCCTCCAGGACCAATTTTCTTCTGGTCTTGTCATCATTTTTTGAAAGACGTCCAGTTTTTGGTAATTTCACAGCTGTGCTAAGTTTAATCGCTGCTTGATGAGGTCTTCACTGTGTTCCACGGTACATGTAATGTGTTGGAGAGGTTTTTGTCTCCTTCTCCTGACACCTTCCAACAATCAGATCCCTTTGCTGTTCTGTAAGCTCTTTACTGACCAACTAACAAAATGTCAGGACAATCCTCCAGTCGGAATGTTACTGTTCCATAGAATAAAGTTAGCATGTAATTTCTGCAGCAGTGTGTAGACCGTAAAACAAGACACCCACCAAAGATGCCAAAATTGCATTTTCTTTCCATTTCACTAATCAGAGAAATTTGTAAAAGGTTTTTCTGTACATTTCATGGTAAATTAAATACTACCACTGAAGAACACAACTCGGCCCACAAAAAACACACAAGCCCTCGGGCAGCTACGATGATGGAAAAATAAGAGTTATTTTTTTAAATTAAAGGAGAAGAAAGCAAAAATGAAAAAAAAAAAGACCACATACGTAAGGGGTTAAATATCTATTAACCCATTAAGGACCAAGTGTGGTAAATATATGGCACTTGGTCCTGGGCTTTAATCCCCGCCGATAGTAGAAGTATGGCGCAGGATTATAGCTCCTGCTTCTGCAGTCAAGCAGGAACAGGTCAGGTCCTCAGCTGTCAGACACAGCAGAGGACCCGAAGGAGAAGGGGGAAGCAGTTTTTAACTGCTTCTGACTTCTCTTTTCATGGCTACATAGCGTTCATTGCTTCTTCCACTATGCCACCCAGCGATCACATGACCTCTGGGTGCCCCCTGTTAGAGCAGAGCTGCAGGGTCCTAGCAGTCTCTGCTCAGCTCTGCCAGTGAGTGTTATTACTAGTTGCTATGGATGCCCCAACTACAGTAGAAAAGTCCAATATAAAAAAAATAAACTACAGAGTGAATGATCCCCAGTGGTCTTATCATGGGACATAGATTGTACAAAAAAAAAAAGCTACAAAAATAAGTAAAAAACAAAATTACAGAATTAAATTAAAATATATACATAAAAAAAACTTGACCCACTGCTGACGCCAACATAAATCCTCGCCATATTTGTCCTGTAACCCGAAACGTCTGAAACTAAATGAAGAACTCTTTGCCATACTTTAAGTGTAAATGTGCTAATTAAAAAAAACGCAATTTCCAAAAAAAATAAAAACATTTTTCAGCTCTTTACCCACAATAAAACTAAAAAGTGAGACAAAGTCAGTGAAAAAAGATACTGAAAAATAGCCCTATATGCCATAGGAAAATAAAAACACCGCAAAAATTATTTTGGTAGTTGAAGGAAAAAAAATAGGGCAGTAAAACCACCACATGGGTAAACCCCCCCCCAAAGTGTCTGGTCCTTTGGGACCACAACAGGCAGGGTCCGTAAAACTAAAACACAAGCCGCTAATATGTCTTTGGTAAGAACTTAGTGGAGTGCTCTTAGGGGCGGGACTTATGAAACTGTTGCTGTAGTTGCCCATAGCAACCAATCACAGCGCAGCTTTCATTTTACAACAGCCGAATAAAAAAAAAACAAACACTCATGCAGGCTTCCCCTTAGGCTGGATTCAGACGAACGTATATCGGCTGGGTTTTCACGCCCAGCCGATATACGTTGTCTCTCTCTGCAGGGGGGGAGGCTGGAAGAGCCGGGAGCAGTGCTCTGAGCTCCCGCCCCTCTCTGCCTCCTCTCCTCCCCTCTGCACTATTTGCAATGAGGAGAGGCGGGATGGGGGCAGGGCTAATTCTCGACACTTGGCCCCGCCCCACCTCCTTTCATTGCAAATAGTGCAGAGGGGCAGAGAGGGGGTGGAGAGGAGGCAGGAGCTCAGTTCCTGCTCCTGGCTCTTCCATCCCCCCCCCCCCCCCCCCGCAGATGAGGACACCGTATATGAAAACCGAGCCGATATACGGTCGTCTGAATCCACCCTTAGGGCCTGACTGCACTGTCTTTGCACCATGCATACCATGGATAGAGTGCAGATGTGTCTGGACCCGAATGCAAAGCATTATATGCGCGTATGCTGCTCTGAGTTCAGGTTGAGACCTGCTGTCAGGCCGGAACACACTTTTGCACTCTGTATGTAAACCGGATGGTGCAGAGGACCGTGTATCTGGGCCCTTAGATGGAATCAGCCACAAACACTGCCCAGCTTGTACTGTGGAGCAAAATGACATTCAAGTTTTGTTTGGGTGAGCAAAGGTACCGCATTGCTGCCCTCCACCATGAAGGCATATAGCTTAAAGGAGATGTCCCGCGCCGAAACGGGTTTTTTTTTTTTTAAACCCCCCCCCCGTTCGGCGCGAGACAACCCCGATGCAGGGGTTAAAAAAACCACCCGCACAGCGCTTACCTGAATCCCGGCGGTCCGGTGACTTCAATACTTACCGCTGAAGATGGCCGCCGGGATCTTCTACCTTCGTGGACCGCAGCTCTTCTGTGCGGTCCACTGCCGATTCCAGCCTCCTGATTGGCTGGAATCGGCACGTGACGGGGCGGAGCTACACGGAGCCGCTCTCTGGCACGAGCGGCTCCATAGAAGAAAGCAGAAGACCCGGACTGCGCAAGCGCGGCTAATTTGGCCATCGGAGGGCGAAAATTAGTCGGCACCATGGAGACGAGGACGCTAGCAACGGAGCAGGTAAGTATAAAACTTTTTATAACTTCTGTATGGCTCATAATTAATGCACAATGTACATTACAAAGTGCATTAATATGGCCATACAGAAGTGTATAGACCCACTTGCTGCCTCGGGACAACCCCTTTAAGGAGACATCAAATAGGGAAGGGTGCAACCAGTGTATGGTTATTAGCACCATCCTGAGACCTAAAACTCTGGGAATCTGATCACGTGCGGTCCGGTCACCCCAGGCGCTCATCAACAACAGAAGGGAAGGTTTTGAAAGCTGGACGCTGACATCGCCTGAACCGTCGAGTGGAGCGAATCCTGCGGATTGAGCTACAGTTCACTGCAGATTGCTCAAAGCTGAAATGTGTGGGTGTAAAGCCAAAAAGAAACCGTTGCTAGCAAAAGTTGAAGTGAAATGAAGGTTGGCTTGGGCGAAGGAACGCGGCCATGAATCTCTCCAAAAATGGGGAACAGTACTTTCTTTTAATGAGGAGTCAACTTTCAGAATTGGGTAAAATTCTGGATGTATCGACATTGGGATACTAAGGTGAAGAGTTCATGACACAGGGCGCAATCCCTACGGGAAAGCACTCTTGGTCCTGTATGGCTACAAACGGCGTTGGAAGGATGATGACTGGCTCGAAATACTGCAACGTATTAACCCCTTCATGGCCACAATACACCTTTTTACTGACCTCCCTAAGGAACTTTAAACCTCCACATATATCTTTTCAAGGCGGCGGCTTGACTGACTACTGACAGCCAGGCTCCTGCTCTAACAGCCAGGAACGGAGAAACCTCAAATCCTGGCAGTTTAGCCCTTAACATGCCACAGATAAGAAAGTAGCACAAGCAGCATGTAAGCAGATGACGGAGGGGGCTCTTTCTGTCCCCCATCAGCACCTTGCAGTGCGATCAAAGTACCAATGGTTTCCCATGGCAGTTGGAAGTCTGACTCCATGTTCTGCCCCCTCCCATTGTAAATCGTGGCGAGGGGCGGGAGTTCAGAGCACTGCTCCCAGCTCGGCCCACCTCCTCCCCCTGCAGAGAGGGACGGCGTATATCGGCCGTGCGTGAATACCTGACCGATATACGGACATCGGAATGAGCACTTAGATTGCGGCCATGCAGAGTCAGTTGTTTTTATTTAAAAATAGGTTTTTATTGTTTAAAATTAGTAAAAAAAAAATCTCTATAAACTTTGTACCGCAGTAATCGTGACGATCCAGATAAGAAAGTTATTTTGACTGAACGGTGAAGACTGTGAAAACAGAACCCCAAAAAATAAATAGCAAAATTTCCGGATGTTTTTTCCATCCTCCCTCGGCCCAACCAAAAACACGTAATAAAAGCTTTACAATACATTATATGTCCCTCAGAGTGGTGCCGTAAAAAAATACAAATCGTCAAAAACAAAAAAAAACTTCACATGGCTATGGCATCAAATTATAGCCCTTGTGAAGAAAATCACAAAATAGTCCGGTCACACAGGCGTTAAAGAAATAAATGTGATTAGGCGCCCAAGATTTGTTTCCCAATGAGGACTTCATCTTGAAGGACAATAATGCTCCCCGCCGTCAGTGCAAACTCGAGAAGCAGCGGTACCGGAGGAGTGCCATCCAGCGCCGGAGGAGTGCCATCCAGCGCCGGAGGAGTGCCATCCAGTAGATGGGTTGGCCCGGCTCAGTCACCAGATTTACATCTGATTGAGAACTTAAGGCAAAAAAGGATCCACTAAAACATCCAGAAGACGTCCCACTGAGGCCTCCCGGCACACTACAGTATTCAGAGCCATGGGCCTCCCATCTTAGTTCACATAGCACACCGCCCCATTATAATCTATTATATGGACCAATGGTAAGCATGAAATGTATGTCAATGTGCTGCCTCCGAATACATCAGCACAACGACTGTCCAAGCAGGACACGGATCCTAAACACACGGGTAAAGCTGGGCTAGAGGGGGTAAGGGGGGCATGGGAACGTCTTGGTTTCACAGTAAAGGCGACAGCAACACAACCAGTGAACTGGAGAGGTTTTACCAGGAAGAACCGGCAGAAATCTCCGTGTGTAGATGTGCGAATACAGACCCCCAGAGAAGAAGGAGGGTCCACAGAGTACGGACTGTCACAGGGTGAAGACTTAAAGTCCATTTAGACACAACGATTATCGCTCAAAATTCGTTTAGGTGATCAAAAGTGAGCGAGGGTTTAGCTTTAAAGACAATCGTTTAAACTTAACGATTATCGTTGGAAAACAGACGGCGCGGCCCGGAATTGCAGTCGTTCTTTTATCGTCGTGTAGCGTTTACATTTAACGATAGTTTGTGTAAATGTACGCCCCAAACGATGAACCCCTCCCCCCAAATCGTTAAATGACTCAATGATTTTCATTTGAACCAAACGATAAGCGAACTGCCAAACGATGGATTTTAAGCGGACTAAAAGACAACGATGAACGAATTACTAATGAAAAGTGCCCGACGGCCGCGGTTTACACGTAACGATTATCGCTCACTTTAGACACTTTTAACAAATTTTGAGCGATAATCGTTGCATCTAAATGAGCCTTAACGCACAATGAAGGTTTACATGTTTTTCCTCTCTTGATTGTTTGTTACAGTAATAAATATTTTGCTCCTTCAGGGCGGCTGACATGTTGTGCGGATCAAATGGTACAAACGTAACAATCCATTGTAATTCCGGGTCAGCAACGCCATCGTTAGGGACAGCGAGGAGATCCCAGGTTGTAGGGCAACAAAACACGAAACATATCAAGAGGGTGTGCATACTTGTACAGGGCACTGTAGGTTTAGATGATGCCAACACACTCCTCTCCACTGCTCCGTTTCATAGACACACTTCTCATAGTTACATTGACACACTTCCCCCCTCCGTTATATGGACACACTTCGCATAGTTATATGGACACTCCCACCCCCCTCCATTATACGGACACACTTCTCCGCCTCCCCCCCTCTTCCATTATACGGACGCACTTCTCTTCCCCCCATTCCTCCGTTATACGGACACACTTCTCCCCCCCTCCGTTGTTCGGACACACTTCTCCCCCCCTCCGTTGTTCGGACACACTTCTCCCCCCCTCCGTTGTTCGGACACACTTCTCCCCCCCCTCCTCCGTTATACGGACACACTTCTCCCCCCCCTCCTCCGTTATACGGACACACTTCTCCCCCCCTCCTCCGTTATACGGACACACTTCTCCCCCCCTCCTCCGTTATACGGACACACTTCTCCCCCCCCTCCTCCGTTATACGGACACACTTCTCCCCCCCCTCCTCCGTTATACGGACACACTTCTCCCCCCCCCTCCTCCGTTATACGGACACACTTCTCTCTCTCTCTCCCCCCTCCTCCGATATACGGGCACACTTCTCTCTCTCTCTCCCCCCTCCTCCGATATACGGGCACACTTCTCTCTCTCTCTCCCCCCTCCTCCGATATACGGGCACACTTCTCTCTCTCTCTCCCCCCTCCTCCGATATACGGGCACACTTCTCTCTCTCTCTCTCCCCCCTCCTCCGATATACGGGCACACTTCTCTCTCTCTCTCCCCCCTCCTCCGATATACGGACACACTTCTCCCCCCCCTCCTCCGTTATACGGACACACTTCTCCCCCCCCTCCTCCGTTATACGGACACACTTCTCCCCCCCCCCCTCCTCCGTTATACGGACACACTTCTCCCCCCCCTCCTCCGTTATACGGACACACTTCTCCCCCCCTCCTCCGTTATACGGACACACTTCTCCCCCCCTCCTCCGTTATACGGGCACACTTCTCCCCCCCTCCTCCGTTATATGGACACACTTCTCCCCCCCTCCTCCGTTATATGGACACACTTCTCCCCCCCTCCTCCGTTATATGGACACACTTCTCCCCCCCTCCTCCGTTATATGGACACACTTCTCCCCCCCTCCTCCGTTATATGGACACACTTCTCCCCCCCTCCTCCGTTATATGGACACACTTCTCCCCCCCTCCTCCGTTATATGGACACACTTCTCCCCCCCTCCTCCGTTATATGGACACACTTCTCCCCCCTCCTCCGTTATATGGACACACTTCTCCCCCCTCCTCCGTTATATGGACACACTTCTCTCCCCCCCCTCCTCCGTTATATGGACACACTTCTCCCCCCTCCTCCGTTATATAGACACACTTCTCCCCCCCTCCTCCGTTATATTGACACACTTCTCCCCCCCTCCTCCGTTATATTGACACACTTCTCCCCCCCTCCTCCGTTATATGGACACACTTCTCCCCCCCTCCTCCGTTATATGGACACACTTCTCCCCCCCTCCTCCGTTATATGGACACACTTCTCCCCCCTCCTCCGTTATATTGACACTTCTCCCCCTCCCTCTTCCGTTATAGTGACACTTCTCCCCCTCCCTCTTCCGTTATAGTGACACTTCTCCCCCTCCCTCCTCCGTTATATGGACACACTTCTCCCCCTCCCTCCTCCGTTATATGGACACACTTCTCCCCTCCCCCTCCGTTATACGGACACACTTCTCCCCTCCCCCTCCGTTATACGGACACACTTCTCTCCCCCCCCCCCCCTTCCTCTATTATATGGGCACACTTCTCCCCCCCCCTCCTCCGATATATGGGCACGCTTCTCTCACCGCCCCCTCCTCCAGTATATGAGCACACTTCTCCCCCCCCTCCTCTGATATATGGGTACACTTCTCTCCCCCCCCCTCCTCTAATATATGGGCACACTTCTCTCCCCCCCCTCCTCCGATATATGGGCACACTTCTCTCCCCCCCCCCCTCCGATATATCGGCACACTTCTCTCCCCCCCCTCATCCGATATATGGGCACACTTCTCTCCCCCCCCCTCCGATATATGGGCACACTTCTCTCCCCCCCCCCTCCTCCAATATATATGGGCACACTTCTCTCTCCCCCCCTCCTCCGATATATACGGGCACACTTCTCTCTCTCTCTCCCCCCTCCTCCGATATACGGGCACACTTCTCTCTCTCTCTCCCCCCTCCTCCGATATACGGGCACACTTCTCTCTCTCTCTCCCCCCTCCTCCGATATACGGGCACACTTCTCTCTCTCTCTCCCCCCTCCTCCGATATACGGGCACACTTCTCTCTCTCTCTCCCCCCTCCTCCGATATACGGGCACACTTCTCTCTCTCTCTCCCCCCTCCTCCGATATACGGGCACACTTCTCTCTCTCTCTCCCCCCTCCTCCGATATATGGGCACACTTCTCCCCCCCCCCCATCTCCGATATATGGGCACACTTCTCCCCCCCCCCATCTCCGATATATGGGCACACTTCTCCCCCCCCCCCCATCTCCGATATATGGGCACACTTCTCCCCCCCTCCTCCGATATATGGGCACACTTCTCCCCCCCCCTCCTCCGATATATGGGCACACTTCTCTCTCCCCCCCTCCTCCGATATACGGGCACACTTCTCTCCCCCCCCCTCCTCCGATATACGGGCACACTTCTCTCTCCCCCCCTCCTCCGATATACGGGCACACTTCTCCCCCCCCCCCCTCCTCCGATATATGGGCACACTTCTCCCCCCCCCTCCTCCGATATATGGGCACACTTCTCCCCCCCCCCCCTCCGATATATGGGCACACTTCTCCCCCCCCCCTCCGATATATGGGCACACTTCTCTACCCCCCCGCCCCCTTCCGATATATGGGCACACTTCTCTACCCCCCCCCCCTTCCGATATATGGGCACACTTCTCCCCCCCCCCCACATCTCCGATATATGGGCACACTTCTCCCCCCCCCCATCTCCGATATATGGGCACACTTCTCCCCCCCCTCCGATATATGGGCACACTTCTCCCTCCCCTCCTCCGATATATGGGCACACTTCTCCCCCCCCTCCTCCGATATATGGGCACACTTCTCCCCCCCCCTCCTCCGATATATGGGCACACTTCTCCCCCCCCCCCATCTCCGATATATGGGCACACTTCTCCCCCCCCCCATCTCCGATATATGGGCACACTTCTCCCCCCCATCTCCGATATATGGGCACACTTCCCCCCCTCCTCCGATATATGGGCACACTTCTCCCCCCCCCCTCCTCCGATATATGGGCACACTTCTCCCCCCCCCCTCCTCCGATATATGGGCACACTTCTCCCCCCCCCTCCTCCGATATATGGGCACACTTCTCCCCTCCCTCCTCCGATATATGGGCACACTTCTCCCCTCCCTCCTCCGATATATGGGCACACTTCTCCCCTCCCTCCTCCGATATATGGGCACACTTCTCCCCCCCCCCCCCCATCTCCGATATATGGGCACACTTCTCCCCCCCCCCCCCCTCCTCCGATATATGGGCACACTTCTCCCCCCCCCCTCCTCCGATATATGGGCCCACTTCCCCCCCCCCCCTCCTCCGATATATGGGCACATTTCTCCAGTACCCTCCTCCAATATATGGGCACACTTCCCCCCCCTCCTCCGATATATGGGCACACTTCTCCCCCCCCCTCCTCCGATATATGGGCACACTTCTCCCCCCCCCCTCCTCCGATATATGGGCACACTTCTCCCCCCCCATCCTCCGATATATGGGCACACTTCTCCCCCCCCCCATCTCCGATATATGGGCACACTTCTCCCCCCCCCCCCCTCCTCCGATATATGGGCACACTTCTCCCCCCCCATCCTCCGATATATGGGCACACTTCTCCCCCCCCCCCCATCCTCCGATATATGGGCACACTTCTCCCCCCCCCCATCCTCCGATATATGGGCACACTTCTCCCCCCCCCCCCCATCTCCGATATATGGGCACACTTCTCCCCCCCCCCTCCTCCGATATATGGGCCCACTTCTCCCCCCCCCCCTCCTCCGATATATGGGCCCACTTCCCCCCCCCCTCCTCCGATATATGGGCACATTTCTCCAGTACCCTCCTCCAATATATGGGCACACTTCCCCCCCCTCCTCCGATATATGGGCACACTTCTCCCCCCCCCCTCCTCCGATATATGGGCACACTTCTCCCCCCCCCTCCTCCGATATATGGGCACACTTCTCCCCCCCCATCCTCCGATATATGGGCACACTTCTCCCCCCCCCCATCTCCGATATATGGGCACACTTCTCCCCCCCCCCCCTCCTCCGATATATGGGCACACTTCTCCCCCCCCATCCTCCGATATATGGGCACACTTCTCCCCCCCCCCCCCATCCTCCGATATATGGGCACACTTCTCCCCCCCCCCCATCCTCCGATATATGGGCACACTTCTCCCCCCCCCCCCCATCTCCGATATATGGGCACACTTCTCCCCCCCCCCCTCCTCCGATATATGGGCCCACTTCTCCCCCCCCCCCCTCCTCCGATATATGGGCCCACTTCCCCCCCCCCTCCTCCGATATATGGGCACATTTCTCCAGTACCCTCCTCCAATATATGGGCACACTTCCCCCCCCTCCTCCGATATATGGGCACACTTCTCCCCCCCCCCCATCCTCCGATATATGGGCACACTTCTCCCCC
Source organism: Eleutherodactylus coqui (assembly GCF_035609145.1). Lineage (NCBI taxonomy): Eukaryota > Metazoa > Chordata > Amphibia > Anura > Eleutherodactylidae > Eleutherodactylus > Eleutherodactylus coqui. The sequence continues at coordinate 23,027,643 of NC_089844.1, read as the reverse complement.
CCCCCCCCCCCCCCCATCTCCGATATATGGGCACACTTCTCCCCCCCCCCTCCTCTGATATATGGGCACACTTCTCTCCCCCTCCTCCTCCGATATATGGGCACACTTCTCTCCCCTCCTCCTCCGATATATGGGCACACTTCTCTCCCCTCCTCCTCCGATATATGGGCACACTTCTCTCCCCCCTCCTCCGATATATGGGCACACTTCTCTCCCCCCTCCTCCGTTATATGGACGCACTTCTCTCCCCCCTCCTCCGTTATATGGACGCACTTCTCTCCCCCGTTATATGGTCACCCTTCTATATGACACTCCTCCCCTCTCCCTGTTACATGGCCCCTCCTCCCCCCGGGCTCTCCTCCGTTAGATGGCCCCTCCTCCCCCCGTTACATGGTCCCTCCTCCCTCCGGGCTCTCCTCCGTTACATGGCCCCTCCTCCGCCCCGGGCTCTCCTCTCCCGGTGGTCGGGGCCTGTTCCTTCCTCTGACGTCTGGAGTTTCCCGAGTTCCCCCCTCCGGCTGCGGCCTCTCCGCCCCCCGAGCGGCGCTCCTGAATCCTCTCCAGCACTCACCCGCATCCCCCCCAGGTCCCGGACTCCGGGCCGGTCCAACCGGTGTCAGCGGCGACTTCTTCCTCCTCCCCCACCGGAACCGGAACCGGAGACTGGGCGGCCCCGCGCAAGGCATGGCGGGAGGAGGAAGGGCGGGGGCGGCTGGATGTATACGACACGGATTTATCTTATAGCCGCATACAGTAGTTTGCGCCGTACATTACACGGCACCGTGAGGGGAACCTCTGAGGACCGAGCCTGGCGGGAATCACCCCACGGGAGCGCGAGCTGACAGCAGCCAGTCACAGAGCGGCTTCCATCTTTCTCTCGCAATTTATAAGATGGAAGCAGTGAGCTGATTGGCTGCAACGGTGACGCCCCCCGCCGTGCCTGAGGGGACTGCACATATGAGGGGGCAGCACATATATATAAAGGCCTGAGGGGACTGCACATATGAGGGGGCGCACATATATAAGGGCCTGAGGGGACTGCACATATATAAAGGGCTGAGGGGACCACACATATATAAAGGCCTTAAGGGGTCGCACATTTATAGGGGGCCTGAGGGAACAGCACATATATAAAGGCCTGAACCTGAGGGGGCCGCACATATATAAAGGCCTGAGGGGGCTTCACATATGTAAGGGCCTGAGGGGGCCGCATGTACATAAAGGCCTGAGGGGGCCGCACATATATAAAGGCCTGAGGGGACTGCACATATGTAAAGGTCTGAGGGGACTGCACATATGTAAAGGCCTGAGGGGGCCGCATGTACATAAAGGCCTGAGGGGGTCGCACATATATAAAGGCCTGAGGGGACCGCATGTACATAAAGGCCTGAGGGGACCGCATGTACATAAAGGCCTGAGGGGGTCGCATGTACATAAAGGCCTGAGGGGACCGCACATATATAAAGGCCTTAGGCGGCTGACTGGAAAATCGGCCGCTTTTTGTATTCGTTATGAAACAATGGCCGCCTGTTAGGGTTGTGGGGTTCTGCATGGATTGTGCCTGTTAATGAGCTGCTCTTGTCTAATATAAGAAATCTAGTGGAACCACTCAGAACGTTCACACCGTTCCCACAGGGGTCTAGCGTGACGGCGGGGTGTAGCCGCCAGCGCACGCCATTGGTTCAGACACGGCGGTCATTGTATCACGGCTTTCATTTTTACAGAGTTAGAAAAACAACAGCTCTGGCCAGCGTTAGTCCAGCGTCTCCGATACGGCGGTGATTGGCGCAGCGTCCTTCAAAGCCTCTATCATATGGCGGTCAGGACAAAACGAGCGGCGCCACAACCACTGGAGTGTTCTGCACACCCTGTGCGAGATTTGTGAAGGAAACAACGGAGCGCTTTGTCTGCGCCAATCTGTAGTGGATGGACCATTTTTAAAAAGTGTTGGAACCTAGAAGTTGCGCCCGTTTTTAATTTCGCAGTTTGTGTATAACGTGCGCTAAATACACACTGCTCCCAAAAAACAATTTAGGATCACATAAGCATCCCTTTCGTTCAAACGAACATATATCCGCCACATAGTACGCAATTTTTGCAATACGCAGTGAATAGAACTCCTTGATTTTAGTAGGTTTGTTCGCATGAGTGTATATTTTCGGGGAAAACACACGGTATGTCGTATCTTGGTGCGCATTACACAACAGCCATTCAATGGGCGTGCGTACATATGCGCCAAAAACACAGGACACCTAGCTATTCGCTGCGTATTTACGCTAAAATGCAATTTTGTGCGTGCAAATATGCAGTGATGTGCGTACATAAAAACATGCCGAAGCCGGCGAAATACGCAGCTGTAGGCGATTTTCAGTTGCGTAAATACGCAGCGTATTTTCGCAGCCGAAATGCGCTTATGCCCGTGTGAATTGGCCCTGCCCCCGACTCACTTCCATTTCAGGGATAGCAGTTAGTCCAATTAGGAAGCAGACGGGATTGCGAATAAATTTCACCCACTTTGGGGCAAATGGCAACAAGAGCAGCAAGACACCCCAAAAGGGGACTAGAGGCGGTTCCTCTCTCTTTCCTGATTCTTCTCTAGTTCTACGTTCCTTGTCACTACTGATACACGAGGCGCCATCTGCTGCCCAATCAGGTTGTACGGGTAGTCCTCTCCTCCGGGATGGCACATCCATACGCACCGGAGCAAGAAGGTTTGCTAAGTCTCTCATCACAAGAGCAGATAGCAGGAGACAAGAAAGAGAGAAAAGAAAGAAAAGTAAAGGGGGATGTGGGGTACGGTCTTCCTTCCTTCCCTTATGTCTTGGTTGGTTGTGTATGAACAGTTCAAAGTGTGCCATCGGCCAGCCAAGTGTTAAAAGATGGTGATCCTTTAAAATCTATCCAGGTGATCCAGATATCACTTGTGGGTGCTCGCGACCCGTCAGGCTCTTGGTCTGAGCTCCTGAGCTCCTCCATGTGTTTAATGTATTCCACAGCCTTTACCCATGTCAGCCTCCGGATCTCCCCTCCTTGTCTCCAATACTGCGATATGATTAGGCGTGTAGCCACTATGAAGTGCCTTAAGAGCCCTTTTTTGATTTGGGATATAGCTCCTGGCAGCATGGAAAGGAGGGCACTCTCAGGAGTCAAGACAAGGGACGATCTACTTATTTTGTTGTAAAGCCCCGCGATGTCCCCCCAGAGCGAAGCGACTAGCGGGCATGACCACCATATGTGTAACATGGAACCCACCTCCTGACTGCATCTCCAGCATTCCTCCGGGACTTCCGGGAATATTCTGTGAAGTCTCTCCGGTGTTTTGTACCACTGTGTGATAATCTTATAGTTTAGTTCTTGGATCTTAGTTGAGATAGATATCTTGTGGGAAAGTTTGTAGGCTTTGCTCCAGAGCTCCTCGGAGAACCTCCTCCCAATTGCCTCCTCCCACCTCGACTCCCACCACAGGCGAGATTCCCTCTGTCTACCGTCAAGCAACAACACATACAGCAACGATATCGTATGGGTCGGGGGGGCCGGGGCCACACAAACTTCCTCGAAGGGGGTTAGGTTCAGGTTTAGCTGCCCATGCTCCTCGAGCGAGCTCAAGTAGCTCCTAATTTGTAAATATTGCATCCACGCACCCGGTTTAAGTCTTTGGTTTCCCACGATATCGTTTAGTGGGGGCATGCCGTCAGGTCCCCACACCTCACTTATCTGTGGTTTAAGGTTGCCCGGGTGAAAGGATAGTGTCTTTGCTGTTAGTGTAGCCGGGATTTGGGGGTTCCCTGTTAGTGGTGTCAGTGGTCCGGGTATACTAGCTACTTTACTGTTTCTAGTGACTCGTCTCCATGCTCCTATAAGATGTAGCACCAAGGGGGACACCTTCTGCTCTTTCCAGTCTATTTTCCCGGGTAACCAAAAAGCACCTTCTAGATTCAGGTTATTTTGGTCTAATTCCAGGCTCACCCAAGCTTTTTTGTCTGAGTGGTGGAATATGTCCGACATGCATTTCCCTATTGCTGCCTTATGGTAGAGTTCGAGATCCGGGTGTCAGAACCAGCAATTCTCGGGGGCCCCGTGCCCACACCACCGGTCCTGCCACCCGGGTTACAGGAGTGCGGCGTAGGGGAGCCCCGGTTCTTGTGATCTCCCCGGGCCGCTGTCAGACTGGTCGCCGCCGGGTTGCTAGGGAGGCAGCAGGTGCTTCTCTAGGCACTTGACTACCAGGCTGGCTTCCCTAGTAACTGTCTGTGCTGCAGGGGGGGTGTGTCCCCAGCACCTCCCTGATTAGCCCTGCTGCTGTCAGGCTCCCCGCCCCAATCGGCTTCTGGGGCGGGAGCGCTGACAGCATTTAAAAAGGTGTGTTTTCCTTTCAGCCCTTGCCAGTGTTAGTTTGGTCTTCCAGCTGCACCCGCGTATTCTTTTGACTCCTGTTTGTGACCCCGGCTTTCCTGACCTCTGCTTTTGGACCTTGACTACGTTTTTGCCTGACCCCCCTGTACTGCGTACCCTCCTGTTGCCGACCCGGATTGTCTGACCATTCTACCGTTGTTTGTCTTCAGTGTCTGTTTGTCTTCCCGTGTCCCGCTTCCCTAGTGAGGGTAGGGACCGCCGCCCAGTTGTCGCCCTGGGGGTTAGCCCAGGGGGGCAAGTAGGCAGGGACAGGGGTTGCGGGATATCTCAGGGACCCCCATATCCCGGACACTGTCCTGACAGTAACACTGGCCGAACGAAGGTCAGACCCTTGCATCCGCCCGGCAACTCTGAACCCCTCGATGGAGGCCATGGCAGCTTTAGCGAACCAGGTCCAGTTCCTTACGAACCTTGCCCAGGACCTAACAGCCCGCTTGCAGCGACAGGAACAAGCGGCAGCTGCAGGTCCCATGCAGCCCCCTTCCGCTCCAGGAACAATGACAGAACCTCGAGCCACGCTTCCGGATTGTTTCTCCGGAGAGAGAAGTCAGTTTTTCGCATTTAGAGAGAGCTGCAAGCTCTACTTTGATCTCCGCCCCCACTCCTCTGGTACTGAATACCAGAAAGTGGGAATTGTAATTACCCGCCTGAGGGGAGAGCCCCAAAATTGGGCTTTCTCATTACCTGCTGGCTCTCCCGCCCGACTATCCCTTGACGCCTTTTTTTCCGCCTTGGGTCAAATTTATGACGAACCCGACCGTGCCGGCTACGCAGTCTCCAAGCTTCTGGCCCTGCGCCAGGGTTGCAAGATGGCGGAGGACTACTGTTCCCAATTCCGCCAGCACTGTACAGAATCCGGGTGGAATGATGCCGCCCTAAAAGACCTATTTTTGACCGGTCTGTCTGAGGGTCTTAAGGACCTACTCGTGGCCCACCCGGAGCCAAGAACCCTGGAGCAAGCCATGTCGCTGGCTATTCGGGCTGACCGACGTTTGAGGGCCAGACACGCCGCTCGGACCACTCCACTCCCCACGCCCACTTCTTCTACTGACCCGACTTTTCCACCTCCCACCACCGAGGCCATGGAGCTGGGAGCCATGAACCCCAAGCAACGACGGGAAAATCGCCTGAAGAAGAACCTCTGCTTCTACTGTGGGGAGCCGGGTCACCGCATTGCAACCTGCGCCAAGAAGCCATGGCAGGGAAAACGTCCGCTCCTAGGCAGTTGTCCGGAGGACTGTCTAGGAGCCAAGGTACTCCCTGTGTTGTCCAAAATGTTATTGCCTTGCACCCTAGAATTCCATTCTTTCCACCGTACTGGGCAAGCCTTCGTTGATTCTGGGGCTGCTGCTAATTTCGTTAACTTTAATTTCGTTGCTCAACTGTCCGGGGTTCTGTTACGTTTAGAGACTCCGATTCTTGTTTCAGGAGTGGACTCCACTCCACTGCAAGCAGGGGTAGTTAATCTGGTTACCCCTGAGGTAAGGTTTACTATAGGAGCCCTACATGTTGAAACCTGCACATTTCTGGTGATGAGAGATTTGTCTGTGGACGTCGTCCTAGGTCTCCCCTGGCTCCGGGAGCACAACCCGGTAGTAAATTGGGACACGTTGGAACTGGTAGAGTGGGGTCCCCGCTGTGCCAACCACCTATGTCCGGTGGAGGTGGGGATCTCCACCTGCGAGGGGATTCCCCTACCAGATTACCTCTCCGAGTTCTCGGATGTCTTCTCCAAGCAATTATCTGAAGCCCTGCCCCCTCATAGGGAATGGGACTGTAAAATCGATTTGATTCCTGGGGCCAAACTTCCTAAGGGCCGCATTTATAATGTTACGGTTCCAGAGAGAGAATCCATGAGGGACTATATCCAGGACAGCTTGGCCAAGGGGCACATCCGGCCCTCAGAATCCCCGGTGGGTGCCGGGTTTTTCTTCGTCGAGAAAAAGGATGGGGGTCTCCGGCCCTGTATTGACTATAGAGAGCTAAATAAGATCACAGTCAGAAACCAGTATGCCCTTCCGCTCATTCCTGACCTCCTCAACCAGGTCGCTGGTGCCCAATGGTTTTCTAAACTTGATCTCAGGGGGGCATACAACCTCATTCGCATTCGGGAGGGGGATGAGTGGAAAACTGCCTTCAATACGCCTCTCGGTCATTTTGAATACCTAGTAATGCCTTTTGGCTTGTGTAACGCCCCCGCCATTTTTCAGGGGTACATGAATTCTGTGTTTCAGGATATCATGGGGGTGTTTGTCGTTGTATATCTAGACGACATTCTGATTTTTTCCTCCGACTTGCCGAGTCACCGTACTCATGTTCAAACCGTGCTAGCTCGACTCAGACATAACCTAAAGGCGGCGTTCTCTTCAGCGCCTGTCCTGGTACAACCGGATCTGTCCTGCCCATTTGTGGTGGAGGTAGATGCCTCAGAGTTTGGTGTGGGAGCGGTACTGTCCCAAGGGCCCTCCACACTCACTAACCTTAGACCGTGTGCCTATTTTTCTAGAAAGTTCTCTTCCACTGAACGGAACTACGATATAGGCAACCGGGAATTGCTGGCTATTAAGTGGGCTTTTGAGGAGTGGAGGCATTTTTTGGAAGGAGCTCGTCACCAGATCACGGTACTCACAGACCATAAAAACCTCACCTATTTAGATTCCGCTAAGAGGGTAAATGCTCGGCAAGCCCGCTGGGCCTTGTTTTTCTCTCGGTTCAATTTTGTTGTTACCTATAGACCCGGTTCTAAAAATGTCAAGGCAGACGCCCTGTCTAGGAGTTTTGGTTCTCCGGAACCTTCCGAGTCTGAGCCTGAGAGCATTCTCTCTCCTGGAGTGGTCCTCGCTGCTGTCTCCTCCGACCTTTCACCTCTCATACACGCTGCTCAACAATCCGCCCCTGAAGCCCTTCCGGAAGGCAAATTTTTTGTTCCGTTGTCACTGAGATTGAAAGTGTTAGAGGAGACACATGCTTCAGTCCTAGCTGGACACCCCGGTATCAGGGGTACACTAGAGTTAGTATCCAGACTCTATTGGTGGCCGCACATGGCCAGGGATGTACGGTTATTTGTGTCCGCGTGCCCGGTTTGCGCAAGGGGGAAGAATCTCAGGAGACGTCCTGAGGGTCCTCTTCTTCCCTTGCCCATTCCGTCCAGGCCATGGTCCCATTTGTCCATGGATTTTATTACTGATCTGCCATCCTCGCTGGGGAATACGGTCATTTGGGTCATAGTTGACCGTTTTTCTAAAATGTCACATTTCGTTCCGCTTTGCAAGTTACCTAACGCCAAACTTCTGTCTGAAATGTTCATCAAGGAGATTGTTCGGCTACATGGGATCCCCGAGGATATTGTGTCAGATAGAGGGGTACAGTTCGTCGCTCGCTTCTGGCGAGCTTTTTGTAAAAACCTAAATGTCAATTTGTCTTTTTCCTCCGCCTTCCATCCCGAGAGTAACGGACAAACAGAACGGATGAATCAAGAACTTATCCAGTACCTGCGACTTTTTGTCTCTGATAACCAGTTTCAGTGGGCCAACTACCTGCCTCTCGCCGAATTTGCTATTAACAACCATGTTAACTCGTCATCTCAAGTGTCACCTTTTTTTTGTAACTATGGGTTCCATCCCCGATTCTCGCTTTCTACTCCCCTTGTCTCGAACAATCCGGCCGCTGACATATCCTCTGAGGAACTGTGCACAGTTTGGGCCCAGGTTCGTAAGAACCTTCAGGGCTCCCAAGAGAAGCTACGTAAATACTCTGAGAAAAGATGTACTATCTCGGCACCTTTTGTGGTCGGGGAGCAGGTTTTATTGTCATCCAAAAATCTGAGACTTAAGGTTCCCTCCCTGAAACTTGCTCCTCGGTTCATTGGCCCATTTACTGTGTCGCAGGTTATCAACCCGATGTCATATAAGTTGTCACTTCCGGACTCCTGGAAGGTCCACAAGGTTTTTCATAAAAGCTTGCTTAAAAAATACGTGACTCCAGTTCTACCCACCCAGAACCCGCCCCCTCCTTCTTTGGTACAGGGGGAACTGGAGTATGAAGTAGAAAGGCTTGTTGACGCCCGACGGGTTAGAGGTGTACTGCAGTACCTGGTCCACTGGAGTGGATTTGGCCCTGAGGATAGGACGTGGGTCCCTGCCAGGGACGTTCATGCCCCACGCCTAGTCCGATCATTCCACAGGGCCTTCCCGCTCAAGCCCGCTCCTGGCCATGGGGGTCCGGTGTCCCCCCGTAGAAGGGGGGGTACTGTCAGAACCAGCAATTCTCGGGGGCCCCGTGCCCACACCACCGGTCCTGCCACCCGGGTTACAGGAGTGCGGCGTAGGGGAGCCCCGGTTCTTGTGATCTCCCCGGGCCGCTGTCAGACTGGTCGCCGCCGGGTTGCTAGGGAGGCAGCAGGTGCTTCTCTAGGCACTTGACTACCAGGCTGGCTTCCCTAGTAACTGTCTGTGCTGCAGGGGGGGTGTGTCCCCAGCACCTCCCTGATTAGCCCTGCTGCTGTCAGGCTCCCCGCCCCAATCGGCTTCTGGGGCGGGAGCGCTGACAGCATTTAAAAAGGTGTGTTTTCCTTTCAGCCCTTGCCAGTGTTAGTTTGGTCTTCCAGCTGCACCCGCGTATTCTTTTGACTCCTGTTTGTGACCCCGGCTTTCCTGACCTCTGCTTTTGGACCTTGACTACGTTTTTGCCTGACCCCCCTGTACTGCGTACCCTCCTGTTGCCGACCCGGATTGTCTGACCATTCTACCGTTGTTTGTCTTCAGTGTCTGTTTGTCTTCCCGTGTCCCGCTTCCCTAGTGAGGGTAGGGACCGCCGCCCAGTTGTCGCCCTGGGGGTTAGCCCAGGGGGGCAAGTAGGCAGGGACAGGGGTTGCGGGATATCTCAGGGACCCCCATATCCCGGACACTGTCCTGACACCGGGAGGCCCGCTCCCCCAGATGTCCTGGTTCTCGTTAGGACCTTATAGTTTATTCTAGGTTTAAGGTCCTTCCATACGAATTTTACTATGGCTTTTTGTAAAATGGTGAAGAAGCTCCTGAGAATGTCATATGGCGCGGTCATTTTAAGAGAGTTGATCCTCCCAAACCATGATAAGTGTAGTTTAGACCAGCTTTCTAATTCCATCTCAAATAATGATGGTAGCGGTTTATAGTTTAAGTTGAAGATGTCTTTTGGGTCTGCCGGGATGTGTATGCCCAGGTATTTTATTGCGTCCCCTCTCCACGTATATGGGAGTGACCGGTTCAGACGGGTAGCTTCCGGGGTTGGCAGGGATACATTTAGGATTTCAGATTTTTGGGGGTTAATTTTAAAATTGCTGAGTTTCCCGTATCTGGAAAGTTCCATTTTAATCTCAGGGATGGAGGTGCCTTGGCTCGTGACGTACAGTAGTAAGTCGTCTGCGAAGATGGATAGTTTGTGCTCTCTGCCTCCTACCTCCATCACCCGAACAGCTGGATTCCTCCTCAGCGCTTCCGCCACGGGTTCCATTGCTAGTATATATAGGAGAGGGGAGAGGGGGCACCCCTGCCTGGTTCCATTCCGAATCTGGAGTGGCGCCGACAAGAGGCCGTTGACCCTTATCTGTGCAGATGGAGAGCTATAGAGGGACATTATCCAAGAGAGGACCCTCGGCCCCAGACCCACCCCCTCCAGGACCGACTCCAGGAAGGTCCATTTTACCCTATCGAAGGCCTTCTCGGCATCTATCCCAAGAAGGCACAAGGGGGTGTCAGAGTTCCGAGCTTTGTTGATAAGGGAGATAGTCTTAATGGTATTGTCGCTGGCTTCTCTGCCAGGGACGAACCCGACTTGGTGTGTATGTATAAGGGATGGGATAAGGGGGTTCAATCTATTTGCCAATATTTTTTAGAAGATTTTTAGGTCGCTATTTATGAGGGAGATGGGTTTATAGCTTTTGCATGAGCGAGGGTCCTTCCTCGGTTTCAAGATTACCGCTATATTAGCCTGCAGGGCCTGGGGAGGGAACGGGCACCCCCGGGAAACTGCGTTAAATGCATCTAGCATGATTTCTGCCAACTGATCTCCGAAGATCTTAGAAAATTTAGGTGTAAACCCATCGGGGCCTGGACTTTTCCCTAGTTTTAACTCTCGAATAACCTGGGATAGTTCCTCGGGGGAAATGTCCGCCTCGAGGGATTTCGCCTCGGCTTTGGGGATAGTTGTATGTATGTTTTGTTGCAAGTACTGGGCAATTTGTTCCCTTTGGGGTGGCTCCTCCGGATCTTCAGTACAGGGGATGTTGTAAAGATCGGAGTAATAGGTCCTAAAGGCTTCCAGGATCTCGCTCGGTGCAAGTACCTCGCTCCCGGAGGCATCCCGGATGGACATAACATTTGTCTGGGGGGGTTCGGGGTCTTAAAGCCCTTGCAAGCCACCTCCTGCTTTTGTTGCCATATTCATAATAGCCTGCCCTAAGCTTGTCCCTGATGTATAAGGTGTTCTGGTCTAATATGGCTAGAATCTTGTGACTTATGTCTTTTATTTCTGCTAATAATGCCTCTGACTTCTGGGCTTTGTTTGCCGTCTCACATGACTAGTTCCAGGAACAGCTGTTTAAGGTTGCGTGATCTTTCTTTTTTAAGTCTAGAGCCGTGGGACAAGAATATCCCTCTCAGGGTGCATTTTAAGGCCTCCCACTTAATAGGTGCCGGGGTCGTGTCGGTTGTATGGGCTTCTAAGACCTCTATTGTCTTTGTTATGTCGGCCAGGCATGTAGGGTCTTTAAGGAGATTGTCATTAAGTGTCCAGTTAAATCCTCTACAATCCTGTCTCATGGGTTTGATTTCTCCTAGTATTGGGGCGTGGTCTGACCATATGAAGTGACCTATGGAGCATTTGGGGGATCCGTCTAGAAGCTTATGTGATACGAAGATATAGTCGATTCTGCTGTATGTGTTGTGTACCCTTGAGTGACAGCTGAAATCCCTGTCGGCCGGGTGGAGGGATCTCCACAGGTCGACCAGGTGTAAACTCACCAGCGTCTTCCTGAATCTACGGATAGCCGAGTGGGAAATTGAGGAACGTCCAGAGGAGGTGTCCAGGGGAGGGTCCAGGGGGATGTTGAAGTCTCCACCGGCCACTATCATCGAGTTTTCAGCAAAATCCGCTAGTCTCCGAAGAGCTCTGGAGACAAGGGAACCTGCCCCTGATTGGGAAAATAAAAGTTTCTGAGAGTATATAAGTCGTTTAACAGTTTTAGTTTCAAGAATAAGTATCTCCCCTCGTCGTCTTTTTCTATTTCCAGGGTTTGAGGTTTTAGTGATCTATGGAATGCTATGGAGACTCCTCCTACTTTACGGTCTGGGTGAGGGGCATGGTACCAATATGGGTAGTATCGGTTGTGGCAACTAGGGGTGTTAGCATGGGTGAAGTGAGTTTCCTGGAAGAGGATCACCATCACTCTCTTTTTATGGAAACTATATAGGATTTGGTTTCTCTTACCAGGACTGTTTAGGCCTCTAGCGTTGTAGGAACTCAATGTCAGTGCCGCCATCGCTTGCCCTCAGGGGGGACACCACCGGCGCCCATGGGTAGGTATCTCCTATACGTGGTAAGCTGTGACCGTGAGGGGTTTAAGGAGGGAAAACCAGGGAGGAAGAAGAGAGAAGAGAAGGTAGGGAAAAACAGAATTAGACATAACAATTGTAACATGTTGAGGCGAGGTCTTAGGCCAAGAAGCCTCGCCCCCTGAGGTGTATCACGTAGCAAGTAAGGCTACGGAGAAAACTAAGTTGTGTGCAGCAACTTGTGCTGCTGGCCTTGGTTGGGGGAACCTGTGCCGGAACAAGGCCCATGGCGCCCCCAAACCCCGGCTTCTCAATCTGAACCCATTGTAGGGGTTTGATTCTTTGAGGCATCCACGGACGTCAGCGACGGTGGTTTCGTCGCTCGTAAGTATGCAGACGGGCTGGAGAGGAAAGGCTTCCAGAAGGGGGTAACCCCTTTCTCTTCGTTCAATGTTTCCCTGAGGGGCTGACCAGGTGCCAGTCTTCTCTTGGTGGCTGCGGGTCCGGGGCTCCTACTTTTGGCCATTCAGGAATCGCGATCATAGGAAGTTCAAATTTGGCTAGAAACCTTGGGAGGTCTCCGAGCCCTCTGAAGATAGCGGTTTTCCCCTCTCTTCCCGTTTGAAGCTGAAAGGGATATGCCCAGCGGTATGGGATATTTTTCTCCTTGAGGGCTGTCAGAACTGGTCTCAGAGCTCTTCGTAGTTGAAGTGTCCTTTTTGACAAGTCCTGTAATACCAGAAGTGAGCTGTCTTTGTAGGTTAAATGGCCAGTTTCCCTGATTTTTCGTAAGAGTTCCTCTTTTTCTTTGTAGAAGTGGATCCGTCCCATGGTCTTGCCGGGTCTGTGCTTTTAGGTCCTAGGGCTCTATGGATCCTGTCGATCTCGATAGGGTTGTCTTCTTGTCTGTTAAGTTTTTCGCCAAAGCTTTTGGTAGCCCATTGTTCCAAGTGAGCCGCCTCCACTTCTTCGCTTAGACCGCGGATACGGATATTATTCCTTCTGTTGCGATTTTCCATATCATCTAGATGAGTTAATATGCTAGTGATCTGCGAGGAATGGTCTAATAGGATGTTATGATGTTCGGTGAGCTGCGACTGGAGTTCGGTCTGAGCTTCTTCGGTGTCAGCAACTCTGTGGCCGATTTGTTTTATTTCGGTTTGTAAAGCTTCTATAGCTTGCATTTGTGAGCTTGTCGCTTTAGTCAGTAAGGCGTCTTTCACTTCTAGTGGGGATGCTTTTTAGATGTGCCTTCCAGTCCCACGTGTTGTTGTCGTCCCCGTCGTCCTCCTCTGCACCTGATGACGAGGTAGGGCTTGTGTGCTCGCGGGGGTTGTCGCTTCTTGCATGTTTTGTTGCAGCATAATGGGGAGTAACTCTGGGGCTCCCGCGTGGGGTAGTTCTTAAGCCGTCACTGGGCTGGGGGTCTTGGGAGGGTTCCTCTCTGTGCTGCACTGGTGGTGCGGATCGGGAGAGGGCTTCATCCTCTAGGACTTTTATGCCCTGTGCTGAGCCTTCTTTCCCCTCTCCCATCTTTGGGCTTGTGCACTTGCCCCCCCCCCCCCTCCCTTCTGTGTCTGCGCTTGTTAGCTGCTGAGGAGATCCCTGGAGCCCACTTGGCATCCCTGCCCCTTTGTTGGATGTGCTGTGGGTTGTTTTGGGTCCAGGGGGATCAGGGGGGTTACCTTGTGTGCTCCTGACTGGGAGCTTCTTCTTTAAGATGGCGCCGGTTGCGGTTGGCGGAGCCTGTTTCGGCAGGCTTCTTGCCGTTTTGAGCTGCCTCTGGGGTTGTGGAGCTGGGTAGCTCGGGTGCCTGGTGCTTGTCTGGCTGCTGTGAGTGCTTTGATGGGGGCTTAGCTGCCGTATATTTGCCCCTGCAGCTCCGGCGCCGAGCGGGGATGTAGCTCCTCCCCCTTTTCAGAGCGCCGGCGCCATCTTGGTTTCCTCCGGAGCTGCAGACCGCCGCGGGATGTGGTCTATAAAAGCATCCAGGGGCCCCGAATCTTCTCCGGCGGGTGCCCCCCGATCTCCAGTCTTCTTCAGACGTCCCATTTGAGGTGAGTTGAGTCCGTGGGTGCCGATTTGCAGGCTATTTTTCCGGGGTTTAGCGGGAGCCTTCAGCCGCTGCTGCCTATCTCCTCATGTCCCAGGCCACGCCCCAAGTTTTTTTTTAATGTTTTGCTATTTTTCTATACAAAAACACTTTAAAAAAAATGTTAAAGATTTATTTTTGCGTTGCCGCATTCCAAGAGTCATGACATTTTTATTTTTCCACCGATGGAGCTCTGTGGGACTTGTTTATTGCAGGATGAGTGTTCTAGTCTTAATTTATCTAATTTTTGGGAACATATAACATTTTGATTGCTTTTTATTCCACTTTTTTCTTGAGGCAAGATTAGCAAAATCTGCAGTTTGGGCATGTTTTTTTTTATTTTTAACGGCGTTCACCGTGCAGTATAAATAATATGTTCAATTAATTCTGCATGCCAGTATGATTACACCAACACCAAATTTATATAGGTCTTCGTGTTTTTTGCAACTTCAAAAAAAAAAAGTATATTTTGCTTATCACTGCATTCAAAGACCCCTAACAGTTTTCTTTTTTTGTCAACGTTGTTATCTGAGGTGTATTTTCTATGTGTTGATCCATGTGACGTTTTGATCACTTTGTATTCAGGTTTTTGCAAGGCAGGATAGGCAAAATTAGATTTTTTTCTCAAGTTTTTTTTGTATTTTTTTTCATGACGTGCACTGTGCTGGTTAAATAATGTATTAACCTTTTTCTCCGGGTCATTATGGAGGCAGCGATACCACTAGAGATGAGCGAGCACGCTCGAATGCAGCAGTTACTCGAGCGAGCATCACTCTTCTTGAGTAACTGCTTACTGGTCCGAGCGTGCTCGGGGGGGGGGGGGGGCGGGGGTAGAGGGGGGGTGGAGTGAGAGGTCTCTCTCTCTCTCCCCCCCCGCTACCTCACGCCGCCCGCCGCCTTCCTGAGCATGCTCAGACCAGTAAGCAGTTACTCGTGCTCGCTCATCTCTAGATACCACATATGTTATTTTCTTTACACAGTTAAGGGGGGGGGGGGGGAATCTTGACATATTTATGCTTATTATTTTTTTAACTTCTTAAAATATTTTTTTAACTTTTTTATTTTTGTCCCACTGGGGGGTCTTGATTATCAGCATATTTTATTACTCTTCTAATACATTACTATGTTTCAGTATAGTAGTGCATTAACCCTTTGCAATCCAATTTTGAATTCAGAGTTTCCTAGGGGGCTCTCTCTTTCTGCCATTATACAATGGTGCCATCTGCTGGCTAGAGCCAGTACTGCGGTATGGGACATGCTGGAAAGGACGCCGACAACAGAGCAGCCAGTAATATACAGTAAGAATACCCTGCC